>NC_133350.1:22476917-22823167 GCF_030506205.2 Paramisgurnus dabryanus | reverse complement strand
TTGACCACATGGGAGATCTGCGGCCATTTTGGGATGATATTTACCATCCCGTCACATACCACCCCGTCACAAGTTTTATTGTGACGTGGTGTTAAGGGATGTGACGGGGTGGTTCTGATATAGACTAATAAATTGTTTCTGTTAACTTAACATGGTTTGTTTATTCATTCACTCACTATGTCACTCAATCACTATGTCACTCAATCACTTTGTCACTCACTCACTTTGTCACTCACTCACTATGTCACTCACTCACTATGTCACTCAATCACTTTGTCACTCACTCACTTTGTCACTCACTCACTGTGTCACTCACTCACTGTGTCACTCACTCACTGTGTCACTCACTCACTGTGTCACTCACTCACTGTAATGATGCTCTTATTTTAGTTTTTCACAGCATGACCAAAGTTTCCAATGTTAATGTTTCCCCTCCCCCAGTTTTATAAAGATTAAAACAAGCATACCATATGTAGATACACACTTTGTCCATACCACCTTGTCACAGTGAACCTATCTGTGACATTAGTTACCACCCCGTCACGGGGTCATTTTGTTAAAAACTTATGTAATAGAAAATACATTTTAAATAAATTAATGTTGAATGATGTTCTTGTTGTGTGGACTAATCAAATAAATGTAAGTTTATTTGTATTTTTTAAGTGTATTCGTATGTTTTTGTGCAAACAATGAGGCCATTAAAATGTCGAATTCATATTTCAAGATTAAAAAACGAATAATAATTATTTAAATTAAATTATAGACTTTCTATTGATGGTTTCCAAGAAAGGGACATTTTATTATTAGGAAAACATTAGATTTTATAAATATATTTCTTGTTTTACTACACAGATGGCACACATATTGTCCGTGACGGGGTGGTAAAAGAGAGACTTCTGTGCCAGAATAAAACTGATAATATTATTAACAATTTTGTACCTGAGCTGGGAAAATATGTTTTTTGGGAGGATTAACAATATATTTAAAGTTGTAAGTAAAAAAAATAAAGTTTGTTCTTAATGAAAATTTGGAAAATTGCAAAGTGGAAATGGCACCCGTTTCGTAGAATGACTCAGCAACATAATTAATGTCACTTGTGAGTCAAGAACCGGTTGTGGTTACTGGATGCTAAACAACCCCATTTACACTCTAAATTTTGCCAGGTTATTTTTAACTCAATGCTGGGTAAATATCGGACAGAACAAATGTTGGGTTGTAAATAAACCTATGCTGGGTTGTTGTTAACCCAACCATGAGCTGAAACAAACCAGCATTGCAATGAAACAACCCAGCAGGTTTATGTATTAACCCAACATGTGTTCCATCCGATATTTACCCAGCATTTGGTTAAAAATAACCCTGCAGTATTTAGAGTGTAGGAATATGATGATTTGAAAATAATTATAAGAATTACAAGAATCAGAATTCAGCATTTGCATAGGTGTCATTTACACTGGGGATGCTCCCCACCACTTTTTGATGGCTGATTTTGTACCCACCACTTTTTGAAAACATTTGGTTAAAATTTTCTTAAAAATCAAACAATATCTGTGTGACTTATGACTGGTTTCTTGGTCCAGTCCAGGGTCACATATGTTGCCTTGTATGCTTATGTGTTTTCTTTTACATATGTAATGAATTTAATTGTAATCATTGACTTAAAGCAACACTAAAGACTTTTTGCTCTTTGCTCCCCCTACAGGTTAGAAGCGTAATTGTCCATTACCACTGTTGTAAATACTGCATCATAACTGGCTCTGATTGGATTGTAGGCATGCCGTAAAGCAAGTTTTTGTAGTTTTAACTCGAACTACGCTATGCCCATTTTTGATTGCTTCGTTATTCAATATTTTTCATCTGATCTTTTGTCCTCATCACTTTTCAACACAAAGTGACGCTCTTGAACATTTGTAAATATGATATTCTTTCCTCCACAGTGGGGACAATAGGGTTTCCCTATAGCATTTAGAATATTCTGACATATCGTATTAAAGTAGCATAAAATATTAAAACTTTATATTATTCTGTAAATCTGTAACTAATAACGTAACCAGTACACAACAGCCTAACTTATTCTGTTACTTAACTAGACTAAACCGTTCTAATGTTCTATTCTGCCTTTATGAGTTTCTTTATTTTGTTGAACCCAAATAAGATATTTTGTTAAATTATAATAACCACACAGTTGATTGTACCCATTGACTTCTGTGGAATCTATACATCATTTATCAAAATATCTTATATTGTGTTCAATGAAAAAAGAACTCATACAGGTTTATAACAACAGGATGGTGAGTAAATAATGACATAATTTTTTTGTGTTTACTATGCCTTTAAGCATACACATCTTGCTATGTGTCAAACGCCTAATTTTATTGCACTCCTCCTGTAATTTTCAGGGTGAGGACATTTCAGAAGTGCACAACACACACACACAAATTCACTTTCAGTTTTCTTGATGCACAGGTTTCAGCATTCCTTTAGGTACACAGTTACACATATTTCATGTCCTATCCACACAGCACCCGCCTTTGAGCTCAAAAGAGGACAAAACTGGGCTTCAGGTTACCATCCTCTTCTGGACAACTCAAGTGTTTTCTTTGTTTTGATATTAGCATACTATGCTGCCCTTCTGGACATCAAAAGCCACCTGGAGAAGGAGATCGCCACCTATAGGTGCTTGCTGGAAAATCAGGACATCAAGTAAATACAACTTTTTATTCCTCAGTTGAGAATTACATTGATTAAAGCATGTGTATGTAAATTTGTCCTGGTATTATTACACTAATGTATCTTCTATCCTTGCTGTTCTAGGATTCAAGCACAAGGTATTCAAAACGTATCTTTACAGTGAATGTGGTATTATATATTAGGCTATGCATTAAAAATGTCTTTATCTTTCCCTTAGGTGGGGTGTGTACTTCATCCTATGTGTGCACAACATCTGTGGATCCCTTATTTACATGTAAACAAGTTATATAAAAACAAATGTAAACATAGTATGTAAAAGTCATGGATAATGTGCAGCACTGTAGGGCATTTATTACTCTTCACCATGAGGCCACTGTGGGGCTGCCGACTGAGAAATTCCTGGTGTGATCCTTAATACAGTTTAGTGAAAATGTTACACTTTTGTTGGCATATTATTTGTCAGCCTTCCTTAAACAATGTATTTCTTTTGAATAGTTAACATTTCACGCAATGCTATATAATATGGGCACTGTAACACAGAATTTGATGTAAATGTAACTTAATTATTTTAAATAATTTAACTTATTATTTAGAATTCATGAGATAAAGTTCTAAAACATTAACAAACCATGAGCTATAGTCATATAGTGTGTGGACTTAGCATGAATAAACAGACCTTTGTTGTAGCTTATTTAAGTAACCTGTAAAAGAGAGACTTAGTGCTGACACAAAAGTCTGTGTCTCGTTGTATTGTTCAGGCTGAACTGCAGCGTCTATTCACAGGCGCGATCCCACTACTGATCGGCACGGGGGCTTTGACCTGCTCCGTTTCCGACCTGGGCCGGTTCACCCCTCTTTAGACGACCTGGCGGTCTCGGGCTCCCCCAGGAACACCATATCGATACCGAACTTAGTGCGGACACCCGATCGGCATAGTCCACTACAGACCAGAACCCCTGAACTCAAGCGATCCACCAGACTCAGACTCCCAGTAGCTTGGATTACAGGCGCGCGCCACTGCACCCGGCGAGCGCTCACTCTATTAGAAGATGTGTTGAATCAAATATGCGCGCCCTCTAGTGCATGATATCATAATATTAAATAGCGTGAAGGGCAGAATCACAACTATACTTTATTTATCGATAATTAAATGCCTTTACAGTGTATTATCGATCATGCACTTTATATTACCACAGATGTAGTGGAAAGTGGATTTCTAATGCTTATCACTAATAATTATAACATAACATTTCTTTTATTATTTCTGTCCTTTTTATTGCCAGTCACAAACAATGCAATAAAACAAAATAACAATAGAAAAAGGTATGAGATTTATAATGCAAAAGCTTTTGTTTGACATCAAAAATATATTTCACAAATATTAAAAAATATGCATTTGTTAGTAATCTTTTCTATTAAAATTAAAGATACATATTTTTCAGGAAAAATAAACAGAGGGGGCCTTTTAAGTCAATCCCAAACATATCCTCCTTTTCTACAGATGGCGCTACTGCCCGCTTTTGTATCACGCCACGGTCCAACGTCAAGTAGTCATCTCAACACCAGCAACAGAATTTTACAAACATAACGACGGCGAAACACCTTTCCCATGGATTATTTTTGACAATGCATCGGTAACTCAAACACACACTTATCTGACAACATACAAAGAAGCCAGTGTTAATTACGTACAGTTTTGATCATTTTCACGAGAATTACTGACCATATGTCTGTAAGCCGAGCTAGCTACTTAGCTGCCATGTCCTTTTGTGCACGTTTCATAATTCTGATGTTCATTTGGATACGGAGTGTGTTGTAGGCTACAACGTTTGTAAAATTATTTTGTATGAATTGGTTTGAAATATGTCAGAAATTGCTTTTCCGAGGGTAGCTGGAGGTTCCTGTTTTAACTTTCAAATGATTTTACGCAACAGAGGTTTTAACGTTACATGACTGGTGTACTTTATAATCTACCATCATTCAAGGGAGTTTATGGGCACATTCAGTTTAATTTGAATCTGAATTAGTAAACATTTTTCTTTGGTTGCATTGGCAGTACTCGACTTTGGTCTTTTGGCTCTGTGGCTGCTTGTAAATAGTGCCAGCGATATTTTTAACAGCCTTTGCTATAACGCAGCTGTCAGCCCAGATGTATGACGTCAGTCCAATGTTTTCCTTTCACATGGTATAGATACAGAATGGAAAAGTCTTTTTCCCAAGTGGGACATTTCTTATATCAGGTTGTGTGTTTTATGCCAATACATTTTTATTGCAGGCTGCATACAGATGTAGTTGGGATCTGGCAACATTGACCATGGTGCTCTTCTGGGTTGGTTTATTAGCGGCTCTTTCTCAAGCCCTGGGTTCTCTGCAGTACCCAGAAGTGCCAGAAGAATGGGTCCTTCTTCATGTTGTGCAAGGCCATATTGGTGCAGGCAACTACAGCTACCTGCGTCTCAACCACGAGGGACGCATCATCTTGCACATGCAAAGCCTTAAAGGAGATGCAGATATATACATCTCTGACAAGACGCTGCGGCCAAATTTTGATACCTACAAGCTTCAGTCTACCACCTGTGGCCAGGATGTGGTGGTGGTCCCAGGGGATTTTGTCAGGCCTGTTGGAATCGGGATCTACGGACATCCCTCCTACATCGAGAGCGAGTTTGAGATGAAGGTGTTTTACGACCAGACAGCACTGACAACAAATGAAATTGAGACCGACTCTTATTCTTCAGATGAGACTTCTGGTCAGTCTCAGCACGCTCAGGGCCCTGAAGAAGTGATGGATGAAGAGGAGTCAATACTGTGGACTA
This sequence comes from Paramisgurnus dabryanus, assembly GCF_030506205.2. Lineage (NCBI taxonomy): Eukaryota > Metazoa > Chordata > Actinopteri > Cypriniformes > Cobitidae > Paramisgurnus > Paramisgurnus dabryanus. Next base: position 22,817,660 of record NC_133350.1, on the reverse strand, counting down.
TACTAATTGGGATTCTTAAGATCATACTTGAAATTTTGTTCTAATTTTGATGTGCCATTTGCCAAATACTACACTTTCCACAATAAACATTTTGCCCACTTCGATGAATTAAACATCAAAACGGTTTAGCCAGTTTTTTGACAAAGAAAAGTAAATGCTTTGTCTAACTTTTTAATCATAAGTCAACACCACTTTAATAAGTAAAATGTAACTTTATATGCAAATGATATTTTTGCTAGTTATTATTAGATTGCATATCAACATAACTGACTGCACTTATGTTTAACATAATATTTTGACCTCTAATATTTTATTGACAAAATCTAAATTTGTTTTTGTGGTACATTTATTTGTTTTTACTGACCTAGGCTTGGGAATTCTAGGTTTTAAACTGCACTATGCAATCACACAAATTACACAATCTTGTGACAAGGGTTGTACAGCTGTGCCTATTGTGAAGAAAGTCTGTTGATTTATAAGCAGCAAAAAATCCTCTGTGACTATAGTTGTAAGATACAAATAAAAATCACTTATTTTTTGAACATTGCTTTAAATCCAACATCATTTATGAGTGTGTTGAGGTTCTAACTGGGATATTTTTTCTGTTCAGATGCTATGGTTTGTGGAAGTAGTGATAAGGGTTTCCATCACATTTTTAGATATGGCATACAAGAAATAGTAATAAACACTTTGTTTGGCTTGTGGTTAGTCAATACACGTGAGTGTATATGTAAACCCCCCTGCAGTGTTATACACAGTGCACCTTGTACTGTGATCACTGCATTAGTTTTTATGGTACACTATGAAAATTATAGAAGAGGCTTCATGTGTGTTATTACAGAAGAGAAATAACGATATGGTTATTTTTTACCTTATGTTTTTAATACTTAAATAAAAATACCTTTACTGAATTGACCAGATCCATTACACATACACTATAATTTATATATTTTTTATTATAAAACTATTACTATTTTTTTTTAAAATCATCATCATTGATATGTTTTTACAATACTTAATTTAAAAAATATCTGTACTGCATTTACATGATCTATTACACATACACTATAATATTCACAATATATATATATATATATTTTAATTATATATCTCAGTATCAACTGTATTGATAAGAACCGTGGGTTTACATGTACAATTTGTCTTATACTTATTTACTGCTGTTTAACAATGACAGTAACTAGTATAGTACAATAAAGAAAATATAAAAACTACAAAAAATATAAAAAAGTTACATAATTTTTAACTTTAACATTATTATAGTTGTTATAAAGACTTTGAGGCTTGTTTAGATTTATTTTCTGAATTTTATAAACAATTGGTGATTTAAAATTCTTTTTTTATTGAGTCAATAATATTCAGCAATTTTTTACATTAGCCAGGGGATGACAGAAAAAAAAGAAAAAATAAATAAAAACATTGAAATGCTTTTATACCTTTAACAGCTTTCTTGTTTATCAGATTATAAATAGATTTATTTTTAGATTTAAATACATTTTTTTTATATCTGTCGTGCACATTGCGTGTTATTTTAAAGCCCGACTGACGTCATATATGGTGGACGGAAGCGCGCACGCAACATCACACGACCTTCTATCCGATGCATGGTAAACCAAATAATATGTGAAGTAAGGCAGTACTCATTTTTATTTATTTTTAGATTGCATCATGTTTCGTGCCACGGTATCGATATGTGGAAGAACAGTTGTTAAAAGAGTAAGTAAACCCATGATTTGCAGGACCTTTGAAGTTTAATGTATGTAATATTTGTCATGCTTTGATGTTCATGTCACCCAAACCACACAAGTAAGGTTTGAAGAGCACAATAATTTTACGAACTATTCACGAGTTATGATTTTCATGACTTCATTTATCTCCTAAACCAGTTAATCTCTTCTGTCTCTGGGGAAAGCGCACTTCCATCAAATCTGCGACTTCCATCAAATCTCATCGGAGTCCCACGTGAAAGTATGCATCATTTGGCTTTGAAGTGATTACAGCTTTATCTGTTATGTATAGTTAAGTCTATAGATCTCTGCAAAAATACTGTTACTGTAATAAAACTTGCAAAAATATTTTGAATGCAAATTGTATTGTTTAAAGAAGATTCTAAAATATAGTTTATATAATAATATATTATATTACAATGTTACACATTAAATATATTAAAATATTTCAACGGTAACATATTTATGTATTAAACTATAATTCCAGCTCCACTTTCCCAGAAATTAAATTTTCCAATGTAAACAAGTGATCTGTCTTCTTGTTGCAGAAAGACCGCCTCCATCTGGCTGTGAACATCCAGTGCTGCACAGATGTGAGGCTGACATCCCAGCTCACCTGGCACCCTCTCAGACATGGCTTCATTCTTTAGGTAGTCATGACAGTGAACCACTCGGTGTTGTTGACCTCCACCCTGATGTCTTCTCGGTACCTGTCAGGTAACTGCTCTATTTAACATTTCTACACTTAATTCGGTGTTTAAAGACCGCTCCCCAAAGAGATGTTATCTGTGCACAAAAGTTGAAAAATTTAACAAATTATGGTTGTTGTTGTTATTATTAGACTGGATATTCTCCATGCTGTAGAGGTCTGGCAGCGAAATTTCCAACGAATAGTGAGTAGTCTGCATTTATGACATGCATTTGTTTCTATCTAGTGTGAAATTTGCTCTGAAAATTAAAGATGCTGTCAAAATGATTTTGTATAAACGTCATATGTAATATGCAGAGCCATGCAAAGGTCAAGTCTCGAGCTGAAGTCAGTGGTGGTGGAAGAAAACCATGGAAACAGAAAGGAAGCGGTCGGGCACGTCATGGAAGCATTCGGGCTCCACAGTGGAGAGGAGGTGAGATACAGGGATATTCAGAAACCCTGCTGGGCTGCAAATGTCTTTCATATTTGCACATATGTAGACATGCTCCTCTCCTTTGGTAAAAAATATGCTTGAATCCTTAAATTTTGCTCTTTTAGGAGGAGTATCTCATGGTCCCCGGGGACCAACCAGCTATTACTACATGTTGCCCATGAAAGTGCGAGTACAAGGCTTGAAAATTGCTCTTACTTCCAAACTGGCTCAGGTAAGTAAGTGATTCAAAACTTTTTGTTACCCATAAGACTTGTTGTTTAGATGTGTTAAACTGGAACTCAACTTGAAAATGTCATTATTGCCTCAGGATTATCTTCATATTGTGGACACGCTGGATATTCCCACTCCAGACCCAAATTATCTACTGGACCTGATCAAACACAGACAGTGGGGGGACTCGGTTCTCATTGTTGATGTGTAAGTTTGCAAGAGTAGATGTTTATGCCATCTATTGTGTTTGTTTTCCTTATTCAATGATTATTTTTTATGTGTTTTTCAGAAATGAGGAGTTTTCTGAGAACATGCTTAAAGCCACTGACAATCTGAAAACAGTGAATGTCATTCCAGCTATAGGTAAACCCTCCTTCATTATCAACAGTGGCGGCCTGTGACTTCTTTTTTCGAGGGCGCTCGATCCACAGTTCATCACATCATGTATATAGCCCCTCATGTGTGTGGTTCGTCTTTTCAAAATATGTGTTCGGTGCGTCAAATGAATGTGAATCACGCATTTTGTCAAAATAAGTGCCTGCTGCAGATGTGTCTAAAGCGTTTATGATAAAAGAGACGCTCACGTTTGCCAGATACTCGCATAATCTCATGCGTAACCAGAGTTTACTGTTAAGGGAGAGTCTCTTTTATCATAAACGGTTTTGACGCGTGTGCAGAAGACACTTATTTTGACAAAACACGTGATGCACATGGTTCACAACGCAACAAACACATATTTTGAAAACACGAGCAACACACGACACTACAAACACATTTTTATTTGCGCCCCTCAGAAGAGCAGTCACGGGCCGCCACCGATTATCAATATGAATAAGGAATCGCTTAACCTGTCGCAGATGCTCATTTGTGGACACATTGTGTTGATGAGATGATGACTTTTTTCTTCGCAGGTCTGAATGTCCACAGCATGCTGAAACACGAGAGTCTGATTCTCACTCTTGAAACTGTCAAATTTCTAGAAAAGAAGCTGCTTTGGCATGATGTGCGCTACACTCCCCTCTATCCTTTTAAACTACCCTACAGTGATCTGCCGTGAACAACACATGGACCTTTTTCAAATGTATTAAAATGTTTATTTCATTGAAACAATGATCTGAATTTTTGTCTCATTTCACACACACACACACACACACACACACACACACACACACACACACACACACACACACACAGTATCAACTATGTTTTCATATGAATAAATAACAGGATGAATAAAACAATTAAAAAGCATTAAAATGTATAAGGCACCAATGGAATAATCTGTTAGGGGTAGGTGATTTTTGTTGGAATAATGCCGTGTGCTAAATCATGTCGGATTTCCCATCTCAGTGTAGATCGCTTCTTTTCTGTTGGGACCACGTAATTGTTAGGGATGTATGTCTTCTGTGGTTTCTGCTGTAATGACAACACAATACATCTCAGCATAAGAGAATCTAGAAGAAAATCATGAAATTATATCGACAACAGCTTTATTAACAAAAACTACTTTTTCTTACTGGTGGAGGCTGATAATGAAGTTGTTCCTGAGGAAGAAAAAAGAAGAATATATATTTTTAGGAGAGCTGGACAATGATTTATCTAGATTAATCAAATACAAAATAAAAGTAATTTTTTTGCGTAATATGTGTGTGTTGTGTGTAATTATTATATTTAAAAACACACACATACATATAAACATTTATTTTTTTTATTTATATATTTTTATTAATTTATAATATAGAATATTATAACATTTAAAGTAAATGTTTCATAAATAAATACATGAATGTGTGTGTGTGTGTATTTATATATACATAATAATTACACACAGCACACACCTACATATTATGCAAAAAAAATCTCTTTTTTTTGTATGCGTATGCCCACACTAATTTTTAGTAATAAAAAACTCATAACCTAGGTGTAAAAGTTTGGTTTTGCTTTTGCAATTACCATTTTTTTATTATGACCAAGGACAGCAAGAGTTACTCTTGCCTTGGTATTATGCATCAAAGCTCAATGTGAAACTAAGTAATGACTAATAAGTAATGAGTAATAAACCCCAAAAGTTAAACAATACCCTGATGGCCCAGTGCAACTCCTTCCTGCTCTTTTCTCCTGGAGGTTTAAACATTTCCCATTCCTGCTTATACTGGAAATACCTGAGAAAAATCAAAATTCCCATTAATCTGTATTGCTCAATGTGTTTCAAAGTCTTGCAAAGGTAAATATTAAGATTAATTTACATAGCGGCTGTATTCCAGACAGGGTGTGCATCTTAAGACAAAACATTGGCACTTGATGTGTCAAGAGACATAAGGGCAAGACGTTTTCAAATGAATGCCACTTAAAACATGCATTTTAGTCTCGTACTAGGATAGGCCCTGTCTGATAAACCGTCCCATAAAGCATTAGCTACTACCTAGCAACTGGATCCGATTTCTTCCAGTTCCTTGTGTGAGGATGTTCAAAAACAGGCCGTATAACTAAAGGAAAAAACATGTAAATACATGAAAATTATCTGTAATGACTTAATATCTTAAGAATTACTTTCAGTCACAAACTTCAACAAAATAAATCAAAAACAAGTAAACAGAGCTTACATGACTTTGGACGAGGTCGGATATCGCTCTCACTGTGCGATCTTTTCTGTAGTGTTAAAAAACACAGCTATAAATAAGCATGCCTCACATTAAAACTGATATGCATCCCTTGTATACTCACCAAGCCCTTCATGTATTTTCTAAAGGCACTTGGGTGTTCATCTGTTGCAGAACTGGATTTGTCGCTATAGCTTCCTGCTTCACTCTCAGAGTCGTATTGCGCACGTGGCGCACCGATCTGCATTTGGTCCAGACGCTCCTCCAGCTCACTAATTGCACCTTTAACATAAATACACAACATGGAATTACCTAAATAATACAACTATATAAATAAAATATAAGCCACCCAAGTGTGCAGGCCGCATAACATCAAACTACAAAAATTCATGAATGATAGCACAATGCACAAAAAAGTAGTACTAATCTAGTACAGAAGCATACTTCAATTACTTCATTGAATAAAAAATAATCATCATCACCTCGATTTCCAAATTAACTTCTCAAACTACTAAATAAGTAAGCATGTTTAAATCAGTGTAACACACCAAAGCATCCAGTATATACTTTGACCCTCTTCTCCTTCCTCCTGCTCCCATTGGCATCTCCATCATCATACTGCTTCTCCTCTGAACTCCTCTCACTTTTGCTCCTCCTAGGTCTTATATTAAAAGGGTGGTCAATATTGTCTCGCAAAGTCGCCATCTCCCAATAATCATTGAGATTTGCCACATGCTTGGTGCCTATGTCCTTATCTTGACTGGTGGTGCAGTCACTTTCAGTGAGACATTGGCTGGGTTGACAAGCTGGGCTTTCAAATTCCTCATGGTTTTGATCAGTATCAGATCTCTGAATCTGAGCATGTCTCTCCAGAGATCCTGAAGATGTTTCTGATGCATTGTCTTTAAATTGCGTCGGACTGTGGATGTCCTCCTGATCACTTATGTCATTCTCTTTTTCTAATCTAGCTAAAGTACGGTCATCTCTATAATCTACCACCTCCAGGTCTCCATCTTTAGATGACTCTGGCCTGTAGGTTTCATAACCAGATGTTAAAATGCTTGCTGCAGGGCTGCCCAGACTGTCATGAAAATCCTCAAAAATATCTTTGGGATCTCTAGTTTCTTTATTCTGTTGCTTCTCTTGGTCTTGGTCTTCGTCGTCGTGCTCTTGGTCCCAATCAGGTACAGTGGTGTAATTATCTTCCTCTGCTTTTTGGAAGTGACCAATGGCTACTGTAACACTTTCATCACTTGACCATGACACTCGATTTTCATAATAATTCTCCTTATCCTCTAAAATGCTCAGACTATCAAGGTTATCCTCAGCAGTTTCATCATAAAAATCTTTTTTCTCGCTGCATTGTTCTGCTTTCCATCTGTCTGTGGCATCATCATCCATCATCATCCACTGCTTTTTCTCTTCCACCGTCTCATGTTCTTGTCTACCAGGCCTGCTCACCATAAGAGCTTCCTCACTGCTCTTGATAATGCAATATTCTGGTCCAGAATTAATCTCTGTGGCCATGTCGTTCACATAACCTTCCTCCTTTTTCTCTTCAGTGTATTTATTTCCTCTAGAATTATTCTCCTTATTTTCATCTTTGTCAAAGGTTTCCTCTGTACTCTCTTTTATAAAACACTCTCTATCCTCTTCTTCTGTTTGTACTTCTTCCTCACTCATTTCTTCATCACTGTTAGGTTTGCTCTCATACTTTTTGTTGTTTTCCGAGTTATCTGTACTTTTTTCCATGACAGAAGATTCTTTCCTTTCTTCATTACCTTCTAATAATCTCTCAATCCCATCATTATCTTCTGATACGCAACTTATACTACTTCCCTTTCCACATCTGTCTCCTTCCTGGTTTTCTTGCACTGATAAAACAGTGCTTTCCTCATACACTTCCTTAGTCTGAATCTCTTTCTTTTGTTCTCGCTTTTCCACACTCCACCCTTTCTCACTCAATACTTCTTTTTCACTGTTTAAGCATGTTTTTGAAAACTCACTCTCTTCACTTTCTGCCAAACTCACCCAATCGTCTTCACTCTCGAAATAATCATTTTGAGATTTTTTCTTGTCATTCTCTGTGCTTTCTTCACTGACAAAGCTCCCACTTTCTTCTTCACTGTTTTCCTCCTCCTCACTCTCTCCCAGCTTCATTTCTCTCTCTTCTTCACTTACATCAATCTCTTCTTTCTTATCCTCATTCACTTCTTCACTCTCTGTTCCTGTGGTGTCTTCTTCACTTTCTTTTTCCTCAACCTCTTTTTCCCTTTTCTCTGTACTGTCTTTTTCCTTTTCTTCCTCACTTTTCCTCTCTTTCTCTGTTCTTGTTATCCATATGTTTTTATCCATTTCATCTTCACTTACAAAACATTCCCTCTCTTCACTTTCATATACATCTACCTCAGGATTTGTCTTAGCATGCACTTGCACATATTTGTCTTTTTCCATCCGATTTTCCTTAAGTGTTTCCTTCATCTTTTCCTTGTCGCCTTTCCCATTAAAAAATCTTTCCTTCTCATTCTTACTGTTTCCTTCAACCATCTTTTTGTTCTCTTTCATAACACATTCCCTTTCCTCCTCCTCACTCTCCTTATCTGTCCAGAAAGAAGAAGACAGGGATCCTTCATCGTCCTTGTTTTCATTTTCCAAACGGCTGTCAAAACCTTTATACATCCTTGAAGTAAGAAAATGAACTAAGCTTCAAAAGCAGATGGCTGGTAGGGAGGTGGATTGAATGTAACTAAGAAGATTACTGGTAAGAACATACTTGGGTTTATAGGCCAATAGCGACACCTGGTGTGTGGGAGGTTTAATTGCATGGATGGAGAATTATCACAAGACACAACACTCTGTGACTTACTTGAATCTTCACTGTGTGTTGACTCATCATAGACACAAGATTGACCTTGATGCTTCCTGAATGAACAAATAATTACTTTTATTGCACATAATGGGCAAAACTCTACATCAACATCATACATATTCGGTTACGAGTTTCTACCTTAGCACTTTCCGTTTAATCACTGGCTTCTTTTGAGCCCAAGTTTCTCTTTCAGGACTTGTGGTGTGACTGACATCCGAGTCAAAGCTTTCAGAGGGTCTTTCCTCAGTTTCGAGTCTGTTGGGTGCTGTGGAGGGCCGGGCAGGTCTGTGAGCTACTGAGTGCCGTGAATATGAGTCATAATAATGATTCATATCCGAGTCTCCAGTATCATCCTCATTAAATGTAGAGGTGAAAAGCTAGATATGGAAACAAATAAAGACACATATTGCTTATGACCATAAGTATACAAAATGTTAAAGAGTTTTGAACGTTTTTAAACACATACGTCTCGATGTTGTTCCAGTGAACTGGTATTAAAGAGAGCGTAGTTTCGACTGGGGCCAATGTTGTTTAAATGAACTGAAAGACAAACACAGGTTGCTCACGTATGTCCGAAAGTGCTTTGACTACCATGACTAAATCACATAGATTAGTAATGACTGTTCACCTTTCTCTTTGATCAGTGCAGGTGGACTTTTGCCAGTTCGGCTGACAGATGGAGAAGTCCACTCGCTCGAGCTCTGACTCCTAGACTTTTCATGACGAATGAGCTGATCTAAATCTAGGAGAGATTCATAACACGACAGCATCACATTTAGACAAGTCAAAAACAAAACAATATTCGTCACGCGTGAGTTACAATAGGAGAATACATCACACCTTGTTTGAATTCCCGCAGTCTTTCTTTAGGAATATTTTGGTATCCAAGCGCAGCCAACTGCTGCTCGATCTCTTCCTCTGAAAAGTCTAGATAATCCATTTCTGGATAAACCAGACACGCCAGATGATAAGCACACATATGACAACATGATCTTTAAACAAAGACTACTACACAGACTAAATATTTCTCGTAAACTTGAATGCGTATACGTGAATGCTGTTTTAGAAACACGTAAAGATTAAACATTATAAGAACTTTACAGCCAAAATGTTTGTGTACTCACCTTTAAAATGGCCAGATTTGATATTTGTTGTCTTCAGTGTCAGGACAACGGCGGCGGTTTTGTTTTCAAAATGAAAAGAGGATCGAGTAAGACGGATCGCGACCATCAGGGTTTATAGCGCCCTCTGCTGTATGGGAGACGATCTGATGGAAACCGGTGCCTAAACTTTAGATAAGAGTAGTTTTAATTAAAAAAGTAATTAAATTAATTAAAAAAAATAAAAAGTTAAGCCAAAGACACTTTTCTCAAAATTATAAAACAATTAACAAGCATTCTTATTTAAACAGTGTACTTTCAGAATCGTGTGGCATTTTTATTTTATTTTTTTTTTAAATGCTCTCTGTAAAATCGCAAAGAAGGAATTAAAATACAAGATAAATCATATAATAAATAATTTAAAATGAATAAACAGGGTTACTTGATGATGCAGAGGTCATAAATGTTTAATTTATTTTTAATCTAAGTCTCTAATGTACGAATCTACTTAGATTAACTTAATAAGATTATAAATTAATGTTTTCTTTTGGCAAAATTATTACAAAATCCTACTAAACTGGTTCTGATATGAAGACTGTGTTTACAAGCGGTACCCACAGGAGTCTGAGCCACGCCCACTTTACTCTACCCTCCTATCAAATCACCTTCCAGTTTCCAGCGCGTCTCATGAATAAACATCGGTTTTTAATACTACTGCGAGTGGCGAGTACATGGTGTGGAGGTTTGTTCGGGGGATTTTGTCAGAAAACCCGTGAACCCCAACAAATCTCCTAAAAAGAACCGCTTTGCCTCATTTAAGTCATCGGGGGAGAGCATGGGGACTGTACGCGCATCTCTGCTGGGGATTTTACTGCAGTTAGTCCTGATCTGCTCTGCACAGGTAGGATAACATTATTTCTTTAACAGTACACCTGGACCTATTGACTGTGCGTGTGTGTGTTTAGTATGTCATGCATTGAGTTACTGTATGGTTTTTAACATTTCTATATTGCAAGTAATAAAAATCAGAGGATCTGTATTGACAAATGATTGATTGATTTGATATGGCATTAGTACATAATACACTAAAGCAGTAAAATTGAAAGCCATTAAATATTTTAGATTAGTTTAATTTATTTATTTATTGTTTTTTATTGATGCAAGCTTCTTTAACCATAAAGGATTCTTTAACAATCTTTAAGGATTGTGATGCCTCTAACCCGAGCCTCAGAGTAGACCTGCTTACAATAACTCGCTTGTTCTATAAGTACTATGCAGATTAATGCATGTGGATTTCAAATTTAATCCTTACACAAAAAATTGAATTTCTTCTGTGTTTTTAGAGGGGACCGCCGGGTCCAAGAGGGCCACCTGGACCGCTAGGGCTTCCTGGATTTTCTGGTGTTGATGGCATTGATGTGAGTCTTATTTTACATTTTTATAACCTTGATACAGTTAACTGTTTTTTTTTTGTTATGTCAAAATAAATCTCTGTCCACATTCTGCATGCAAGGTCTCTTAACAAATGTATAATTAAATAATATCTGAGGTATTTAGTTCATATTTTGTTTTATTTTAGGGTGAGAGGGGTCCTGGTCCTGGCCCAGATGGCCCCCCAGTAAGTATTTGTCTTTTTCAGAACAAAACAATGTTCTGCATGCCAGCACATAATTGTAATGGTATTTTATAATCCATTAATCAGATATAATGAATTCGGCAGGGCCCTGTTGGGGAGAAAGGCAGGGACGGATTAAATGGCCTTCCAGGAAAACCAGGAGCAGACGTGAGTCTTGATCTTTATTTGTTTAAAGGTCAGCGATATGAGATTAAATCATTTCTATTCAGAGTATCTCTGAGCAGTGGTTCTCAAACGTTTTCAGCGTGCCCCCATATTAAACATATTAAATTATACAACATCTTGCTGTTGGTTAGTAGCCTTTTTTGAGGTTTATTAAACAGAATTCATGATAAATTAATGTATTTTATACAATGTCATAAAACTGGGACCATCTTGTCCCCAGTTTGAGAACCCCTGTCTTAGAGCATCAGAGACTGTGAGTGTAGTTTGTATTGGAGAGGTCTGGGTAGAAAAAAGGTGAAAATAAACTCCTTGATGAAAATGGGTTTGAAAGAGGGATGAGGGAGCCCCTTACAGGTTTCCTGATGGAGACAGAGATCCTTTTGTGTAAGTCAGGAGCTACAGGACCTGAACTGTGTATTGCTGCTGATGGGACTGAACATTAAACTGAGGTACAGCAGCTCCTTTGTGGCTCCTGAATGTGTGCTCTCTGGTTTAGTTGGTGCTGAATGCTACAGTGAATAGTGGAGAATGGTACTGAAGCCAACCTCCTAAGATTGATTCATACCAACATGCAGACATACAGTATTTACATAAATCGTATAATCTATATGTATTCCTGTCACGTTAGTATTTATGAATGTAAAAATTGGTTGTTTACTTAAACGTAATTGTATTTCATATATTAATTACATGCCTGCCATAATAAAGTATATGTAGGCTATAGAGAGAAGTGTAATGAAAAGTTTATGACTGAATTGGAAATTACATGGTTAATAGCTCTCATTTTTAAGATGTGTGTCAAGTTCCCTGTAATGATTTTTCATGTGTGAAGTTACATGGGTGTCTGCTGTGGTCTCTATATTAGAGGAATTGTGGGCGGAGCTTGTTACTCTATTCTCTTGGTAAATATGATTTATTTTAGGTTAAAAAAGGTTATTCCTCATATAGCCCTTCTTCAAGTTATTTTTGTTTTTGTTTTTACATTATAGAACATACACAAAACATCCAAGCATACAGACAATATCATTCATATTTTATATTTCAGAGCAAAGGCTAAGCAGCATCCAATGAACAGCATAACTGGTCAAGATTATTATTGGACTTTCTCCAAAAGTAATATGCCAGGAAGACAAGTCAACCAGGCCTTAAACTGAGGAAACAAAACCTGTAAAAAAGTTTTGTTGTACTTCAATTTTAAGTTTAATCAACTTTACAAAAATTTTAACTTTCTTGATTAGTAAAGAGTTGCTATAAATTATATAAAAAAGTTGAATTAGCTTAAGTTATTTCAACTTTATTTGATAATTTATACCAACTCCTCACTATCAAGAAAATTGAAATGAATTGTAATTTCAAATGGATTAAACTTAAAAAATTAAAAGGAAAACACCACCGTTTTTCAATATTTTACTATGTTCTTACCTCAAATTAGATGAATGAATGCATACTTATCTTTTTTCAATGCGTGCACTTAATCTTTGCACAGCGTGTCATGAATGTGTTAGCATTTAGCCTAGCCCCATTCATTCCTTAGGATCCAAACAGAGATGAATTTAGAAGCCACCAAACACTTTTCCTATTGAAATAGTGAAAAACTGTGGTGTTTTCCTTTAAGTAAAACAAGGAATTTTACAGTATATCTGACTTCCAGAAATGTAGAATAAAACTCTTAGCAATAATCGTTACATATATATATTGATCCTTTTTATACTGAACTTTTATTTATAAAATGCTAGCAAAAGAAGTCAATAACAGCCACTAAAACCCTGCAGCTGTATCACACATCTTTAGTTAAGCTGTTATCAGGTCATTCAAATATCAGGTGTACCTCCACAGTTATAAGTAAAGTCTGTGCTTATTGATGGCTTCGTCTTTTTAAGGGTTTGACTGGGCCACGTGGTGAACCTGGTCCTCTTGGTCCCCCTGGACAGAAAGTAGGATATATACACAAATTGTTACACTTTAAATCACTATACCCTTTTTATAAATAGCTATGACTGATTGTTTAAAATTGTTTAAACTCTCGATGTGATGTTTTTTAGGGTGAACCTGGTGAACCCGGAGCAAGGGGACCCCCTGTAAGTAAAGCATATCTTAGTATAGAAGAGCTGTACACATTAGGAAATGTTGCAAGCAGTATTATTAGGTCAAGTTCAGGTCATTTATGTAGTTTATCCACTCATATACTCAAAGCTGTTTTGTAACTCTGCATACCTAACGTTACAAATATGAATTTATAGTAAGTGTAAAGTATTGTGTTGATCACGTGACTATATGGCTTTGTCTGAATGTGTTTTTTTTTTGCTGATTTGAGACATCTGTCACTGTGTTTACAGGGGGTTGGAGAGGATGGTGAAGCTGTAAGTGTCTTGCTTGTCATGGCTTGAATAGCAGTTTTAAATGAGATTTAAATATGTTGATATTTGTTTTGTTGTTTGTTATGTAGGGTGCTGATGGGGAGGATGGATTACCTGGAGAACTTGGAAAAGTTGGGCCTCCTGTATGTAGCAGTGTTTTATGATGCACCTTATAAGATCAGACTTAGAAAAAGACCTATTTGAATTACTGATATTTAAAAATTTGTCATTGGTTTTGCTGTGAAGGGAAGCCAGGGGCCGAGAGGTCCTATCGGCAGAAGGGGACTGCCTGGGCCCAGAGTAAGTTTTATGATTTTATCTTTATGTTCTTTATTGCCTGATGTTATTGATTCATAATGTAGCTCAAATGCGACTTTTTATCTTTACAGGGTCCTCCTGGAGTCTGGGATGGTAAGGAATTGGTAAGAATCCATCATCTGTTTGCCTTTTCACTAAATCTGTTTTTTAATAGTTTAGTGACCATTTGCTCTTCATACAGTATTATGCAAGTCTTTATTTTTAAAAGTAGTTTTAATGGTCATTTATATATTTGAGAGTCTTTATTAAGATACAAACTGAAAATACAGGAAATATGTACACAAAATATGTAAAAACCCACAATTTTCAAAACAACATGTTGTCTTCTGGTAAAAGTCAGTACTTGGTGTGACCTCTCTTGACCCTAAGCAAATCTTAAACTCTTTTGAGGAGACCTAAAGTTAGGCTATTAGAAATTATGATTTAATTTCATTTAGGTTTAAGAGAGCCTTCAGGTTCCTATTATTGATCAAGTGTAAGGTGAGGTCACACTAAATGACGCTTTGGCTTATAATTTTATTTTGTGTTTTAATACACGTTTCTTGTATTTTCTGCTTGTATTCTTAAAAAAAACTGAGACAAAATTATATATGGGCACTATATCATTCCCAAAACAACAAATCTAACGGTGGCGTGTTGGCCTAAGACTTTTGCACAGTATTGTGTTGCAGAAAACACATTTCTATTTAGAAAACCACATTTACTTTATGTTATGTTTGCTTTAGGTGGCTTATTTTTACATCAGTGTTTTGATATTTCTTTGTTATGTTTTTCAGTGTCCAAATGCCTGTACTACTGGTTTGACTGGCCACCCAGGCCTTGCAGGCATGAAGGTGCGTTAAAATGACATAGTTGAATTTATTTCAATTTGTTTTGTATGTTTTTTTTTATTTTATTGGTTTAATTGTGTTGGGATGCTTTTTGTGTTATGTTATGGCCATCTGGAGATAATGGTGAAAGTATTACTGTAGTGTCTAATAAGCCCATGAGGGTTGGGCACCATATGGTGTTTGACACTTAAATAAATATATCAATCAAAATATTTCAATCAATTCAAACGTCACCAAAACATCTGGATGCTGATGCACAGGTGTTCTTCATCCTGTTTCATTTTGCTTTTTAGGGCCACAAAGGGGTTAAAGGTGAATCAGGTGAACCAGGAAGGCAAGGACATAAGGTGACAGTTGCATAAGTCAAGTTATTTTGTTCTTTTTTTGACAGTAAAGAATATGACTTACATATTGTATGTGTAAAAAAGTCAATGATGCGTCATAAATAATTATTTAATCCACATGTTTATGTTCAGACCTGAACACACATAATACATTTGAACAGATGACTGAATCAGAACTGAATGTTGAATGTTTTTCATGCTACAGGGAGAGGAAGGAGATCAAGGAGGACCTGGAGAGCCAGGCGCGTCTGGACCACCTGTAAAAACTCATCTAATGTTTTACATATGCTTTATGTTGTTGTTCTTTGGATCTTTTATAATGTGTTCCTGCTGTCACTGAACATCTTTGTGTGCTTGTTTTGTAACTGTAGGGTAAACAGGGTCTCATAGGAATCACAGGGATGATGGGCCCTAAAGGTGATAAGGTAAGGTTAAAAAGTCTTCATATTAAATATTACATATTACAAAATAACAATAATGTGTAATCAAGTTTCTAAATATGATTTTTTTTGTTAGGGGGTTCGTGGGAATGTTGGCGACGTGGGTCCTCAGGGTATACAGGGCGCCCCTGTAAGTGCCACAAACTCATTAACCAATTTTATTAACAGTTTTAAGGGATCATATCGTGAAAATCAAACTTTTTCCATGTTTAAGTGCTATAATTGGGTCCTCAGTGCTTCTATCAACCTAGAAAATTGGACAAAGATCAACCCAGTAACTTAGTTTTGGTAAACCATGTGAAAAAATAGGTCATTGAAATTTGGCTCCCCTTGTGATGTCAGAAGGGGATAATACCGCCCCTTAATCTGTACTATCCAACCGCGGCACTGCCATTCAGTGCAGAGATCAGCTCATTTGCATTATAAAGGACACAGCCAAAAACTGCTCACACATACAAAGTTGCAATTTTAATTTATGTTATAATAAATTATCTATATGGAATTTGCTATATGGAAGCTTAAACTTCACATTCTGGGGGTAAAAAATGTCACCTTTACGTGCAAAATAATCAATGATTATATATTCAAATTATTTAATAATTATTTGTACTTTATTAAAACTATATTTAGCTCTAAGTTTCAAAGCGATCGCATGATGCACACTGAGCTCATATCATCGACTTTTGCTGTTACTTTATTTGCTTTTATTAAATCAATCTAAAATGGCTAAATAAAACCTAAAAAATTTACTTTCTATTTTCCGAAGGGTGATCGCGGACAAAGAGGAAAAGTAGGTGAGAATGGGCCAAAAGGTGCTGAGGTAAGTCATCATTCAAAAACACATAGTAACTAACAACATATATCAAATATATCAGAATGCTGTATGTGTTCATTAGCAACATAAGATACACAGTACTACCACTTTCATATAGGGACTAATCTTGCAGCATAGCTTTAATTTCTTGTGTTAAGCACTTTTAATCTGTTTTTTTATTTGCTGTTGTAATATCAATACATGTTGGATGCTGTTTTTAGGGACCTC
Organism: Paramisgurnus dabryanus; assembly: GCF_030506205.2. Lineage (NCBI taxonomy): Eukaryota > Metazoa > Chordata > Actinopteri > Cypriniformes > Cobitidae > Paramisgurnus > Paramisgurnus dabryanus. The sequence continues at coordinate 22,800,859 of NC_133350.1, read as the reverse complement.
TGGGAATGCAGGGACTGAGTGGTTTACCAGGACCAAAAGGAGAAACTGTAAGTTACTACAATCTTAAAAATTAAGGTGATACTACAGATGCCACAGAAGAACAATTTTTGGTTCTCCAAAGAGAATAACCATTTTTTTTTTAGCTTAAAATAGCTTAAAAACACTTTTTCACTACAAAGAACCTTTTGTATTGAACCATATTGACAAAAAATTTCTTTGATGGCATTATGTAGCACTTTTATTTTAATAGTGTATTGCTACCATACTGTGATTTCATTATACCACTTTTATGATGTAGGGTTTGCCTGGTGTGGATGGTCGTGATGGTATTCCAGGACTGCCTGCAGTAAAGGTAAAGACTTTAATTTGTGAATGCAAAGCAAAGTCATTTGTTTCCTTTTTTACTAAAGTGATTTGTATCTATTTATGTGTCCATTGTTGTTCTAGGGTCTTCCTGGGAAAGTTGGCTCACCTGGTGAAGCTGGACTTCAAGGACTTCCAGTGCGTATGACCTTTAACCTGTATTATAAATCCAATAAGTGTGCAGGAACATAATTGGGAATAGCTTGCAATATTGTTTTTTTCTTAAACATCGGAGATTTATATTTCAATCTTCTCCAGGGTTTACCAGGTATTCCAGGAGCAAAAGGCCATATGGGGGGAAAAGTAGGTATCTATGTCATTTGGGTTGATTGGTCATAGTCAGATATATTAGCTAATTAATAATAAATACTACAGATATTAGTATTTAGCAAGAAGAATGACATGTTTTATGCTTGCTCCAGGGAAATACTGGTGGTCCAGGTGTGGCAGGTCTAATTGGAAACAATGGAAAAACTGTGAGTCGCAGCTGTCCCAGTGTTTACAACAACATTAGATAGATACCTTGATGCCAAGTATTAATTTTCCAATGTTATATTTCAGGGTGAGCGTGGTGAGCAGGGAGAGGTGGGACCAGTCGGACCAAGAGGTGGGCCAGTGAGTATATTTCCATACATATCACATAACATCAAACCCTTCAATAATCACTTCAATAATCTCTCTTTCTTTTTTTCTCCAGGGTGAGCGAGGAAATAAGGGTCCTGATGGGCCTGCTGGCATGCCAGGAGCAAGGGTGAGTTATGAGGGCGTGGGGTCCTCAAACCATCAGTTATATCACTATTAAATAAGATAAATGCATGTAGTTAAATAGGACAGTATATACAGCCACTGTGTGTCCTTTTAATAAACCTTCACACTAGAGCATTACCCATAAGCCCACGCTATATGTAAGGGATAATGTACTGTACATCCAGCTGGTTGTTATCGCAGAAGAAATATATAGTAGATATATGGACTAATAATATTTTAATTTGTAATAAACCTAGCGAGACATTTAAACAAGTCCAAAGTTACAAAAAAAGAAGTAATATATGTTATTAATTATGCACATTTATATTAAATTTATTTGAAAGTATTAAACTGCACCTGTCGAGATGACTCACAGTATCCGGATGAGGCTATGTTATCAGTTTCAGGTGGTCGTTATCTGGGAATAACAAATCTTGGAATGATGGCCACTGGCCAATCGGAATCAAGCATTTTAGAGCACTGTGTAATAATAACCAACCACAATGACAGGTCATTATTATCAACTTGAATTCACTCAATCAGCAATATATTTAACAGCACAATTCAAAACAAGTTGCTGTTGTGTCCAATTCTCAGATTTATGTTCTTTATACTCCTGCTGCTTCAGTCTGTAACGCAGCTCTGGTTGGCCTGTAATTGGCTGTTATAGGCATGAATAGCCTGTTGTTATGTAGGCCTAGTGGACGAGGGTATTTTCTTTGGTAAGAAGATATTCAGAGCAGGAGGGGGGCTTGAATGACTTCTCTGTTTTACTGAAATTCCTTAAAACAGCCATTGGAGGCCATCAGACTTGATCATAATCCGTATCCATCCACACACCTTCAGACATGCCCCTCTCATACCTTCCTCACACAGCTGACTGTTTTTTTTTTAGAGCAGATGTGGTTTGTAGGGCAGCTACAAGCACAGGCCATGTAGTGTTCAAGAATTTCTGTTTATTTATGTGTGTGTGTGTGAGTGTGTGTTTTTATGTATTCCACAGGGAAATAAAGGAGATCAAGGTCTTCCCGGTGTTCCAGGGCCTGCTGGCTTTTCTGGGCAAAAAGGAGATAGGGTACAATGATGAACTTTGTAGTTCTTTTTAAGAATGAAGCGTTTCTATTTGATTTTTTTTACACGAAAGAACGTACAAATGTGTTTTGAAAAGCAAATTATGCTTTCTGAAGAGTATTTTTATAAGCATGTCATATTATTTTATATGCATGTAATATTCAGACGATCTACTAAATTTGCTAAGACGTGCAGTATAATAGTACACAAAACTTTTCCACATTGCAATGTGTTTGATCTTACATTGCATTCTTAGTTTTAAAAATAAACGAAAAGTAGCAAACATTTTTTTTTTACTTTTTTATTTGCAGTGGCGGCTGGTGACTGCTTATCTGAGGGGCGCAAGTTCAAAATGTGTGTTCGGGGGGTCATGTGTGTTGCTCACGTATTCAAAATATTTGTTTGTTTTGTCATGTGAACCATGTGCATCACGTGTTTTGTCAAAATAAGTGCCTTGCTGTACAAGCGTTAAAATTGTTTATGATAAAAGAGACACTCACGTTCACAAAATACACGCAAGACACTCACTTAACACTAAACTTTGATTAGGCATGAGATTATGCGAGTATCTGGCAAACGCAAGCGTCTCTTTTATCATAAACCCTTAAGACGCGTCTGCAGCAGGCACTTATTTTGACAAGACACGTGATGCACGTAGGATCACTCGACGCGCAGAACACATATTTTGAAATTACGAACCACACACGATAGGCTACTTACATGTTGTGACCTATTTCGCAAAGAGCGCCCTCGAAAAAAGAAGTCACCGGCCGCCAGTTTATTTGATTTGAGTTAAAACATGACAAATATAACAAAATGTATATTTAGTGTAGTTTACAATGCAAACCAAATAAATTACAGAGTATATTTATGTATTTCATTTTTAGCCATTAGAGATCAGGGGTGAATTCCAAACTTCAGGAAGGGGTCGCCACACAAAAAGTCATTACAGATAATGAGAAAATTACATTATTTTCTTCCGATTGGAATTTGAACCAGATCTGGAACTTCTTTATCGATTTTTATTATATTAAAAACGTATATTTTTCTCAGATATTTCTCTGGGTGTATTATGGGTGTGTGGTATTGGGGTGTTTTACTGTTTCTTACTTATTGTCTGGTTGTTTCCCCTTTACTATGTACATTGTACAGCACTTAGTTTAGTCCTATAGCTGTTTTAAAACGTGCTTTATAAATAAATTGAACTTGAACTTATTTGTATTACTCTTTAGGGTGCTGTTGGTCTCACTAGTCCAAAAGGCGAGCAAGTAAGTCATAATAAAAAAATTTAAAATATGGAGTTTTTTAAATACTTGAATAACATTAAAGGCGAAACGCTTTGGAAAAGGGAGTCGGGCTGACTACCAAAACACACTTGTAGCCAATCAGCAGTAAGCGGGCGTGTCTACTAACTGACATCATTGCCTGTGTTGCGAATGTGTGGGGCAGGGCTATCAAATGAAGGTCCAGATTCTATTGGGGTAGGGGCGTGTTTGTTTAGGGTGATTTCAAATGTCAACCTTGGCTTTCGGAGATCATGGACCCTGCCTTTAATAATATTATTTTAATAAACAGAATTAGATTTATATTTTCTTACTCGAATTATACAACATATCTATTTTGTGTTTTTTTAGGGGCCACCTGGTGAAGAGGGTATAACAGGAGAAAAGGGAGATTTAGTAAGTAAAAACAGCTAAAAATTATTATATTCCCAGGGATATATTCCCCAAAACCAATACCAGATATTTATTTTAGGCACAGGTCACATTTCCCTTTCTGATCTAAAACTTATTTTCCACATATTTTCTCAGGGTGATGAGGGAGAGCCGGGAGAAAAAGGATCGGTGAGTCAGGGTTGAGAAGTAATGTTATTATTTAGATGTTTTTATTCTTTCACTTTTTATTTCATGACTATAGGCCTAAACAGAATCTGTGCCTCAAGATGTTTCCATAAATACTGTCAGCCACCTTTAAAAGTCTATTCTTAGACCTATTTACATTTTTACAAGTTTCCATGTGAGCCTATCTGTGCAAATATTTTAGACAGGAAAGCTTGGAGATACAGGAAATAAAGGACCAGAGGGTGGGCGTGGCCAGCCTGGACCCCTGGGCCAACCTGGAGGACCTGGACCAAGAGGCATGCAAGGAGACCGCGGAGCACCTGGATTACCAGGGGGACAGGGACGACGAGTATGTCAATTTTAATGCACCACAGTACATGCCAACTGATACAATGACACGTTTAAAGAGTTAACTAAACTCATTAAATGCTTGCCAGGCCAAGGTTGAACAAACATATAATAGTTTCATAGTGTCCATATGACTTTCCTCCAGGGACGAGGACCCACAGATGATCACATCAAGGATGTCTGCAGGAGGGTTTTGCAAACTCACTTTGCTCAGATGGCGGCCAGTCTGAAGAGGCCCGAATCTGGCATCCCTGGGTTGACAGGTCCTCCGGGTCCTCCTGGACCTCCAGGGCCCGCTGGAAATAATGGCTTCCCTGGGCATCCTGGGAACAGAGGACTGCCAGGTCTCAAAGGGCCACCAGGTCTTTTGGGAAGAAAAGGACCCAAAGGTATGAAGAAACATTTACAGATGGAACCTGTTAATTTGCAGTAAACTATCCGTAATGCTTGTTTGACCAAATCACAAATTGCGACATTAAGTAGCTTTCCACATTTAGTTTTTGCTACCATTCATTAATCCCCTGTGATACATTTTTTTTCAAACAGATTCTAGGTTGAAATCTAACTGTATACATTTTCACAAATGCTTTAACAAAATATAACAATAAATACAGAAGGCGGCAGTTTGTCAGAGGGATAAATCGCCTGAACTGTTATACTAGTATTTGACAATTGTACACGTATATATATACGTGAAAGGGGACTAGGATTTAACTTATGGAACCTTCAAAATATTTTATGGTTTTGGTTCAAGTCTAATAATGGAATGGAGATCATAAGTGTAAACATTGTAAGATTGTATACAAGCTTATCTGTGGCTACTTACAGTAACATTTGAGAGTTGTTATATGACTAGAAGGACCATGTTTGACCCTAGACCCCACCATTGTTTTAAAGACATGTTTATGAGATCTTTTAATTTTCTATGTAGGTGACCAAGGTGACAGGGGAGATAGGGGTCCCACATTGCAGGGACCCAAAGGTATACCTGGACCACCAGGGCTCCCAGGTAAGTGAGAGGCTTAATATTTTGGATCAATGATTGGCACTATTTACTCATGTTGTCTCAATCTTTTTATGCTTTATCAGGCCATTTTAATCCTGGGTTAGTAGTACTTAATCCTGGTTGGTTAGGTTTTTCACCTTATATTGGATTAATGTTTTCAACATGTCTATTAAATACAGTGCACAAAGTTTTCGGTGATTAAATAGTGCATGAATATTTATTAAGATTTATAATTTCAAATGTATGATTTGCTGTCTGTTTTTAAAGAAGCAAACCATAACTTTTGTCTCTCTATTATCATCTCTATTTGAAATACGAAATTGCAGGTTACTTTAGGGCAGTTTCCCGAACAGGGTTTAGATTTATTCAGGACTAGGCCTTAGTTATATTAGAACATTCAAGTTAGTTTTTTTACAAAAAAAGCCAACTATACACCCATTTTAAAACATCACTTAACCCGGAATTAATTGTATTGTAAAAACCCTTTACAGATGTTCAAAGGTATGGAGCTAAATGACCATGGTTCAAATCTGTCATCACTTGTTCTCAGGTAACCCTGGTAGCCCGGCATACGGTAAAGATGGGCGTGATGGCCTACGAGGACCGGTAGGTGTTCCTGGAAATCCAGGCGTTCCTGGGCCACCTGGTCCTCCTGGACTCAACGGATACTGCGAATCATCTCAGTGCATCCCTCAAGAAATTCCAGGGCCAACGGCAATAAAGGACTCCAACATGAAGGGACCAGAGAGTCTATGAGTGGACGACCATCAGAGAGTTGAACATCAGAGCCCAGCATCTCTGGACAAGAATATAAAGAAAGACTAAAGGAGCGACTCCCTTCTACAAGGAGATTTCTGTGCTGATGGTACATGCAAGAGTGATAATACTTGTCAAACACTAGAGCGAAGGCAAGATCACTTCCTGTTACAGTTCCCAGTCATTCAGCCAAGAAAAAAATGTTTTGACATCAATTTGTGTAGTATTGATATCTCTGTTAAAAATAAAAATAAACCTAAATAGTCCCAATAATAGCAATGTAATCAAAGTTTGCGAAAATACATGCTAAAGGTCTGGTATGTTTTAAATAGACTTTTACTGGACGGTGTTTTTAATTTTCTTCAGCATACAGTAACACAAAATGTCACATCCTGGTTGCTTTACACATTAAAAACTGTAATAAGGGTAAAGCTACGCTAACAGAATTTTGTAAATTTGTCAATATTGAACTCTTAAAGCAATACTCCAGCCAAATATCTAAATTACCACATGATTTACTCACCCTCAAGCCATTCGAAATACACGTGTCAATCATTTTTCAGACGAAACACATTTTGGAGTTATTTTACTAAATGCCTTTAGTAAAAAAGGTTTTTCAAGCTTATAACGGTAGAAAACAGGGATCTTGTAAGGTAACAACTTCTGACTTTAAAAAAGTGCATCCATCATTCACAGAAGTAATCCACATGGCTCCATGGGGTTAATAAAGGTCTTGTGAGGGTAATCGATGCGATTTTGTAAGAAAAATATCTATATTTTAAACTTTTTAAACTATAATAACTAGCTTCCGGTAGCGACGCCATCTTGGACTCACGCGAGGCACTGCGCAACGAACGATCAAAACTCTCGTGAATCGCGTGAGTCCAAGTTTCTTTACCGGAAGCTAATTATTAAAGTTTATGAAGTTAGAAGTTGTTCCCTGATCCATTTTTTACCATTATAAAGCTTGAAAGTGCAAGGACATTTACAAAAATAACTTCAAATGTGCTCGTCTGAAGGATGATGGACTTGTGTATCTCGGATTGCTTGAGGCTTATAAAATCATGAGGTAATTTTGATTTTTGTCTAGAGTATCACTTTAAATAATTTGCCAGCATTTTTGTTTCAGTATCCTTGGGTTGTTTCACTCAGAGATGTCTTTGGTTCAGTGTATTAGGGGTGAGAAAACATGTTTAGGAAAAATATGTAGCTTTCTATATTTAGTATTTATTATAGAAAGGTTGGATGTGCAGTTGTTAAAGAGGGAAAATAAAAGAATTTTGATAAATGCTCCATCTTTTCCATTTTAAAAAAACTTAACGACACGTGTGTTCCTTCAGTGTATCTTTTATTCTTTCTTGTACTCTCAAATTGGTGAACTTCTTGCAGCTTATCTCTATCCTAAAACACATATCCATTAATATAAATAGGTGATTTAACAATACACATATTCAAATACCGTACATAAATCAAGTATTAAAATATTAAGTTACGCACATCAAATAATAATGCATAAAAAATATCGCAGACATTGAGGTCCAGTTAGGTAAACAAAGTCTGGATAAACAACAAAAACTAATACCTTAACCACTATACGTATTTATATAAAGAGATTTTATTCTGTATTTTTCTTCTCTCTTCCTGATGTTTTCTGCAAAAAAAAAGACATCAAGAACCTCTCCAAATGCCATTGACAACTCTTCCACTAGGCGGCGTCTTTCTGCTGTAATAAGGCATTGATTTTAGATCTATTTGGAGGCAGGCGTTTTGATACATATAGACTAAAAATCATCAATAACAAAAATGCACTAAAAACTTAAATGTTTGGTTAAATCCTTTACACTACTACATGTTTGGCGGAAGTGAGACTAAACTCCAATGCAAAACATTAGATCATGTTAAATGGCCCTTAACAAAACAAGCACACCTTGCAAAACGTCTCCACAGGTACAACATTAAACAATAAAAGGAAGAGGGACTTAAGCTTAATTTCTGAAACGGTATTTTCACAGTTACCAATTAAGAGAATAAACTACTCATGTTAAAGATTCGGATTATACGTTTTAAAATGGCTGATCCGCAGGCGTTTACTGGATGCAGCAGTTGTTGCGGTGGCCGTTGGAATCTTTGAATCGAAGCCGCATTTTGGGACGATATTTCTCCAGATAGAAGAGCTGCTTGCTGTTAAATGCTCCACGGCGCTTTCTAGGAAAAATAAAAAAAAACAATTAGGAATAAAGACATTTACAGCCTCTATGTCAATGTCCCAATGTCACTACTGAATGAAAATCTATTGTTGCAACTGGAACAAGAGAAATAATTTAAGTCCACTCACTGCCGGATAAACTGAACAGCATCTTCATATTTCATCCCGCATTCAATCAAAGCTAGAGCAACCAGCACTGGGGCTCTATAGGAAAAACAACACGTAACACACCATGAATCATACATGATGATACAAAGCAAACAAAAAATATACCAAAGTATATTCAAGTGTAATTTCCAATGCAAATCATGCAAAATTACCTTCCAAGGCCTGCTACACAGTGCACGGCAATGCAGCAGCCTGGCTCCTCCCTAAACTTAACCCTAACGAGATTTAGCCAATCGTCAACGATTTTGTTAGAAGGAGGAGCTCCATCATCGAAGGGCCAATCCTGTAAAGCAGAATTTAGATCAAGCATGATGTTACTTTTAAATATGGCCCTTTTTGATGACTATTTGGTTGATTGGGTTTATGTAAACTTACCAGAACTTGAATGCCCTCTTTAACCACCAAGTTTGCATCATACGTGACCTCACACACTCGAACAACCGTGGTCACCCCATACTTCTTCAGTTCCTGATGGGAAGAAGAGACGTAATGAAAGTGAAGTGTGATAGCGGACTCCATTATGAGCTTGTGTTTGACACGTTTAAGTAAACACTCACCTCAATGAATTTGTGAAGAGTGGCATTAGTGGGGTTGTGGGTAATGAGGAATCTCATGTTTTTGTAAGTGATCTCCACTGGGGCAGGCCTATTCATACGAGCCATTTTTGACTACTCGAAAAAGCTTTAAATTCTTTCGAATGAAAAAGGAAAAAAATCTCTCTCCAGTAACAGAAAAATATTGTGTGGATACGACCAGGAAAAACAGGTATGACCCAAAATGTAAGAATGATAAAACAAACACAAAAATCCTACAAAACAAGGCTGGTCCTCTGGCGTGAGTGAAGACGGAGGGCCGACGAGGGCAGTGCACTTCAAAAGATTTTTTTACCCCATCCAGACCCGTCGACTGCTGTGGACGCCCTCTTTCCAAGCCCGATCCCGCCAACGTTAAAACTGTAACACAAGTCTCTCTTCTGATGAGGTAGTTTGGCTTGACGTTCACTTCTCTGCATAAACGCCGTGCTGTGCCTGGCAGTAGTCTCCACTGCCCTTCAGAAACTCCATAAATGTGCGACCCAAAACACCACAGAACTGCTGCGAAAATACAAGAACAAATACACAAAAACATCAGGGCACATGCAGACATTTAATTCATATTATTCACTGCTGATATTACCGATGTGAATTTATTACACACGGTGTGTTAAGAGGGTGACTCAGAAAAGGGGTCAATCGTTCAATACATCCGCATAGCTTTGAATCAACAGTGACATCATGAAAGTCAACCTTATCTTTTTTCTCTCTAAACACAATGACGCAAAACAGGTGAGTCAACAAGAAAGGTATGAGCTCATGGTCAAAGCGTTTAAACCGGTTTAGATGTCATGTGGTTTCTAGGAAATTACGTGTGTGCCGTGAGGACACACACGTGTTTTATGCAGGTCTGTGGGATTATCGGGGATTTATCCTCTTTGGAAAATCCCTTCTAAAAGACGCAATAATACAAATGTCGTCGTATATTAAATCTACATGTTATTCAAGTCAGAGTTTGTTGGTTGTAATATATTCAAATATTTTCAGTTTCTGGGCATGAAAAGGCCCCACGATGAGTCCCTAAAATTATCAAATGGGTTTTATTTGCTAAAAAGAGGTCTAATATAATTGTAGTTTGAATTTAACAGATAATTTCATGTTATCCAAGGACCAAAACAAAGATTACACGTCCTTAAAACAACACCTACGCAAACATATGTTAATAGATTATGACTGACAAAGGAATGCTCATTTTAAAAAGAGGACAAAACGATCACCAATAAGATTTACATTTAACAACAATCTCTTTGTTTTAACCTCATTTAAAATCCGTTTCTTAACAGTGAATGTAGAATGTAAGTGAAATATAAAAAAGGGAAATGTCGTACTCGCTAACACATCGATTAGCTTTGCGGCTAATCCTGCTAGCAAACCACTGTAAACGAAATATTTCAACAACGACAATACGATTTTAATACAACATATTTATAACATTATACGGTTTAGATGTTGGCAACAAAAAAAGAAAATCATTCAATGTATAATTGTATAAACTGTGATCACCATGATGATCTGTTTTGCTCTCATGCTAATTAGCTTAGGAGAGCTTGCGTTTGAGAACAATGTAATTTACGTTTATACAAAACAGACTGACAATTTGTTTTAAATAATCCGCATGTGTATATATAAATAAATAGTTGACTTACTGGAATATGCTTACTCATTGAAGATTGTAGCTTAATCATAAAGCCGCTCAGGAGAAAACTGTTCCGCTGTTTCACCATACAGCGCTGCCGTCTGTGTGCGAGACAGAAAGAGAGAGAGCGCGAGCGTCTCCTCTAGTAACCGGTTACAGCTGGACTCAAGAAACCACACCCTACTACACACGCAGACACACTAAACACTGTCATACTAAACACTAATACACAACACTAACAAACTAAACACTAATACACAACGCTGATACACTAATACACAACACTGACACACTAAACACTGATACACAACACTGACATACTAAACACTGATACACAACACTAACAAACTAAACACTGTCACACAACACTGTCACACTAAACACTGATAGACAACACTGGCACACTAAACACTGACACACTAAACACTGTCACACAACACTGTCACACTAAACACTGATAAACAACACTAACAAACTAAACACTTATACACAACACTGATACATAACACTGAACACTAATACACAACACTGACACACTAAACACTAATACATAACACTGACACACTAATACACAACACTGACACACTAAAAACTAATACACAACACTGACACACTAAACACTGACACACAACACTGACACACTAAACACTAATAAACATCACTGACACACTAAACACTGACACACAACACTGACACACTAAACATTAATACACAACACTGACACACTAAACACTGACACACAACACTAAAACACTAATACACAACACTGCCACACTAAACACTGATACACAACACTGACACACTAAACACTAATACACAACACTGACACACTAAACACTGATACATAACACTGACACACTAAACACTGATACATAACACTAACACACTAAAGACTAATACACAACACTGACACACTAAACACTGATAAATAACACTGACACACTAAACACTAATAGACAACACTGACACACTAAACATTGACACCCAACACTAACACACTAAACACTAATACACATCACTGACACAATAAACACTGATACATAACACTGACACACTAAACATTGACACACAGCACTAACACACTTAACAATAATACACAACATTGACATACTAAACACTGATACATAACACTGACACACTAAACACTGATGGACAACACTGACACCCTAAACACTGACAAACTAAACACTGATACACAACACTGACACACTAAATGCAGTTCTAAACGTAGGTTCGGGAGGAGCCTAAACATTCAGGCCTGTCAATCATCATCATCATGGGCGTATATAAGGCAGCCTTCAGGCCTTCCTGTCCAGCTGCTTTCTTTTCCGACATCCCTCCTCCTCCCCATCTCCTCCTTCACTCTCTCTTTCTTCCTCTTTGCAGTTCGGTTGCAGGGGGTTGAACTTGTGGCTCGAGCCCCAGCCTCAGGTTCGCTCTCTCTGAAGGTTCAGAGCTCAGGTACAGAGCTCCCTTCGAGGACAGCAAGCCAAGTTTGTTTACCATTAATCATTAAGACCTGAATGCGCAGGCGAACTAGTGAAACACTGATACACAACACTAACACACTAAACACTGTCACACAACACTGTCACACTAAACACTGATACACAACACTAACACACTAAACACTGTCACACAACCCTGATACACTAAACACTGATACACAACACTAACACACTAAACACTGTCACACAACACTGTCACACTAAACACTGATACACAACACTAACAAACTAAACACTAATACACAACACTGATACATAACACTGAACACTGATACACTAATACACAACACTGACACACTAAACACTAATACACAACACTGACACACTAAACACTGACACACAACACTGACACACTAAACACTAATACACATCACTGACACACTAAACACTGACACACAACACTGACACACTAAACATTAATACACAACACTGACACACAAAACACTGACACACTAAACATTGACACACAACACTAAACACTAATACACAACACTGACACACTAAACACTGATACATAACACTAACACACTAAACACTAATACACAACACTGACACACTAAACACTGATACATAACACTGACACATAACACTGACACACTAAACACTGACATACAACACTAACACGCTAAACACGAATACACAACACTGACACACAACACTAACACAGTAAACACTGACACACTAAACACTAATACACAACACTGACACACAACACTAACACACTAAACACTAATACACAACACTGACACACTAAACACTGATACATAAAACTGACACACAACACTAACACACTAAACACTAATACACAACACTGACACAATAAACACGGATACACAACACTAACACACTAAACACTTACACACAACACTGACACACTAAACACTGATACACAGCACTAACACACTATACACTTACACACAACACTGACACACTAAACACTGATACACAACACTAAACACTGTCACACAACACTGTCACACTAAACACTGATACACAACACTAACAAACAACACTGATACATAACACTGAACACTGATACACTTATACACTAATACACAACACTGACACACTAAACACTAATACACAGCACTGACACACTAAACACTGACACACAACACTGACACACTAAACACTAATACACATCACTGACACACTAAACACTGACACACAACACTGACACACTAAACATTAATACACAACACTGACACACTAAACACGGACACACTAAACATTGACACACAACACTAAACACTAATACACAACACTGACACACTAAACACTAATACACAGCACTGACACACTAAACACTGACACACAACACTGACACACTAAACACTAATACACATCACTGACACACTAAACACTGACACACAACACTGACACACTAAACATTAATACACAACACTAAACACTAATACACAACACTGACACACTAAACACTGATACATAACACTAACACACTAAACACTAATACACAACACTGACACACTAAACACTGATACATAACACTGACACATAACACTGACACACTAAACACTGACATACAACACTAACACACTAAACACTAATACACAACACTGACACACTAAACACTGACACACAACACTAACACACTAAACACTAATACACAACACTGAAACACAACACTAACACACTAAACACTGACACACTAAACACTAATACACAACACTGACACACAACAATAACACACTAAACACTAATACACAACACTGACACACTAAACACTGATACATAAAACTGACACACAACACTAACACACTAAACACTAATACACAACACTGACACAATAAACACGGATACACAGCACTAACACACTATACACTTACACACAACACTGACACACTAAACACTGATACACAACAGTGACACACTAAACAGTAAACACTGATACACAACACTGACATAATAAACATTGATAAACAACACTGACAATCTAAACACTGATACACAACACTGACATACTAAACACTGATATACAACACTGACACAATACACATTGATAAACAACACTGACAAACTAAACACTGATACACAACACTGACATACTAAACACTGATACACAACACACACACTCGCATGTATAAATACATGGAAAAACAAACAACAGTCATACACTGATACACAAGACACATATACACAACACTCATACACACACACTTGCACAACACTAAGACACAAAACAATGATACACAATACTGACACACAAACCACTAATAACCAAAACATTGATAACCTCCTCCCCCCCAAACACACAGACAACACTGATACATAACACAATTATACACTGCTACTATGCACGCTCACACTCATACATACAAACCCTACACACACACAAACAAACACAGACACCCCACAAACATTATTTTTTTATTTGTTAATTTATTGAAATATTTTAGGCAATGGCTTTGCTGTTCAGTTGTAATAATCATTCTGCCAAACAGTTGCATCTTTCTAGAGGTCTGATGAATAAAGAGTTATAGACTGTTGAAAACAGCTGATGCACAAAACCTCACAATAGATGAGCGGGAGTGAACAGCCTGGACGCTTCATGCATCAGTTTGGGCAGAGAGTAGATTGGTTTGTTTTGATCTCTGGTAGTCAGTTGAGTGGACCACTTTGTTTTGGGTAGATGGTTATGAATTTCTAGGCATGAACTATAAATAATTTATCATAATGCAAGAATCAAGAGATAAGGTAAACTAAATGAGACAAATTTTATTTGTGTTTCTAATGTTTGGTGTTTGTTGTAAAAGTTTAATTCTGTCATTGAGATAAATGTAAATTAATGCTTTATAATAACTAAGTATTTCGTTTTTGTATTATTTTACCTTTATTTTTCCAGGAGACAATTCCAGATCAGGTTGATGGAGGCAGTATGAGTACAGAAAAGAAAAAGAGTGGGAAATTCAATGAAAAACATAATTCCTTTGACAGGGAAAGAAAAAGGATATCTGTACCCATAATGCCATCAACGGTACCTGTTCCAGACCCCCCAAAAAATCATATTCTTATTTCCATTGGCCCTCCACGTCATCGTCCATCTGTTTCCAGTGAGTCCCAGTACCAGGGTCTTTCACGAGAAGATGACTCTACCAACAGGGATGTATGGAGAAGGGAACCCATGCACTGTTACACATCGACTAGTGAGGGTGGCGTTTCCAAACAAACAACGGATGACATGCAAAGCAAGTTACATGAGATCTCCCCACTGCGTGCAAAAGATCAAGGTAGGAGCTATCCTCCGGGTCAAAGAGTCGACTGTAAACCAGATCAGATGAGTTTCACAACCTTCAAGCCCCTGTCAGAGATCTCTAGAAGAGCATCCAGACTAAGGGAAGGACGTTCATCAAGCTGGGATTCTGATGGGTCATCGAGGACCGATGGACCCCCAAACAGGTCCTCAGGTGCGAATTCACCCACTGTTGATAGATCCTACTGGAGTGAAGCTGGCGCATTACATGCAGGTCAGTGTGTGGCTAGTTTTCACTAATCTATGTACAATTAAAACCCTCCCAGTAGAGATTTTATAACTGTCAATCATTTCATATTTCCACCAGATAACAAGGAGAATTTACAGGCACACTCATTTGCAACTCAAAGCTTCATCTCTGATGTTGAGCACATAAAACAACACATTTCTCGGGAGAACATAAGCTTTGTTCGCTTTGAGGCCACTGATCTTCATGGCGTATCTCGATCCAAAACAGTTCCAGCTCGGTTCTTTCATGTATGTAGTTTATTACTAATGTGTTACCATGTCTGTTAATCTAACCATGAGCATCAAAGTTTGATTTCAGTCACTAATTTAAAATTTTTCCTGTACCCCAAACCCTTATTTCTTAATCCTGCCACAGGAAAAGACTGTATATGGCATTCCAATGCCAAGAAGCTACCTAGAGCTAACCCTTAGTCCCCGAATGAATGAGGTTGATCATCCAAGTACAGTCAACTTCAGCAGTGATATTCTTCTGGTGCCAGATCTCTCCACATTTCAAATCCTACCTTGGGCAGACCAGACAGCTCGTCTTATCTGTGACCCCTGCACAATCACAGGCGTGCCACTACGAACGTCACCTCGCCTTATTGCCAAGCAGATGCTCGGTCAGCTCCAGAGCATGGGATTCTCACTTCACTCCTCCTTCACATATGAATGCAGCATTTTCGGGGCCCCGGAGAGAGTCGGACCCAAATCCGTGTTCTTCCCAGCCACTACTCTTTTAAGCACCTATGATCTGCCTTTTCTACAGCAGCTAGTCAGGGGGATGTACGACATGGGCGTTGACGTTGAGAGCTTCTCATCTGCGAACGGACCAGGACAGATCGAGGTTTCCTTTAAGCCCAAGTTCGGGATTGAGGCTGCTGACAGCGCCTTCACCTTCCGCACCGGAATTAAAGAGATGGCCAGGAAGTACGACTACATCGCTACCTTTTTTACAGATGAAGACATTCATAATTCCGCATTGCTGTCCCATAGCCTTCGGGATGCTGGTGGCAGAAGATGTCTCTTTCACTCTGGCAATGGAGAACTTTCGGAGATCGGCAAGAAGTGGCTCTCCGGTCTTCTCCATCACTCGGCGGCTCTAAGCTGCCTGTTGGCTCCGGGGATCGCTTGTCGAAATCAGCTTGCCAAAGCCAAAAAAGATTCCAAGCACCAGCTTTACGCCACATGCGGCTGCAACGACAACAGCTGTGCCTTCAACGTAAAGGTTCACGGTGGACGGGAGACGCATATCGATAACAAGCTGGGTTCAGCAATGGGCAACCCTTACGTAGTGCTGGCGGCCACAGTAGCAGCTGGACTGGATGGTATTAGGCGCAATCTCAGTGTCGACCACATCCTAAACCGAGCTTCTTGTCAACAGAAACAATTCCCTATTCCCGTTAAACTGGAAGATGCTTTAGTGGCTTTGGCAGATGACAGTGTGATCCGTGGCGCATTGGGAGAACCCTTCGTGCAGTACTTTATTGCCATGAAACGCATAGAGATCGAGACTGAAGAGCAGGATGCTGACAGGAACAAAGGACTTGAGTATTTTATTTAAAGAAATACTTTAAGACATTACTTAATTTGGCGGATTATTTTGTGTGTTAGAAACAGAATATTGCATTTCTTCTCTCTGGAGAACAAATAATACATCTTGCAAAAAAATAAAAGCGTGCAACTGGCTGCAATGTGTGACTCACTTTTTTGCTCAAGTATATGTTTTTATTTGATTGCTTACACCATTTAAAATCAAAGAAATGAATTTGAACTTTATGCAAGACTAATAGTATGTATTCATCGATCTATTTTAAATGCAGATAGATTAATTAAAGGAACAGTATGTAAGAAATGTATATCAATTAATCATAAAATGGCCCTGATATGTCACTAGACATTTAGAAATCATGTCCATTTCAAATACTTATATCACTCACAACAGTGGTCTGGCCCAGGATATTGTCATTTAAAAAGTGGAGTTGCAGCCCTCAACTGATGTTTATGTTGTATATTGGCCACTAGTTGGGTGATTGCAGTACCAGTTTTAGCCACAAGTTTTGTTATTGCAGTACCAGTTTTGGCCACAATCCTACATACTGTTCCTTTAAAGTCGGAATCCTTCAAATCTGTTGAGCTGGGACCTAGAATACCAAGATACAGTTTAACTTATTCCCCGCCATTGACGAGTTATCTCATCAATTAAGAAAAAAACATTTGGAAACTTACCCAATTTATTAAAAAACTGAAGCCAAAACGTTATTTACTAATTTAAAACTCTTTGTATGTTTTGATTATCATGTTGAATCTGATCTCTAAAAATTTCCTTCACAAAAATGCAATTATTTCAGCTTTTTGCTAAAAAATTTGTATTTTTAAAGAAAAATATTTAAGAGTGTATAAGCAGAGAAAAAATATAGATGGGATGAAACATTTGTTCCCGTTTTGTTTGTTTGTTTATTGTTTGTTTGAAAGCAGAGGGTCTGTTCTTTCATTTGATATATTTGTTTGTTTTTATATTTTTAGAAGAAAATTTTCCTGGAAGACAATTTGTGAATCTTTTGTGAAAATAACGAAAAAAAATGCTGGCGGGCAACTTATAAAAATGGCTGCGGGGAATGAGCTAAAACAAATACTTGCTAAGTCATGCTTGAAGTAATTTAGTTAAAGAACATAATGATAGCTGATCTAAATAAGCACCTTCTTTAACAATATGAATATAGCCTTAAATGTGTCTGTTTAAATGTGTATGGCTGAAATGATAGTCCAACTAACTATCATTACTCACATGATTTATGGTTTTGGAGATTAAAGAGATAGTTCACCCACGTCAATATTTACTTACCATCAAATCGTGTGAAGCCACAGTGTCTTTCTTTGTTCTTCACGACCCAAAGAGATTTTCTCAAAAAGTGTTGTTTTGGATTTTCTGGTTATAGGAGTGGATGGTGACCTCCTTTTCAAAAGGACACAAAAGTGTCAAACAAAACTCTACTTTACTTGTTCCTTATGTTTTAAGTGTCCTGAATGCATATAAATGGGTTTTGTAAAAAAAAAAAAACTAAATAAAGAATCTATTATTTAAAGGCGGAGTCCACGATGTTTGAAAAACGGTTTGGAAAAGGAGACGGGCCGACTACCAAAACACACTTGTAGCCAATCAAATCAAATCAAATGCCGGGTTGCGTATGTGTGGGGCGGGTCTATCAACAGAAGGTCCAGATTCTATTGGGGTAGGGGCGTGTTTGTTTAGGCGATTTCAAATATCAACACTGGCTTTCAAACATCATGGACTCCGCCTTTAAGGAAAGTCTTGAACTGTTGTTTAGGCAGTTTTAGGATTTTTACTGTGTAACAACTGGAACAGTCATATAACAAAAAAGTAGAGGAGTATGTCTTCAGGACGCTTAAAATGTATTATATAACAAGTGGAGTTATTACTTTTGAAGCTGTTTTCTGCTTAATATGGAAGTCACCTCAGCGATGATTTACTCCTAAAAGACCCCAAACAACACTTTTTTTTACAAAATCAGCACTTGGGTACGCCTACTTAAAAACAAAGAAAGACATTGGGGGTTCAAATGACATAAGGTTAAATAAAAAATGACAAGGTTTTATCCTTTTATCTAGTCAAATGACTAATTCTTTAAAAAACAGTATCAGATTTGGTTATAGTGGTTTGTACATAACTAAATCTTTATGTCCTGTTGTTGCATACAACAAGGAGACACAAACACAAAACTCAAGATTCACTCCAGATAAGGAGACTTCTGATTTTTATTAGTGACAGCATTTAGTACAGAACAAAAATAGGTTAGATAGTGGTGGCGTTTGTGACCATTCTGACTGGCCAAACCACAATTTTTCAACTTCTTTTTGCTGAGAAAGCACATGAAACACAAACTTCCAATTTATTTTCTCCTTTTCAGAGATGAACTGGTACATTGGAGGCAAAGTCTTGAGTGTAAAGTCAATCTTCACTTAAACAACTTGTCGCCCAACTACTTATTACAAGTACCTATAATCTTTTTAATTGTACTGATGACACATACTGACTTAAAAAGCACTGCAGCAAAAGCAGCAAACTTAAAGTTACACAATACCTCAACTCTAGCAATGCCTCACATATCTCCAGGTGCTATAAGCTATAGTTTATTTCTTAGTAGGGGTGGGAGATCTCAAGGATCTCGGTGGGGTGGGGGATCTCATGGATCTTGGTGGGGTGGGAGATTTGGAAGCTGGAGCTGGAGTTGGGGATTTAGCTTGAGGAGTCGGGGTCTTAGCAGGCTGTGGAACGGGCGTAGCCGGCTTGGGGGTAGCGGGCTTGGACATCTGTCCGAGTTTAGGCTCAGGAGGTTCATCACCTTGTCTGTAGACGCTGACCGTGATCTCCACGAATTCACCTCCGTACTTGTTCCGTACGTTGATGCTGTATTTTCCAGAATCTTCCATGGTCACGGAGTTGATGGTGAGGCTGGCGAATCTGCCGCCCTCAAAGTTGACCTTGTAGCGGTCGTCCGACACAACTTCCTGCTCGTTCTTAAACCAGGTGACCTCTGGATTGGGGTCACCCCATACTGTACAAGTTAGACTGAGGCTCTGTAGAGGGTGAGAGGTCATTAGGGTTCACTATGTGCCCATAGACAACATACACTGGAGCAGTGTCCAAAATAGCCCGAAATTTGGCGTGATCCTAAGTAGTGCTTACATCGGTTGTACACTTATAAATGTGGTGCATTGTGGGGTTGAATGAGTACACTCAGTAATGTCCACTATGATTTTGAGACCACTAAAAATGGATGTTTCCTCAAACTGTGCACTATTTAAGGGTATATGGGGCTATTTCTGACACAGCCTGGGAATAAGAAATATCAGAAAAATAAATCTT
Source organism: Paramisgurnus dabryanus (assembly GCF_030506205.2). NCBI lineage: Eukaryota > Metazoa > Chordata > Actinopteri > Cypriniformes > Cobitidae > Paramisgurnus > Paramisgurnus dabryanus. Next base: position 22,780,229 of record NC_133350.1, on the reverse strand, counting down.
ACCTTCTTCTCCATAATAGTGGCAACATCTGGCAGACCACCTACCACTCTGCCACGATCTACAGAGGGGTTCATATAATTGATTTAGGTATGATTTCTAACTTTCCACAAACATAAATGGTATTTTTACCAAGTTTGGGATCTCTGGCATCTAAATGTGCATCATACAGATTCAATGAGATTATTTTACGGATTAAGACTCTCATTTATGATTGAATATTTGAATTTGATTCTTTGTAATACTCACTCTTCTCGGCAAAGGCAGCAGCCCTGTTAAAAAAAGAGGAAAGTTTTAATAATCTGATTTTCAAATAATGCCTGACTGTGTTTACAAGTACTGATGTAATGAAAAACATCTTACTTGAGTCTTTGGAACTCTGCATAGGCCTCAGTGTATGCTGTTAAAATAAAATAAAAAAATAAGTAATACAGTACATTTTACTGTAAGCATTTTTCTCTGATTCATTTATCAGTCAATTTTCACTTGCCTTGTCCAGAAAGGTCAAATGTACGAGAGTGTGATGTTTTCCCATCATGTATCTCGATGCTGTATTGACCCTTTTCCTTATCTGAGGGATCACAGATCTGCATCCAGGCCATTTCAGACGTTCCTCCAATTCTCATCTTCTCTGAGGAGGAGATCTTACTTCCTCTACAGCACAAGATAACAAAAACACTCACATTGACCATGCACACATTGATGCAAGCTTAAATTATCATAAACAGTTAACATTTGATTTTAATATTCTGAGTCAAAAATAAATGTGCACCATAGTTTTGAATGTACCTATGATACCAGCTGGTTTTCATCTCCTCGGTGTAGTACTTCATGTAACATTGCAGTCTGATCCCCTCTGGTGTGCACTGCAGAACCAGATCAGATGCAGAGGAACCTGCAACAAAACATTTGAAATGACTGCAAATGTAGCATACATATTAGATTAGGTATGCTACATATAAGAATCCAGGGAGGTAGATGGTCTTATATTGTTTGCAGTTGAGTAAACATACCAGCAACACTGGCAATGGCATTGATGATGTCTTCAAACACTGCAACACAAAGGATTCATTTAATACTCAAATATGACCAAGATACAAGATAGCGGATAACAAAGTTTATCTATATTAGGTGTCATGATCCTGTCAGCACTGTATGTATTTTCCCTTGTTTCATGTGACAGGATCATGGCAGCCCTTATTACTGTTGTCTTGTTTTGTGTGGAGTCACGTGGCCTGTGTTTGTGTGCCTCGTGCTCTCCTGTCTTTAGTCTTGACCCCGCCCCCTCGTTAATTATTCATTATTAATTAACGCCCTTCACCTGTGTGTCCTTGTTCCCTAGTTTAGTTCTCCCCTATTTATTGCCCTTGTGTCTGCTGTCTCGGGCTGGATCTTTGTTCATCTATGATGATGTTGTGTGTTCTTGTTTGTCCCATCCTGCCCTGTTTAGTGTCATGTTATTCATTTGGAATATTGTCTTTGTTTTACCCCCTCGAGGGTGTTTTTGGTATATAATAAAAGTCTTTTGGTTGAGAGCTGTCTGCACTTGGGTTCTGTCTCCCCACACCTGACAATTAGGAAAATACCTTTGCCAGAAATTTCATAGACAGAAGTATCTTTTCCACGATTATCAGCCAGCACAGCTTTGTAAGTTCCCTGGTCTTTCCTTGAGAACTGTTCAACATACCAAAAACAAAGAAATTAAATAATATTAATTAAGATCTTTTAATTAAAACAATAAAGTATCTGAATGCTTCATAAGCTTTTTTGGAGAGTTGGTTGTCATACCATAGGGATAGGAAGGGCACAAGATCCAGACATAGGGTTGGGTTTAACGTCAAGAGTAATTTCTTCATCTTCTTTAAACCAGGCAAATGTTGTCTCTTTCTTCACGTTGGCCACCTAAAATGGAAGCATATGAGGTTTGGTATAACCTTGAACAGTCCATTCATAACTATTAAAAACTACTTATGCTCTGCGGTGTAATTATAGAATTTGTGCTGCTGGGCATGCCTGAATAAAAAAAAAAAAAGAGTCATCTACCTTCATACTTTAGGGTAAATTTATAAAAATTGACTTATTTTACAGAAAACTTTGTGCTCAACTACTTATTTATTTACATTTTTTATGATGCAGTTTTGGACCCATCACTGGGTTTACAGAGTTTGAGGGGTTAAAAAACATGCATAACTGAAATCTCTACCATCTATAGCTCATAAGGAATGATTTATTAATGCATTAGACACATAAAGAGCATAAACAACTATTTATCCATTTTACAGCCTTTGCAGATCTGGCAAAGAGTGATTCAGGGTTGTTTTACCTTGCTAACAAGCATAACTGTGCAGTCATCCGTCACATGGAAAGTCAGGTACTCTGAGAAGTGAGGACCTGAAAAAACAGAATAATGTTAAAGTGTAGCAAATTAAAAGTTATCATTAGTAATTAAAGTTGAATTTGTTTTTGGTATTTACTTATAATCTTGTCCTTCACAAACCTTGTTTTCGGATGTGCTCTCTTCTCTGGAACTCAGCTTCCTTCAAGGCAACTTTGAATGCTAACATTTAAAAAACACAGAACATTCAGTCACAACGTTTTTTATACAACAACCCCAAAATTTTCACCAGGCAGACTGTCAGGTCCTTACCATCTCCTACAAGAACCAGTGAGCTCTGACTCTTGGCCTTGCCATCATGGATCTGAACGGTGTAAGTGCCTTCATTGGCCCTGGTGAAGTGCTCAATAGTCATCTGGATGATTCCAGTGGACACATCATGGCTGGTTTTATAACCCTAAACGCATAAGTTAACATATATTATTGCACGGCTCACTGCAATGCTAAATTCTGATTGGCAAGTCGCGATATTGGCGGGTTTGTTATTCCCAGATAACAACTGCTCAAAACTAATATCACACGCTAACCTGGATAATACAAATCATTTTGACAGGTACAGTTTATTTCTTAAACAAAAATTAAATATAAATTTGTTTTAATAACATATATGACATATTTATAAATGATCCAATCAAATAACATGTTTATGACATTTGATCGTTTTGTCTTAAATTAAAACCAAAAGTAAACAGGTTACGTCTGCATTCATTAAAAATGAGCAAATAAAATATTTTAAAGGTGCAGTGTGTAATTTTTAGAAGGATCTCTTGATAGAAATGCAAAATAATATGCAAAACTATATTATTAGTGGTGTATAAAGTCCTTACATAATAAACTGTTATGTGTTTATTACCTTAGAATGAGACGTTTTTATCTACATACACCGCGGGTCCCCTTACATGGAGGTTGCCATTTTGTGCCGCCACGTTTCTACAGAAGCTCTTAACGGACAAACGATTTTACTAAGTTGTCTCCAACGATGACATGTTTGTCCTGTGGCTGCTACCGTAGCTTCTCAATGCGTATCAAAAGCGAGGGGTGAGCTATGAACTGAGCTGTTGGTTGCAATTTGCAACCTCACCACTAGATGCTGCAAAAATTCACACACTGCACCTTTAATTCATTGTCGGGGCTTATTTAGATACCTGGCTGCCTCTACATTATCCCTTATTTAACTAAACAGTATTTTGAAGTGTGTCTGACATGTTTTCTTGTGAATAATTCTTGTTTGGGTTCCCTTTAATATTGCAAAAGAAAAGGTTGGAAATTGAAATGCCTTATTTTTACAAATGTCACAAATTTACTGTCTTTCGCTGTGAAACCCTCTAAATACATGCAAAAATTTCCTATTCTAAAAAAATCTCCAGTCACTCATCACTGTCCATTCTGAACAAAGATTAAAGCCGTGCACTTAGAGGACTTTGCTGAAAAATCTTTATGTCAAATCAATCATGTGGCTTGAGACAGTGTACAAAGGTAAATGTCTTAAAAAGTGGGTGGGTCTTGTCCCACCCAAATATAATGGTTCAAACGCCCATGGGCATTGGGGCTGTACCTCAGCGCTCGAGATGGCCTTATCATTGAAGATGAACCTGTAGCTTGCAGCAGAAGACAACTTCTTGGCCTGCACCCAAAAACGCACAATACCCTTCTCCAAAATCTCATAGTTCAGCTCCGTCTTCAGTGGAACAACTGATGAAAACAAACATGTTAGAGTCTAGATTCCCATGAAACTACTGCCAGAAGCACGGTAATAAACAATCGACAGGTGACTTACTGGGGTGTCTGATGTTGTAGCTCAACTCGCGCATTTTTTTGAGTTCTGAAAAAGGAAACAGATTTGTGTTTGTCAAACAATAAATGTGGCTGAAAAATGAATTAAATATTTAAACCCTAATCACTAACCATCTTCATTGAGTGTGTAACTGGATGAAACTCCATCAGTATCAGACACTGCCACAGAGTAGGTGCCCAGATCTTCTTTCTCAGCGTTTATAAATGTAAGCTTTGAGCTAGGGAGAACATATTGGAGCTGCTTCATTTACAACATTTTGGTACAGAACTTCAATAATGTATAAATAGATATAGTGGTGCCAATGAAAAGCAAAATAACATGTAGCTCAGTTGGTAGAGCATTTCATTAGTGGCCTAAAGATCTGAATGCACTGTAGGTTGCTTTGGATAAATTTAACATACTGTCTTCCAGAAGATGTGACGGAGACTCTGGTTGATTCAGCGATTTCTTTGTAGGACTTTGACCAGGTGAACTTGGAGTTCTCAGAAGCCTCACAAGCTTCAAAATTCAAGAAAATGTCTCCGGTCTCTTCATCTACACCACATACGATTTCCTTTGTACCTTAAGACAAAAATCACACAAGAAACATAATGACATTAAACACTCCATACTAGAAATGCATTAAAGTTATGGCGCAAATTTTAATATGTCAATTGAACGCTAGTATAACAAACTTTACATAGACAAATTTTTTTGTCAAAAAAAAGTATTGTATATTAAATAAAGGTAATAAATCCATCTGTTAGATAATAATGCAAGCCTGCTGTGTGTACAGCTGTATGCCATTGCAGTTACCTGCCAATGCTTTTGCACACACAGGATCTGACAATTCTGATGCTTTTCCGACACCTTTAGCATTTAAAGCCCGCACTTTAAACACATAGGTTTCTCCAGTCTCTAGTCCAGTAACCTATAATAGATAAACATTTGCATATTTATTTCACATTTGTTATGAGGTGGGGGCTTAAAATTGTATTAAAAACACAGAGGTGTCATACCCTCAGGTAACAGTGTCCAACTGGCTCAGCATTCACTGTGACGAAATCTGCTGATCCCTTCTTTGCCATGTCCACATAGTATCCAGTGACATGACTCTCACCGGAGTACACAGGAGCCTTCCATTGTATCAGGAGAGAGGTATCACGCACCTCCCAAAAACTGAGGTCATATGCTGGACCTGACAACAATGAGAGGAATTATTCAGTAATGATGTGCGTTAAAGAATAAGAGCATTAACCTAATGGTATATAATGGAGAATATTATTGAGAATTTGCAAATAGTGGTGATCTAGTAATCTATAATTATAATTTATATCAATTAATAATTGATATATAAAGTTAGGTCCCCTGGTCAAAGAGTACTTCATTAATTTAACAACAGACACATTTCTTGTGTACGTTTCGCCTTAATTTGAATGATATATTGTTTAAAGGTGCATTGTTTTAGAAGGATCTCTTGACAGAAATGCAATATAATATACATAACTATATTACCAGTGGTGTATAAACAACCTACAAAATGAACTGTATTGTTTTTATGACAATAAAATGAACCGTTTTTATCTACAATACATGCCTTTACATGGAAGTCGCCATTTTTAGCCGACATGTTTCTACAGTAGCCCTAAAGTAGACAAAAGCCCTGTCCCAAATAGTGCACTTCATGTGGACTTTCGGTCTCATGGCCTTAAATTGCGCGGGCCCGCTTAGTCTGCGAGTCCGTAGAGTGTACAATCTCTCATTTTTATGCTCCGATTTGTGCTCACCAGCGCCCCCTTTGCACCCTTGATGCCGACTTCGGCGAAGCCCACACTGCAGCAGGCTTCACCCATTTTACCAACCCAAAAGTTCATTCAAAAGAGCAATCAGACAACGGATGGGAGGAGTTCCACTGATGGGCAACTTCTCTTCCTTTTTCCAGCGTGACGCTTGAGTCTGTCCCAAAATATGACTCGGGTGCACCCTCGTGGACTCGCGTCAAGGGTCCCTAAAGTCTGCACTACATGATGTCATCCAAGTGTGGACTCTGAGGAAGTCCATAATCCAGAGTGTGCCATTTGGTACAGGGCCATTTCATCCCTACATTGTCTCAGACGATGACATGGGCTGTTTCTCAATTCCAAGAACCCAAAAAACAAACTTGCATTCTCGTGGAGATCGGTCTTGCCAGGCGACCTTGGAAGAACGAACTCAGAAGGTCGCGAGAACACAGAACGCACTTGTGAGAATTGAAATGTGTGCGATCTTCCTGTTGGTCACCTGACCTCCGCCATTGTTTTGCCGCAATGACTTCTGGGGCATAACGCGATTTCAGTGAGCAAGTCTGCACTCGATGCATCCTCGATATCAAGAACACATATTGAGAAACAGCTAAGTTTGTCCTGGGATGGCTACCATAGCTTCACTATGTGTTTCAAAATGGAGGGGTGAGCTATGGACCGATCCTCTAGATAGTCTGACCACTAGATGCCGCTAAAAATCTACACATTGGACCGTTAAATATTTTGCTTGAAAAATGTACTTGTGCTATCTTGAGGATCATTACATAGTTTTGTTAAACCTATTCAAGTAGTGTTAATTAAATAAAATACTGACCAGGTTCAGCCATTGTCCAGGCCTCGCAGGCAAAAGGCTTGCTGGAATCAGATGGCATGCCAACTCCAGCCAAATTAGCAGCCTGAACTTTAAACTCATAGAAAAGTCCACTAGTCAGATTCTCCACCTGGATCCAAATGTGCAATACAGACCAATACAAGAAACACACACATAACATATTACTTAAGGGGCATTTTTAATCTAGTCACCTATAATTCTTGTAACATGGATTCATACAAGAAGTATATTTAATAATGTGCACTATTGAAGGGTGCAGACTGTACCTTGTAGATCCTTTGGGTGGCAGGGCTGGAGCTGACCTCATTCCAGAGGACTGCTCCTGCTTCACGCTTGTCCAGGTAATAAGATGTGATCCTGGATCCTCCTGTGTGTTTGGGACGTTTCCAGGCCAGAGTCATGGAAGATCCATCGCAGTTCACCAGACAAATGCCGTATGGGGCCGAGGGAGTAGCTGATTAGGAAAGAGAAACAAAGATTTTAGTGAGGTTCCTATAGGATGCCTGTGACTGGCACTGGGGGCATTGTGAGTGAAATACCGATCAGGTGCGTGATTTAATCATTGATCATAATAGCAAGATCACTTAGTGTTTAGATACAGTAAAATATAAAATTGGAGTGATCAGGTGTAGTTAGTATGCTTAACTTCACAACAGGCAAGATATTTAATGTGCCTAACATCTCTTAAGTGAGCTTTGCATTGCAGTGGATGTCTGTAGATTAAAAAAAGCTACATTTATTGTTTTTTTGGTGTGCAAATATCAGGAAAGGATGTGTTATGTTACTCATAATATGAAAATATGTCACATACATACCGTAATCCACTGCCCCCTCTGTATAAAATAACATAAGTGTTTTTATGCATTATACATCTAAAGAAACTAACAAAACCATTTTAGAACTCACTGTTCATTTTTTAAAAACCTTCCTATTTTTAAACCCTTTTGGTTTGAAAATAAATAAATCATGGGGATTAAAGGGTATTTTCACAACCTTTGCTTTAGCGTTGGTACTGCATGCACACCAGTAGGTGTCAGTATATAGTCTGGGCAATTGGCATGCATGCATACTGTAATATAAGATAATCAATCTACAATAATGATGTCAGCTCTCATATACACAAAGCAATCATTTAGTTACCCTACTTTGTCATACTCTGCTATATCTGTTTTTATAAAGACACCCTAGTGATATAGTTAGTTGTATAATCCAATGATGTCAAGTACATACTAAGTGCAGCATCGATGAAGAGTGAATCGGATTCCTGCGACTCCTCGCTCAATCCATAAGCATTCACGGCTTGAACACGGAACACATAGGTATCACCTGGGACCAAATCATGGACCACAAACCTAACAAATACAGAATTACAGAAATTCAGACCCAGTTTAAACGTCCCAATCTGCATACTATTAATGCTTAATAGTATTTGAAAATAGAATTAGTATGTCTCAAATCATAGTATGTTAAAATGAGCATCCATAAAGTTCCCGGATGGTCTACTGTTTTAGGTAAAAATTCGAAGTGTTGATCCATGGACACTCAAACGGCTTATATTACCCACAATTCACCGTGACAGTTTAGTTGTGCTGGACAGAATTACCAAATTAAATATATGATGCATCACTGAATCAATTAATTAAACAACAGAGTAAACATTACATGACAAATATTGAGTGAAAAAATGCTTTATTGTAATGCAAATATGAGTTGTATTCTGATTTCTTAGGGAACAGTCGTCACTTCGCTTTGCATTAGTATATCCCAGTGTGTGCATATCGTGCTGTTTTGCACTTTAAAAAAATGTAGCTAATTTTCCAACACAAATGCAGTACATACTATTAGGGCATAGTATAAGTAGGTGAACTGGGATGCAGGTTTAGTTTTTGTACACTTGTTTGTTTGTTTTACCTGGTGTGTTTGTATGGCCTGTGGTTACAGGGGAACCAGACCTTGGATCCGACCACAGAGGCATCCACATAGTAACCCACGAGGTTGTTGAGGTGTTTGGGGGGCTCCCACTGCACGAAAGCAGAAGTTTTGGTGTTTCTGGAAGCGATCACCCGTCCCGGGGCTGATGGGACACCTGCATAAAGCAAAAAAAAACACACTGTAAAAAAGCAATGTTAAAAAACTTTGGAGTCTGCCCAGCTGAAGGTGAACACGTTATGGTGTTTACGTTACGGCTTTTAAGAAGTGGAACTGCAACAAATAAATGCACACATCTGGGTATTAAACACGAGGTGAAGAAGTCAAACAGCAACACGTTGTGAAAGTACTTGTGTAGAGACAGCACTCAGGAAGTAGATGTTCAGCAAGACGTGATTTCTAATTTAAAAAGCACAATCCAGTTTGTGGTAAAGTGTGGTACAGCAATGCATACATACCAATGTTCTGCACAATGCCTGCAAAATACACAAAATATGACCTTCTGGACACTGGCAGATGAGTTTACATATTTTGGCATCTGAGAGTTAAACAACCACAACATCAGGACGGCAAATGTCCAGTTAAAGCCTTCTTACCATCAGGATCCACTTTTTGGATGGGAGCTGTAGGCTCTGATGGCTCACTTGAGCCATACTTGTTGACAGTGATTACACGGAAACGGTAAAATGTCCCGTCCTCCATTTCATAAACAGGGTAACGGGGAGAGCGTAGCTGGACCGCAGTGTTGACTGTCTGCCAGAGGTGACTGTCACCTACACACTAAGCCATGGAGAGTCATAGACAGCCATTATGAAGATATAGAGAGGAGAGTCATTATTTATGCTGTCTGACAGTTTAGACGCTCGGAAAAAGTATTATTATGCGAAAAACAGTATCACATATTTACAAAAGTTTCTATTTAGATCAGATTGTTTTAGTAAGTTTAGTTTTAATGCATTTAAATAGCAATTTCCCAAAACAATATAGCCTATAGTATAACGGGAAGTTTTTGACTAATGGTTACTTTAAATCACAGTAGGATACTGTATATTTGATGTGATGTTATTTATTATGGTGGTTAATTTCCAATCTGTTCATATAGAAATATTTAATAATGTAGTTATAGTTTATTTAAGCCATTATCAAATAAAAAAGTGCACACACACCTTCTCAACGAGGTACCACACTGGTGCCCGTCCACGAGGGCTCGGTGGTGTCCAGCTCAAAACAATGTATGTTTTGTTTATTTCTGAAGCATGCACATTGATGGGTGGATCTGGTATTGTAACATACACTAAACAGGAATAAACCAGGTATTTGTTTATTGAAATACATTTTTACATTTATTATCAGCTAAAAATACACTCTTATTTGAATTGGGTTAGTAAATTCTAATGTGCTGAGACAACATGAATTTTTGGCACAACATAATTTGATTCCTATTTTTTAATCATTAAAGGAGACATTTCAGGAAAATCTGACTTTTTTCATGTTTAAGTGCTATCATTTGGTCTCCAGTGCTTCTATTAACCTAGAAAATGTAAAAATGAACAACCCAGTAACTTTGTTTTGGTAAAGCATTCTCTGCAAGCATGTGGAAAAAATAGGTCATTGCTCCCCTTGTGATGTCAGAAGGGGATAATACCGCCCCTTAATCTGCACTATCCAACCACGGCACTGCCATTTAGTGCAGAGATCAGCTAATTTGCATTTAAAAGGACACACCCAAACGGCACATTTTTGCGCACCCCTACAAAGTCAGAATTTTAACATGCTATTACCTATATGGTATTTTGAGCTAGACCTTCACATACGTACCAACGATTTATTTGACATCTTAAAAAAGTCTTTTGAAATGTCCCCTTTAAGAAAAACTATATAAATTTAATGTATCAGGAAGCACTGATGATGTTAAAATATCAAGGTGCTTTCCAAATAAAAAGAAAATTCATCACAAGACACAATCTTCCATATTAAACAATCCCAGTTTTTATGAATATTATGAGTAAAGGAAATTAACTTACATATACAACTTAAATATTCAATTTCTCACAACATGGCAATGACGTTTTATATGATATATCCCACCAAAGAACAAATATTCAAAATATGATTTCTTTAATTATATGAATGACATTTATGTGGATTACTTTATCTAATAGATTGCATTACTGCTGGTTAAATTCACTCTGAAGAACAGGTTTTAGATTCACTCCCAGATTAAATGTGGCAATGACAACTACAACTTTGGATGGAAACAGATAATTGTGAAACAAGTGGAAAACTGTTAGGTGGTTAGCCAGTTCACACTTAGCTAAATGTTGTTTTTTTTTTTTTTTTTTTTACAAAAAATGCTGGGTTATTATCAATCCAGCGTTGGGTAAAAAAGAGACTAACCCAATTGTTTGGTTGCCATTTAAACAATGCTAGGTTATTTAATGTTATTTAACCCAAATTGCTGAAACTGAAACTTTATATACAAGATAAAAATGTAAAAAATATGGTAAACATTTATCTGCCTCATAACGGTGACAAAAACGGACTGATCCACATGGTATCTCAAATGCAAACTGAGTATAAGTGTTACATCTCAATCAAAAGTAATTTAAAAGTTATGTTAGCATGCAGATTGGATGTACCTCCTTGTAGTTCATCCTGTCGAATCGCAATGTCATATTTCCCTTCGATATTAACCACTGTTTTAATACATAAAGATAATACTTTGCAATCAGCTTGGTAGATCAGTTTGAACATGAAACACTGGACTCTCAATACAGATCCATTCTTCAACAATATTTTAAAATTGGTTAAAGGATGTCAGTCCCTATTGAAGACCGCCAATTGCTTTAGAAGTGTAACTTTTCTATTAAATTGGTTGGTTGATGGTTATAATGTGGTCCTGTATCTGCACAAGGTGTCCTTATCTGAGAGGTGATCCTGTAGCTCAACATGGTGTTAGCAACACCAGGCTTATAGGTTTACTTCCCACACTGTCAGAAAAATGGTCTCCAGCTATCACTGGGACGATAACCTTTCAAAAAGTAAACCTTATTTGCACCAAAAGAGGATCATTTGTTACCAAATGTACACATATCTGTACATGTTTATACTAGGACATTTTAAAGGGTGCTGCCCAAGTGACAGCTTGGGACCATTGTTTGACCATTTCTTCTGACAGTGCAAGAACCACACTTTGCATAAAGTAAGTGTCAATAAAAAAGATTTTAGCACTACCTTGCACATCGCTCTCCACTTCTCCAGTGGTCACACCAGTGGACATCCTGGAGGCCAGACTGATGCCGGCTTTGTTCACAGCTCTCACCCTGAAGTGATAGGATTCACCTTCGGTCAGGCCGTGGACGGGGAGCTTACACACATTCACGGGAGATGTATTGCACTGCACCCAGTCTTTAGTTCCAGACTTACGTCTACCAAAAACACACAAAAGATGTAGGTGTTACAAAACACAATTCAATACAACATTAAATATTTTAAAACGTAGGGTATCTTTCTGTATATGTAAGCATATTGCATTGCATAAAAGTGAATTATTTGGTCATACAAAAGTTTAAAGGGGTGTTTCACCTGTCCACAAAGTATCCAGTGATAGCAGCCTCATGGGTGGTGTTCGGAGGTTTCCAGGAGACCAGGGCATAGTCAGCATTGACATCAGTGACAATGACATCCATGGGGGCTCCAGGGGCCCCGGCCACTGCGGGAGGGGCATCTGTAAAAACAGACAGACATACATATCGGATTGTAATGTGATGTGAATCAACATTTACTTTTCCTACAGCAATTCACCAATGGTGCTTCACAATGCCATAGAACCGTTTTTGCCTGTATGGCTACTTAAAGAACCCCTTCTTTGGGGAACCATAAATGGCACCACTGTGAAGAACCTTTTGTTGCATCTTTACTTTAAAGAGATTTAAAGGCCATTGTGTGCTACAATAAATCCCCATCCATTTATTACTGGAAAATGTCACAAACCTTTAACAAATAGGTAAGCGCTATGTTCAGTGGTTCCATCCTTGGTCCAAATGCGAATGGTATACAGACCCTCATCATCCTTGTTCAGGTGCAAAAATTTGAGCTTGGCAATCCCTCCACCAATAGACATCTCAAACCACCTGGATGGTGTTAGCAAGGTATCTACATGTACACACGCACAGTGTTATTGAGCAGGTTGATGTGCTTGAGAACGAGTCCAGTATCAGTTCAACATCTTTAATGGTTTGATTAAATGAGCAACATCTTACCATCTCTGTACCACATGACCTCTGGTGGGAGGTTTGGCAGGTCAGGCACCACCACCATGGTGCACATCAGACTGAGAGACTCTCCCTCTCTACCGAACGTCACTCCAAACTTGTTCACCAGAGTCACATCAAGTTTACTGGGATGAATGCCGCTGAGCAGAGGGACTGCAGGAAATAAAACAAAACTCAGCTCCCTTCTATTTAGGTCATTTAATAGCAGAATATTTGAAAAGCTCAGATGTAAAAGGTGCTAAATGCCACCTACGTCAAAAATATGATAATGGTACTGGCCGAATGCTCTCAGCATGTCGTATTATGCGTTCATTAAATACTTTTACTTCATATTTGCTTAACCCAAGTCTTGGGCCATTCAGAAATACTGCTTTTTTGACAGAATTCGTTAAATGCCACAAATATTTTTTAGCAAAAACCTCTAAGTGCACAAAAAAAGAATTGAATAAATTGGCATGCATAAGTCAGGGAGAAAAGTTTTCTACCCGGTTAAAGGAGGTTTACCAAATATATTAGGATATTGATCAAATTTTTTAGCATTTTACCTTTTATCAGAAAGTGAAGAAACTTTTTTAGAAGTGGAGATTTTTGCATGTATTTAGAGGGTTTTGCAGTGAAAGGCAGTCAAATTTGTTAAATACCAATGAAATGACTTTTTTTCAAAGTGATATTTGTGAAAATAACTGACTATTAACCTTTTCATTGCTATTAAAGTGAAATTACTTAAAAACATAAGAGCCTGATAAAAATCGAATTTACAAGATGCACTTAGAGGGTTTTGCATTTGAGCTCTATATTATGTACATTTGTCATTCATATGTTTTTGGCTCACTGATATCAATTAAAATTTTTGATATCTATTTAAACTATTTTACAAATGACACTATATCATTGGAAAGTCCTTCAATAATAGTCTCAGACTTCCAGACCCCAGCGTATCATGGATATTGGCAACTCTAGGGGGTGTTTACCACACTGCCTTATGTTTACAAGAACAAATAAACCCCGGAAAAAAATACAACATTGTTTCCATGTCTTATCAAGACTGGAATGAAGCAGGATATTTATAACGTATGATCTCAAGAAAGGTCCTTCAGTTCTGTGTGTCAGCCAAACATTGAACCACCAACTAACCTAGTCCAGGCAGATAGGCGAGCTCTCCTCCCCCGTGTGCTCCTAAATCGAAAACAGCCAAGATTATGAAAAATCTTAAGAGGAGAAAGTGACATAGATATGAAAAAACAGAACCATGACACTTACTCCTGATACAGACAGCGGCCTTTGAGATGGCTTTTCCGTAGGGATTGGTAGCCACAGCACTGTACACTCCAGAATCATGCACGGTACACCTACACAAAAAACACAAACATTAGCTGTTTCAAAGCAAGACGATTCATAGATCTCAATGCCATAAACTGTGCTATGGTATGTATGCATAAAATGATAGGAAGTTCAATATGAACAATTTTTCATCAAATTCTATCCAAATTTATAGCTCTATAGACTTATACTGCAATCCAACAATTGACTTGAAAATCTGGGATTTGTGTCTATTTAGGAGAAATATCTGAGACAACATTGATACTTCAATGAAACATCTTTTCTATGACAGTACAAGGAGTGGAAATACTTGCTCTCTTTGTTTCTCACACCTCTTTAAAGAACAATGTGGTACGAATGGAAAAGGGACGTCTGCGTCCATAACATGATCTCACATTGCAGTAGTGTGCTGGGCTGAGGTCTCAGACACGCCATGTTCTTGAAGAAGAGGGTGAGAATAGAGCAAAGAAATGTGACCTTAAGCCCGTCAGGACTATTTTAGAGCCACTGGCTTTCTTTGCAATGCATGAGACCTGTTTGTCCAAACCAAAGAAAAGTCTTGACAACCTCACTTTCTTTTTAAAAGTTCTGGCAAAACAGAAAACTAATCTTTTCATATCGAGTGTCTAGCTAGAATAAATAGTGACCACTGTAATGGACATCTTTGAATGGTGCTGCCTTCATGGTGGCTGTGAGTCTTGATAGCATCGGGCGTTCAAGGATCAAATGACGCATAGCTAAGCTGAGCCGTACCAACAGCTGAGACTTCTTCAAGACAAACCTCACTGGGACTAAATAGGAAAGTGTTGCTCCCAAAAGTCCTACATTCACTGACCGTTAGAGGAAGTGTTGAGACTGGGTCCAGAAGTTGGCGTGAGGGACAGTTCACCCCAAAATGAAAACAACTCTACCTATCTTAAACCGGATTGCACTCCTCTGTGGAGGACAAAGGACAATGTCTCTTTGATAAAATGTACTGTAATAAAACAGATAGGGTACAGCCTGATCCTTTTACATTTATCATAAATCATGCCAGTGACAGGGCTGTTATGTAGCCTGGTCCAACCAGACTCTCGTACATTCATTTCATTTGTACAGAGAGTCTGGCCACGCTCCATTGCAAAGCGTTACTTCCGTTAAGGAGGGTCCTCTGTTGAAGTTTAAAACTATTGGATCTGCCCAGAGTCACTCTGAATCTGCCATAACCAATCGCTAATGTTTGGTCGTGACGTATATCACTCAGTCTGGCACATGACCTCAACGTCATCGTTCTTAGCCACCCCCCTCTGTTCGCTGATTGGACCTGCAGATTTTTGCCGGAGAAAACGAAACTCTACACAGCAGTCCCAGACGTTGTGCTGAAGCGAAATGAAAATTAAGCGGAAGTACGTAGGAGGGCGAAGCCAGGCTAGCTGTTATGTGCATTGATCTTTAAATGAGATAGAACAGGGGTACCCAAAACTCGCTCCTGGAGGGCCGGTATCCAGCAAAATTTAGCTTCAACTTAGCTCAGCACACCTGCCTGGAAGTTTTTAGTATGCTTAAGCTAAATTCAGACTAGTAGCAACTAGAAAAGCAGAGCGACGCAATCTTATGCATTTCAATGGAGGCTTGGCGACATCCAGCGATACGAGCAACAGTGACCGTTGGCGACCGATGAGGCATGTCCAGTTGCGATAAAGTTGAGAAAAGTTTAAGCAAATGATGAGCGACTTTCTGGAGCGACTACCAATGAGAGCGAAGCAATGGAGTTCACATCATCCGTCCTTTGTCAGTTACTGGAGTGGACGGTACTCATTTGTTTTTTGACAACCAGATTTAGAAACGCCTCCTAAGGACCTCATTGAAAGAGACGGGCGACACACAAAGAGAACGTCGCTGCTAGTCTGAATGCAGCTTAAGTCAGTCTTGTAGTCGAGACCAACTGAGTCCACATCCAGCTTTATCTGGACTCGGTCTGGACTTGACACTCAATCTCTGGTCTTGGTTTTGACTCTGACTCTAGTTGACTCGGCTACAACACTGTGTTTAGTAACCTAAATTAACTGCTTCAGGTGTTTGATTGGGGTTGGACCTAAACTCTACAGGACACCGGCCCTCCAGGTCCGAGTTGGGGGACGCCTTGTGTAGAAAGATAAAGTTAGTTGTTTAACAACTGTAACTAAATTGAGTTTTAAACAAAACCAGGAAGCAATAAGAAATAAAAAGTAGTGTAGTTTTGTTTCTTTGTGTAGTTTTGTTAAAGTGTAGGATTGTTTGTGGTCATACCTGCTAATAATCAAACTATGAACCCCATATTTGTTCTCAATCTTGTATTTTCCAGGGACACTCAGAGGATCAACGGCGACATCATTCCTATACCTGCCAACAAAGAGACATGACACTTATTTAAAACACACCAATAAAAGAACCAGTATGTAAACAGTGACAGAATACACAAATAAAATAATAGCAAGAGTTTAGTTTGTTCAGAGCTGTTTATGTTGTGGGTCAACCTGGAAGATTCATTCATCATGGCAAACTAGAATTTGCTGATGGTGATGTTTGATTTTTGAACTTCTGTTTTTGAAGCATTAGGGTAGAAAATATGTCTTAAAGTAAAAATTTTAGTTGGAAATGTTTGAAGAAAAAAATGTGAATGCTCCTCCAGGTTTTACTGTAGGAATACAAATGTGATTCCACACTCTTGGTTATGTTGATGCACATTCACTTAAAATGGGTGAATTTATCATCATGATAGACCAGTGTAACCCAAAATAAATATTTTTTACAAATTAAGAATTTAAAACGGAAATTCAAACCATTTGACAATAGGGACCGGTTTGCCAGACACAGTGCAGAACAACTTGACCGGGGTCTTCTCCCATACAGTGTGAGCTCTCAGACTGACCAAAAAGTCTGGTGCTCTGGGAACCTCAGGAAGTACCTCTTTCCAGTTTGGCATCATTGCCCTAACCTGTTCAAACACAGGTAGACACAGACAAAGTCAAATCTTGAAAGTAACACTGAACTCCAACTCCAAAGCACTTTGACTTTCAGTTACAAATGCCACCAAAAGCAAGTTTATCTGTTTCGATTTCTAATAATGCAAACCTTTTATTGTAATATCAGCTCATTGCATACAAGCAGCTCTTTTTTATAACTAAGGACAAAAGCCGCTCTTCACCTCTTTAGTAATCTCAATGTTTTCCACTTGCTCATGTGTGACCACTTTCATTCTGTGCAGCTCTTGCTGGATTTGAACCAGGTTTCTTTCAAAATTAGTCGCCACCCTCTGATACTCCTCCATGCCCTCAGGAGCCCTACACAAAGACACATTTACATACACAAAGTAAAAATGACATTTCTTTCATCTTCATTATGTAATATTTCATATTTTTAGTTTAAAATGAAAGAATTGCTACTGTTATGTTATTGTAACATAATCAGGTCAAGTTTCTGTTTGTTTCAACGTGATAAATCACAAGTATTAAAGTCTAATTTAAACAAGTCTAGAATACAGTGACGGTATCATTTTTGTCATCTGTAAATATGGAAAAGGCCTTCAGGTTTTCTCTTACACTTCTCAAAATAGCTCGCTGAACTGTAATAGATGCAGTAACCAATGAAATCTCACCTCTCCCTAAAGGTTGGCACCGTGTAGGCTTGTTCTTCCATAGCCTCAGTGGCCAGGACCTGTTCCTTTATCACTGATTGACAGCTGGAACACCTGGAATAATGTCATATTACATTGCTTTTTATCATATTGTATGCAGTGAATGCAAAGGTACATGTATTTGTAAGGATCATGGTTGTATTAATGTTATGCCAACAGATGATTACTAGAAAATGTTACTAAACAAATGCAATGTGTTTTACTTAGCAACGGCAGCAAAGCTAAAGACCAACTAGCTGAAAACTATTAATACTTTTGTTGTATTAAATGATTTTAAAGTACTTGAAGAAGATTTAGTGGTTATTACAATTGAAAGAATCCATGGCAAAGTGATTAATGCAATGAAATGATTGCATCAGTGCACCTGCATGGTCTTAGCTTGGTTTAAGCAGTCTATTCATGCTTGTTAACCTAAAGGAAACAGATAGTAGTACCAACACCAGTAGTGACATATTGCACAATGACTATTTACAATGCACACTAGTATTTCTATGATTTGTTTTTAAGATATTTAGTAATTCCCTTGTCGGGGTTTCAAACCATCTTTTGGTCTTCCAGTCACCTGACCTTTGTTCTTTAGTGATGCAACAATACGAGCAGAATCAGCTTATTTTGTTAGCTGCTATTAGCCGCTTGTGTTTAGGGATGGATCTCCTGGCCTGCCGAAGCCTCTAAACCAAGCTCACGCCAAACTGTCGGCATAGTTAGCCAGTCCAAAAACCCATACCTGTATGAGTGCTCAACAACATGTTTTGAGCTTTGATGTTTCTTTTGCTTCTGCCGATAATAAGTTACGGCCCTCGTAGGCATTTCGGGAACACTCTGAAAAAGCAAACCTAATGGCCACATCAAGGCCCATTGGGTATTTAATCTGACCACCTCTTTAAACATTTGTACTGGCTAAAATGTACAGTCCTATAACTGTGAGTTATCATTTGAATAAATGATAAATCACATTATTACACGGCTCTCTGGAATGCTTGATTCTGATTGGTCAGTTGAGACATTTGCAGGTTCGTTCTTTTCGAATAATAACCGCTCCAAAATAATAACGCATAGCCGGTACTACTTTTACGAGTAAGATCGCTCCGCGCCAATAAAGATCAATAAAGATTACTGTTTGTTTGGCGCCATCTTGTGACAAACACTGGACAACCACGACAAGACACAGAGAGCTTACTGAGACTGAACTTGACAAAATAGAGCATGACAGCTACGAAGCCAACACACAAAAAAATACAGAATGGGCATTAAAACTTCTCAAAGACTGGCTAAAAGAGAAAAAAATGGAGACAGACAAGTATGAAGCAGAGGATCTTAATAAGGTATTACGATCATTTTATGCATCTGTGCAAAGTTTCGCGGAAGGATAAAAATTTTAATTTAAAACAAATATGCCAATAAAATGTTTCAAATTCATATTCATGTCCAGTTTTTTTTTCTTATGTGACAAGTAGCCGTGTAATAAGCGGGATAATGTAGAGTCAGCCGGTAGTTATCGGGAAATAAGCCCCTTCAGTGTGATACAAGACCCTCCGCTTCGCGTCGGGTCCTGATCACACTGTCGGGGCTTATTTCCCGATAACTACCGGCTGCCTCTACATTATCCCTTACATAACAAATGATGGAAAGAATGTCTGCCTATAATTAAACAGTAAATAAGAAAACTGCCTGTGTCCATGTCAAGCATCATTCATGTCATAAAAGATAATATTAAATAATAATTAAATTATGATTATCAATATGTTGATTTAATGATTCAAACTAGTATGGTAGTTACTAAGTCTTAAGTTTTTTGAGTCTTGTAAAAATTTAATTTACACTAATAAGAAATGGTGCTAAATAGTACTAAAAGCTCATAATCATAGGAACCATTTTTAGCACATCTGTAGAACCATAAGTGGTGCTAAATGAGAATAATGACTATAGCACCACATATGGTTCAACATAGCACAATATGGTTCTACATAGGTGATGTTTAGCACTAAAAATGGTTCCCCTATGATTATGAGCCAGTGAACCACTTTAAGTGCTATTTAGCACCATTTTTTAGAGTGTACAAAATAAAAACATAAACTCCCACCCAAAAAAACCCCAGCTGAGATTTCGAATTTCAAATACAATATAATCCTAATGTGATTCTACTTTTATCTTATCCTTTTATTGATCATATAAACATATTACTGTAAAACAGCACCATTGCTTCTCTACATTCCAACCCATCAGCAGCACCCAGGAGCTTAAATGCATCACATTACAGTAAGAAAGTGCAAGGCTGACCCCTGAATAACTTACGGACACAAACACACACATCTTCATGGCACAAAAATCCTAGCAGGAAATAAATTGAGCTAAAGCATATAAACAAAGTCTTTTAGATTTGACCTTTGACCCACATGTACTGGGATGGGCTGATCAGATATGAGAACAAACAAACTCAAGGAGTTTCTGCAGATTAAATTAACTCAGACATATCACAATAAACAGAAAATGCATATAACTACCACCAAATAGATCGAATTATTACAAATAATACAGTACTTTTAAATCTATCATAAACATTTAGAAAATATCTCAATGGTAATTTAAATATCAGCGCTGGGTGTGGACAGCATTTCCCTTGAGATTCATTACTATTTCTTGACATATCTTAAGAAAATGTTCAATTGACAGAGAAATATGCCCAATTTAAACATCTGGGATGCAGAGGTTACCCGAAACGTGTTTGTAAACAGAATAATAACATATATCTGTACTTACCCCAAGAGAAAAGAAGAGCTTTGAGTGTTGGAGGAGAAGGCTGAGAGCAGTCGCAAAGCTCTTGCTGATGGAACAAAAATAATGTGCTCACTTAGGGAATGCCTCACTCAGCCTCCCCATGTAAGGATACTCTTAAGACTATATATAGCATTTACCTCAATTTCAGACCCATTTTACCGATTGAACGACTAGAAGACAAACAGACAAAATATGGTTTTATTTGTTGTTTTGATCTTGCTTGAGACAAATAGTTAAATTTGGGTTAATTTTTATTTAGATATACAACAAAAAGAAGTTCGCATTAGGAGGTACTGTACAAACAGTATGTTACCTGAGATAAACTTCTCACTTAGGTGTATGGTGGGATGGAAGCATATTTGCTATAATGACAGTAATAGAGGATCAATACTGTTCATTATCAAACCTGTTTACCAAACATGGAAAAACCCTTGAGTCTGTAAATTTAAACTGCCCTAGCATTAAGACTTACTAAGACTTAAGATTCATTTTCAACATTTTTACCTTTTCTCCAAGTAAAAGTGATTCCATAATGATGCTGAAGTCGGCATCTTTGGAGCCCTTTTAGGGTTTAATCCTCCCTCTCCTGACCCGCAGTTGCCAGCGTCTATTTTTAACAGCAGATAAAACGGCAAGACTGTAAATGACACCCTCCACTTACAGTACTGCTGTACAAGACATTAACTGATTAATAGTGTCAACCAGACTGGATATTGCTTGAATGAACAATAATATTTTTGAATTAATATCTATGTAATAGATTGGTCATAAATATATAATTTGCAATTAATTATACTAAAATTATGTCTGATTTTGACATTATTTAATTTAGAGTTGTTAGCGCTAAGATAGCAATAATGGTTTCAACGCCAACAAACAAACAGGTTTTTTTTGGCCCAAACTTAACTTTCGCAACAAAAAAATCAATAAAACAGAGTCTAGAGTAGATTATTTTTAATAACATGATTAATAAATAACCAATTAATTACATTAATTTATAATCATAGCTAAAGCAACCATTACACTAAGCTAGCGTTACTGTGTAAAATTAATGTACAAAATGTTAGCAACAGATTCTTGCCTGTCTCATCTGCCAAATCCACACACAGCTGTGATCCATGGTCATTATCTTCCCTCGTATTTTGGAAACGGTTTTATTTTCCACAGGATATTTGTTCCAGATGTCAGTTTAGTCGCTAGCCACACCATAAACAAGCACAGACCGGAAGTTAACTACGCACCAGGCGTAACTAGGCAACGCGCGTGAGTCCGATGAAACCGCCAAAATGCACAGTTAATTTCTCAACTTTTTTGGAGTGTTGACTTGGACCCCCATAATATCTAAAACTAGCCTCATGGACCCACTACCCCTGTTCTCACCCGCCATTGTTTTCTTTCCAATCACAATGATTTTCACAGTTAAAAGCTATGAATGCAATAAGTGAATACAATTTAAGTAATTAATATTTTTTAATGACTGGCAATAAAAATTGCATCACGTCATTTCATTTGATTGCATTGAAATGGCACAACACATTACACACAAAATTGACATTTCAGAACAATGTTTTACTGCGTCCTGTAAATTAATACATTCATTAATGTCCCATCCGAGAAATAGTTAGAAATTAATATTTTATCAACGTCCATTTGACGTACTTTCTTTTGTGAAATTTACACTTCTTTAATACTTAAATTTCATTCTACTGCATTGAAATTACACAACACATGCTTCATATACAACCAATTCTCTGGTAAAACACTTTCTTAAATTAAGATGAATCTTTTGTTTAATGTGCAATTTGGCAAAAATAAAAACACACGAGGTCATTTAAAGCAACATGTAACAATAAATTTCAACCTTAATTCTGTAATACTAGTAATACAAAAAAATTATTTTATTCAATAAAACAAAAAATAATGTAAGATAATTAAAAAATATATATTTTAAATGGTTTTACGGACCCCTGCAATTACGGCACGGACCACTAGGGGTCCGCGTACCCCCGGTTGAGAACTGAATGAGAGTACAGAAACAGGAGGAAAACATTTACCTGTAAATACACAGCTTTTGTCTTGTTTTGTTTAATGCATCATTTAAAAAGACTGCATTTGTAAGCATTATTCTAATTGGTTTTCTTTCTATCCACATCTGCAGCAATCACTTTGTTACTTCAACACAGCAGGTGTGCATGTAATATACTAAAAATTTGTTATAATTCCAGTCAGAGGGCCTTTTATCCGAATGTTCCTTATTGTTCACAAGTTTAAATTTTATGTCAGTACGTAGTGGGGTATAATTTGATTAAACATTAACCTTAAAATAAGTTGTGAACATTTGTCCCTACCAAAATATCTATTATGGGACTTGACAATTTTAACGACTTAATCTTAACAATCAATAACAGTGCCTCAACAGCAAAACTGCTTTCACAATATTTCAAAATGTCACAATTGTACCCTCAAATTTCCCCAAAGCGAGCCTATCAAAGTGTGAGATCAAGCTCTGAGACATGAGGCTACCCATATATCAAACTTTAACTATTTGATTGCTTATTAGTTGGAATGCTATCATAAACTTTTAAACATTTAAATAAAGCTTGCATAACATCATAGGCCAAAAAAATTGGCTTTCCATTGATGTATGATTTGTTAGGATATGATTAAATCAGGAATCTTAGGGTACCAAAAAGTCCAACTGTATCCACTTAAAAAATAACATTAATGATCTTTGCATAATATCCTAATGATTTTCGACTTAAATAATATCAATAATTCTGAACCATACAATGCATTGTTGGCTATTGCTACAAAAATCCTGTGCGACTTTAGACTGGTTTTGTTTGTGGTCCGAGGGTCACATATTGATGTAATGCTATAAAAAGTTGAAATTGCTTAAGTTAATGTAAAACATGTTAATATGACTTATTGGTTGCATACTTTTTACAGTGTGTGGACAATATTTTTTCTTCCATACTGACTATAATCAATTAATCTAGGAAACCAACAATGTTTAAGTTTATATCCAGCACTAGAAGACATTTAATATCCGAAGAATCACATTGTTTTATTGAGCATCTTCTGCTGCAGTCAAAACAGAGGAAAGCCAAAATGCAGTCAAGTAACAAAAGGGATCACAATATATTCTCTTTAAAAGTCTCTGCAACATGAAAACATTGCAACAGATTACCAACAATTCCAAAAGTATCTTTGGTGTAATTTGCTTGTCTTAAAGAAAAAACCTAAACAGACAATAAACAGCAAAAACTACATAAATACTACAAAATATGTACAAAGCATAAATCCTTCTCTAAAGTGTAATTTGTGCTTAAAGTTAGATTTCACACCGCTCAAAGTGCATCACATCTCAGTAGTAAGTTTGAGTTAAGCATAAGAGTGCATAGGATATTACATATTACAATTGACTGTGTCAATTACTACCTTATCATAGATGTACAGCATTCAGTGCACGGACATTTACCTTTGACATAAACTGTTGTACAGCACTTAAATATTACTGTAATGAACAAAGGCCATAATGGCAAAAGTACATTTCACACATCCAAGGCGGTCATTACAGGAATTTTGAACAAATGCTTCATCTGAAACAGATACAACCTGCTTTTTGGGAAAACACCATCATGGCTAGTTTGACAGGAATGTTTATTTCTGTTGGCTGCTGATTCATTTCATTCGATTTTAAGTTTATAAAATCTTTAAATTCATACTTCAAGGAGTGACATTCAGAAAGTCTTAAATACAAATACAGAAAAACAAATAAATAAATCAAACGAATGAAACAATCCAGTTTTAGAATTCTCACCAAGGTGCTTTAAATGATTTGTAAATAGTTAAGCTCTGTTAAAATCACATCTTCAATAAGAGAAAAAGTTTAAAACCATATCAACCCTAAACGTTATTATTTAGTGCTGACCAAGAGTGAAAAACCCTGATCAAATAATGCTAAGGCAAAGTTACACATACAAGGTTTACCCAAAAGTACAATTTATTTAATTCATCTTCATGCTTTTTTAAACCATGTGACTTTTGTTCTATAGTAAAACACAAACTTTGAGATTAACAAAATGTCTAGGATTTTTTTTATATAGGCCAGGTAAACATTGGTCCCCATTCACTTTTGTTTTATAGGAAAGAGGTTTGCTAAATAACTCCTTTTTTGTTCTATGTACAGAATGGAATATGTAGGAATGACATATGTGATTGGCCAAACATGAGGATAAGTAAAGTTTTTTTCATTTTAAGGTGAACTTTCCCTATAAGTACCTGCAGTCCTCTCATTAAAAATACAAGCATTTCAGACATTTTAATTTAAAGATTAAAACCTAAAAATAATTTAACACCACTCCTGTCGAGATGTCCGACTGAGCTGTTTTGTGCCATGAACAATAATAAATAACTTTAGTTTGAATCACTGAGATGGGTATGTCTGTTGTTGACATAGTAAAGTGTTTGTACTGTAAGGCACGTTGTAGCTACACTTCATTTGACATCAAATATGGAGGTTAAGCATCAATCTGCATCTGTGATCATACTTGTGTCATCCGCGTCATCAAAGTTGCGTTGGTATCGTACAGTCGAAGTGAAGCGGTGTCGGGTTTTCTTGTAAATTATGAATCCAACAGCCGCGATAATGCAGATGAGCACGATGACGAAAAAGACCACAGCCACGGGCTTCCCAGATTCTAAAGTGGAGAAAAAAACTCTCAGTTTACTCCAAAAGTCTTAGCGCTCTAACAAAAATGCATTCAAGAATTTTTTGTTTTTTTTCAGACTTACTGTAAGTCTGGTTAAGGAGAGAAATTTAGTATTAGAGACTTACTGGCAGGTGCTTTGCAGACAATTCGACTGCGACTGTTTGAGCAGCTAGCTTGGGTCCAGGTACCTGTACTCGACACCATGACTGCACATATCTGCAATGTATTCGTTGATAACTCTGGCCCTAATTTTGGGTCCCAGCTAGAAAAGTCCAACTCACTGCCATCTTCCCATCCTGTGGGTTTACCTTAGAGAAGAGAGACGTACAAAAGACATTTTAGTGAGATGTACGCTCACCTAAAGGATTATTAGGAACACCATACTAATACTGTGTTTGACCCCTTTTTGCCTTCAGAACTGCCTTAATTCTATGTGGCACTGATTCAACAAGGTGCTCAAAGTATTATTTAGAAATGTTGGGCCATATTGATAGGATAGCATCTTGCAGTTGATGGAAATTTGTGGGATGCACATCCAGGGCACGAAGCGCCCGTTCCACCACATCCCAAAGATGCTCTATTGGGTTGAGATCTGGTGACTGTGGGGACCATTTTAGTACAGTAAACTCATTTTCATGTTCAAGAAACCAATTGGAAATGATTCGAGTTTTGTGACATGATGCATTATCCTGCTGGAAGTAGCCATCGGAGGATGGGTACATGCTGGTCATAAAGGGATGAACATGGTCAGAAACAATGCTCAGGAAGGCCTTGGAATTTAAATTATGCCAAATTGGCACTAAGGGGCCTAAAGTATGCCAAGAAAACATCCCCCAGATCATTACACCACCACCACCAGCCTGCACAGTGGTAACAAGGCATGATGGATCCATGTTCTCATTCTGTTTACAGCAAATTCTGACTCGACCATCTAAATGTCTCAACAGAAATCAAGACTCATCACACCAGGCAACATTTTTCCAGTCTTCAAATGTCCAATTTTGGTGAGCTTGTGCAAATTGTAACCTCTTTTTACGATTTGTAGTGGAGATAAGTGGTACCCGGTGGGGTCTTCTGCTGTTGTAGCCTATCCACCTCAAGGTTGTGCGTGTTGTGGCTTCACAAATGCTTTGCTGCATACCTCGGTTGTAACGAGTGGTTATTTCAGTCAAAGTTGCTCTTCTATCAGCTTGAATAAGTCGGCCGATTCTCCTCTGACCTCTGGCATCAACAAGGCATTTTCGCCCACAGGACTGCCGCATACTGGATGTTTTTCCCTTTTCACACTATTCTTTGTAAACCCTAGAAATAGTTGTGCGTGAAAATCCCAGTAACCGAGCAGATTGTGTAATACTCAGACCGGCCCGTCTGACACCAACAACCATGCAATGCTCAAAATTGCTTAAATTAAATTTCCCATTCTGACATTAAGTTTGGAGTTCAGGAGATTGTCTTGACCAGGACCACACCCCTAAATGCATTGAAGCAACTGCCATGTGATTGGTTGATTAGATAATTGCATTAATGAGAAATTAAACAGGTGTTCCTAATAATCCTTTAGGTGAGTATAACATGTACTTTGTCCAATCTCAATCTTCTTACAGTCTGGGATTTTATAATCAGCAATGTGAACCATGCTTATACTTTAAAATAGAAAGAATTTACTGTACTGAGACTTAAGGTTTCATAAGGTATATTAATATAATAACAGTACCTTTTGAGTCCATGTTGAGTCCCAGCCACACTCGACTGGTGATGGAAGGGTTTTCATTTAAAAACTTGGAGACAAAATCATTCTCCTCTTTACTCTTGATGGTTAACAGCTTGGAGGATGAATCTGCCAGTTAATATAAGAAACAGAAAATTTGATATTAGAGACATCCTGCTTGATGTCTGTGGGTTAAAACCACTGATCTATATAAATGACTGGATTGCGCATAGAACGCTTGACGTAACTGCGTGAGGTGAAGCCAGCGCAGAGTTCGAGCCGTCATCTTGGTATACCCAACCGGCAGAGAGCGTCATTGACTTCCATTCAAAATCATGATCAAAATTTACCCCCTTTACAGCGTATCAGTTACACAAGGTTAATTTTTAGGATATGTGTACGTTAATTATTTGTTAATTCTGGTGTTATTTGCAATGTTTATGTTTTAATCGGGCAGGATAATGGATTTATAAAAAAACGTTAAGGTGAGTGTGTCTGTTGCATTTGTTAATGACGCGGGTATAAATAAAGTTTTTTTTGACATTCAGCTACACTGTGACGGTCAGCGTTATTTCTCGAAATAAGTTTAGGTAACTTGTAAGCTAATTATTGATTTCAGAATGAGCACGTTTATTGTCATTAATACTAAATATGCTGCGGTCTGTCTGCTGATCTGATACTGTAATAAAGATGAATGTATAACTGATTAAAATGCAAAATGTACAGCTTTCAGTAAATAACTATTTACATGCTTTGGACGTTTGTGTTGTAATAATGTACAGGGTAAGTTCACATATAAAAACGGAGACGAGTAAAGTGATGTTTTATCATTAAAATCTGATAACGTCCATTGATTTAATAGAACGTTTGGGTATACCAACATGGCGGCGCGGTGGCTTCACAAGTGTGACGTCATGCGCAATCCAGTCATTTATATAGATCAGTGGTTAAAACTCATGAGTCTTTGGAGATATGAAGAATGCAATAAAGGTATTCAAGATAAACACGAGATAAGCAAAAAAAAGCATGTGTGAGCTTAAAATATACAATTTGCCTCTAAAAGGCACATGAAAATAAAACTGCTGGCTGATTTTTATGCCAGGTGTTCTCTTCCTATAAATAAAAAGTTTTTAAACAGAATATGCTGCATAGTGGATCAGGCCCTAGTCTGTTTAGTATATGACTGGGTGAACTTATATACTTAGATATGCAGTAATATACAGTAGGTCACATCAAAATACAATATGGACACTTACCCAATGCCTGACACAAATTTTTGGCCTCCTCCATGTTCAGTACGGTGTAGTTGTGCATATTCAAAGAGTAACAGTGATCTTTAAATACAACCCAAGATGTCTGATCATTACTCTTTGGACAGCTGCTGCTCTCAGTAGAGACAAGCGCACTGGTCTCTATTAAAAACAAACAAATGAAAGTGAAACCAAGATTTAGGTTAACTTTTTCCAAAAAAGAATTCTGTAAATGTGTGCTGGGTTGTCTTACTGTCATTGACGTGGTTGTAGCAGATGGCCCCCTCTTGAGTCGCATGGCAGTTAACCGCCGTCCATATGCCTTTAGAGTCAACAAACACGCACTTTTCCTCAGTTCCATGGCCATCATAGACAAATCCATCAGGTCTGTATTTTACCGGAGTCCCATCTGACCATTCAAAGGGCCATCCACTTAGCTAGAGAAACAGCAATATTTTATTAATCCACAAATTTGTTACTACAAAGTACCCAGCCAGCAACAGCTGTACCTTTACCCTCTAGGTTAACTATAGGCACAATATATTACAGGTATGAGTAACCCACTTCTAGCCAAAATAAACCTGAATTTGGTCACAGATTTTTTTGGGCCAAAATAAGTTGTGAGATGGATGGTATTTTATTATGTAAGCAAAGTCAATAGTGATTACAGGAGGTTTCATTAAATTAATTTTAATATTTTATTTTTGAACTATGGTTATAAGTCGATTAACTTTCTACTGAAAATTTAGCAAATTTTGCCTTTTTAGCCTAGACGTCTGGGCTGTGTTTGGATGGCTATTAGATGTCTTAAAATTGCTCGCTGGGTACTCTTATCAAGCTCTCTGTATGGATAAAGTAAAACCACTAATCTTGCAAGATTAAAACTGCTATTTCCTAATAATCATTGTTGTTATAAAAATTCTGTACATCTTGATTGGAAAGGCCGATCCAAAGGGAGAAGCCATCTCTTCTGGCGATCGTTGCCATGTTGTCGTGATTTGTTTTATCAGTGATGCTGGCGAGATGACCTCCGTTACTGCCACACTCCTGTAGTGCCTGATACCAGTCCATTTTTTTGGCCACCCGACGATAACTGATGCCTTCTGGAGCCTGAACGTCAACCACATTCTTCATGAACTCATCTTTGAGATCTTTAAGAGACATTGATGAATATCATGAATGAACACTTGTTTTTTTTACATCAAGATTTTAGGTTAAAATGTTTATACAGTAAGGTTCAAAAGTCTGAGACCACAGTTAAAATCTGCGATAACATGTTTTGGAATTTTCTAAACAAAATGTCTTAAATCAAAGACATTTTGAGATAAAATATAAATTAAAATGTAAAAATTTCTTTAAATAAAAAAGTTTTTTCACATTAATTTTCACAAATGGTCTCAAACGTTTGGTGTCCATTGTAAATATATTTGCTGTAAACTTAAAGTCCCCCTGTAGTCGAGAATTTTATTCCTTAAAGGCGGAGTGCAAAGTATCTGAAAAACGCTTTGAAAAAGAGATTTTGGGCCGACTATCGAAACACACTTGTAGCCAATCAGCAGTAAGGGGCGTATCTACTAAATTACATCTTTGCCTGGGTTGCGTATGTGTGGGGCGGGTCTATCAAAAGAAGGTCTAGATTCTATTGGGGTAGGGGCGTGATTGTTTAGGTGATTTCAAATGTCAACATCAGCTTTCAGAGATCGTGCACCCAGCCTTTAAAATAAATCAAAACAGCATATGTAAAAGCTTTTCCTGTGATAATTATTTCTTAAAGGCGCTGTATGTAATATACAGCGGCCTCTAGCGGTGATGTTTCAGATTGCAACCAATAAGTTTACAAGCGCGTGCTCAAACTCATGAGCGACGGCCAGACCGAGATGTAACACACCGGAAAAAGCATCACACAACATGCTGGAAACTCAGGTAAACTCCCACTGCAACGTTTAATTGACTGCATTTAGCCTATGTAATGTGGTGTTACGTGGTAAATTTACATTAAGATAACGAAAACGATTAGTGAACTACACTGAACAATTTCAGTATAACAGTAAAGCCTGGTATATACTGTGCTATTTTAAATAGTCCTTTAGGGTTGTTGCTTGCCACACTGTGCGATCAATATCGTATAATCTCAGTTTCCATCAATGTCAGACTGTACCAGTTTAAAGACTTTTAAAAAGCGGACGCACGCAAACAAACGCCTCCGCAGTTTTACGTCATCGATCGACAACGGCTGGGCAAACACGCTAAAGCGAAGGCTAGCAAACCGAAATAACATCTAAAAAACTAAAGCACATAATCGAAATATATTTGAAATGCTTTGTAGTAATGTTAGCTTACCTGTCCAAAAGGATGAAAGCCAACTCCGGATCCATTTTTATACCCAAAACAAAGCGGAGGTTTCTCCATAATTCAAATGCCCTGCCAATGTTAATCCGTGTTTTTGTCCGGAGTTGATCCGATTCACGTTTGGCCTTACGAGCTTCAGTAGATAACTTTTTTTCTTCACAATATGTGGAGTCTGTGTTGTGCTGGGAGCAGGTCGTTTCATTCTGATATCAGACAGTGTCGTCACTGTTGAGCGCAAAGTCAGTAGACGAGGCGAGAGGCTCGGGAGCGCGCATGCAGGTGACGTCACTGGATTTCGTGCCAAATCCGGCCCGGTACTTTCACATAAAATTTTTTTTTTTTTCAGAGGTAATAGCAAAACCCGCAAAGTGGATCATTTTAATGTGAGATTACAACCCCTTCACACAAAGGCAATTGAAAAGGGATTAGTTTAAGTAGAAACACTGCGGACAGCTCCTTCAATGCTTTAAATTAGCTTGAATGTAATTCTGCACCCTTTCCTCATTTAAAATACATAGATCTATGAATATGCAAATGAATCCCTGCCTCCACTCAAACGCACAGATCGGATAAATGTTACGGTTGGCAGTTCAAGACACGTAGCAGATAGTTTACAATACATACGCGAGTTGTACGTTTGCACAACGTATTTTATTCAATGCTGATGTTGGTTAACAGGTTAACACATTCACATTGCACATGCTTTGTCGTAAAGCATATTTAAAAAAACACATAGACATAAACAGCAATAATTACACCACAGGGGGACTTTAAACTGTTGTAATCCTGCAATGTGACAAAAAAATAAATAATTTCATACCATTCTCAATCTTGCACATCACAATAGTCCGCTGTTTGACGGGATTGAAATACTCTGATTTGGTTGTCACCTGCCATTCTCCATCCAGATTTAGCCCAACCATAAAGGGCTGTGTAATATTCGGTCTTTCACCGTGTCTCCAACTAGAGTACTGGACATTGCTGTCATCCAGCCACTTCAGCTGCTCATCAGCATGAGAAAGTAACACTTTTGTACCTTTATACACACAGTAAGAATGATAATTTAGGAGATTCATGGCTGCATGTCACTACCAAAACAGTCCAGTGTTTACTGTATGTGTAGTGTGTAAGATAATATGCTTTACAGGGTGGAGGTAGACTGATCTCACCTGTCGTGCTTTTGTACATTGGCAGAAACACAAACCGAGCCAGATTCTTAAACGGCTGCAGCTGCTGCGTGATAAAATTATTCTCCTCCTCATCCCGAATGGTCAGAGCTTCTCCGTTTGCAGCTAGAATACATTAGGCATCATAAAATCATGACATGCTACTTTTCTTTAGGTATCATTGGAGAAAAAAAGAAACACCATTGCTTCACAAACTGCATCTCAATTGATATTTTGTGCCATATAAAATAATAATAATGAAGAAACATTCATACCAAGATTCTTGCATATCTGTGGGTCATTAATGTCGCTCTTGCTCCACCTGGAGGAGCCGAGCAGTAATGTGTAGCAGTTGTTCCTGAATCGAATCCAGTTCTGTCCATTACTCTTGTGAGGACATTTTATCGTATCCACTTCAGGTGCGATGCTCTCAGCTGTTACAGAAATGCATTTAAAATGTAAGAATAACATTGCGTTGATCTATTAGCCACTAGCAATTATACATCAACAGAAAAAGCTACCCAGCTACTAGCATAGCTGTTAGTATTTATGAATTGATTTAAGGATGAATTAGATTGTAATGATCCTCACAGTGTGGGATATGGCAGAGTGCTCCCGAAAGTTGTTCTTCACAACTGGTAGCTTTCCAAAACCCATCAGTATCCAGATACACACACGACCCTGCTGTGGCTTCAGGGGTCCAACGGCTAAACACAGTATGGCTGTGGTCTATCCAATGATAGTGCTCTCCATCCTTGATAGACAAAATAAACAAAACTCATTTGAATCTGATCTCTAATATACAATATTTTCCAATATGTCCATAAATTTGTAAGTCTCACATCTTCACTAAAGAGGCCAATCCAGAGGGGCTGTCCTCTCCGAACAACTTCAACTGTCAGTACTGCTTGGACATATGTATTTGGTATGCTGGCCAGGGTCATGTTCTCTTCAAGGCACAACTGTTGAGCATCTATCCATGTTACGTTTTTCTCCAGT
Organism: Paramisgurnus dabryanus; assembly: GCF_030506205.2. Classification (NCBI taxonomy): domain Eukaryota; kingdom Metazoa; phylum Chordata; class Actinopteri; order Cypriniformes; family Cobitidae; genus Paramisgurnus; species Paramisgurnus dabryanus. Next base: position 22,747,286 of record NC_133350.1, on the reverse strand, counting down.
ATCTTAAATGTGTGATTATCAGCCGTAAATTGTTCTTGAGACACAACTGGTTCTTCTGGTTTATCTGGGGAAGTTGTTAAAGAAAGATATTGTTAAGGAATAGATTAACATAGGTGACAATAATATAACATTAAGTTATAAAAACACAAAGATCTACCTGCATAATGTTGACAGATACTGGAAGGCTGACGGTCAGTGCAGGGAGCGAAGTCCCAGGTACCCATCAAGTCAGAATGGGCATCGGTATACATGAAGGCACAAAGCTCCATGGACTCCTCTTCAAATGACTGTCATGCAAATCAAAGTTAGAGAAACTTTTACATCAAAGAAACATTTCATCCATTCGGCAAAGTCTGAAGTATGTCTCTCTATGTCCACAAAATAAATAGGTATGGGTGATTCTCGCGAAATTAGACTTATGAGGTGAAACATTTTGATAAAAAAAGTTAATGCAAAATAAGAGTATCAAAATAAGAAGCATACAGTTACAAACATCTCTTCATGTACTATTTTGCACATGATTTCAAATGACATCATACAAACCAATTTTGTTGTTTTTTTCACATTTAAAGGCAAACTTTTCATTACCGCAACGTGTCCATGACTGGATTTGGGTTCTTTGACATGGAAATATTTATAATAAAAAAATCTAAAAAAATTAAAGCTTCAGTGCATGTTATACTATAAACATTTACAGTAAAGAAACATGTGGTATTTGGTGATCATTACTAAATGTAGAGAATAATAAGGAATATAAATGCGTCCAAGAAAAATGTTCTCATCTTCCTTTACAATTTTCAATCATTGTTTAAGCCCTCAAGGAACTAATATTTGTTGGAAGGGACATAATTGACTGTGACACTCAAGATGGCTACCAGGTAAGTAGTTCTTATTTTTTCTCTCCAGATAAAAGTTAACATTTTGTTTGTCATAGTACCTAGACAACTTTTTAGTTCTCATTAACGAAACATGAGTTTGTAAATGCATATATTTAATATAATATCATGTTGCGGTAATGATAATTTTTGCTAATGATAATCTAAAAATGTAAATCATTCTATAGGAAATATTTTTAAATCCTCCAAAAATAATAGTTATAGTAAGTTCAGACCTTAAACTTATATGTGCAAAAAAAAATTGGCTTCAAGGGCTTTTCAAAAATTCTGACATGGACACCTTCTAAATCTGGATTTTGTGAGAATCACCCGAATGGGAAAAACAGCTTGAATATTCTTTAGATATCTTCTTTTGTCTTTCATAGAAAAAAGCCATATGGGTTCATAATGGCACAAGGATGATTAAGTGAAAAAATAATCTTAATTTTTAGAGAAACAATATCTTTAAGTATATGACAGGTTTGTAAATTATTTCTCTGTACATGATGTTGTATAAAGTACACTTTCAAAGGTGAATACTTGCATTAATGAACATGGGTCGGACATGACCATGTAGGAGTGGATTGAAGTGCAAGTATGAAACCGGCGAATTGTCAACCCATTGAGTATCACCAGGTTTGAACTTTAGTCCAATCCACAGGCTTTTAGGCTGCTGTGGTAACTGTGGTAAAAGGGAATTGATGAAATCTAGATACAAAGCAAGAAAGAAGATGCCAAGGATTAACACATAGAGAGAAACAGAGCATTGTAAAGTGCTAACATTTACATGTCTTTTTAAACCTGGGTTACATAGAGACATGTACGTACAGTATGCATGTATGTATACTAGTCAACATTTGAAGTGGATCAAAAAAGTTTATCAAAGTTGTCCTAAGACAAGAATGGGTATTAGGGATTGATTTTATGTAAACTTTTTGAATGGTTTTGATCCACTTCGAATGTTGACTAGTGTACTTTGTGGATATACGCACCCTGTTCAACCTGGTCAGATACGGTGAGCAGCGAGCCTTTCAGACTCTTACAGAGCTCATTGGCTTGTTTGAAACTCTGTAAAAAAGAGTCTGATAATATCCAGTAGCACTGTAAGACATAAATTGAGATTATTAATATAAAGATACAACAGATTTTCTCAAAGTTATGTGTGCATGGGCACAAAGGTCATCAGTGAATGGCAAACCTTGTCTCTGAAATGCTGGGTTGTGCCTGTACATCTCGAGCGAGGTTGTTGGGGTTCTGTTTGATTTCCTTTCTCTGTAGATGTGACATTAAGGGTCTCACACACAAACGGCTGTTTTTCATAACAGTCCGCTCGAATTCCTACAAAGCAAAAAACATTTTATTTGCTACATACACATATCAAGGTGTTTGGACTTCCATGGCATTTAACATCATCCCACAAATGACCAGCACAGAACGTTTGTCCAGCACAGAATGTACCATTTTGTCAAAAAGTAATATTGAGGTGTATGATACTTTATTTTTTGTACAAAGGACCAGGCTGGAAGAGCCATGCGTGCAAGTAAAAATCTAAACAAACCTCACCGCTTACAATTCATCACTGTGTGTGTAAATGCTGTGAATTTTAACTGAAGCAGCCAACTGAATGAATTATAAAGCAAATAGAAAAACATGTCCAGATGCTTCTCTGCAAGATTTCAATATTATTTTTGAAAGGAACAATGAGATTTCTTACCACGTTCAAGATAGGGCGAGATGAAGGTGCATCTGCCCATTAATGAAGTATGATAGTAGTGCATAGGGCTCACCCTGCATGAGTACACACAAATCAGTACAGTACTGCTAAATACTCCAAAAACAAACTGATAAGAAAATAAACATACAGTCGAATACATACAGGTCTTTCCTGCATTTAAACTGATTAATAAAGTTTAGATAAGGTATAATAAAAATCACAACTTACATATATGGCACATGAGGACCACGAAAGCGACTGTCTGCCCAAAATCTCCATCGCTTCTCAGGTAAATTTACATACTATAAAAAATAATAAAAATTACATTTACATTAATGCATTTATAACTTGTGCTTTAGTAACTTGCAGTTTCTCTGGTACCTTAGTAAGTTGTTGCCGAAGGACCTGGAGAGCATGAGTACTCTTGGGTGCTGCGAGTTTACTATTATTGCTGCTGCAGTACAAAACAGCTTCATCAAATGACAACTTTGGCTCTGTTACAAACCAAAACTCTTGATCGTCTATGAAGTAAGATGTGTTATGGTGTCCATCTGTTTAAAGAAAAAACAAGAAATATGCAAACACTGAATATAGTGCATGTGTTAATAATTTTCACAAACAATAAATTATACAAAATAAATTTATTAATAAATTAGCTCTACCTGGGTTGTACCACTCTGGGGTTTTCGGTGTTTGACCTTGAAAATAGCGAAAAAATACAAAGTCTAGATTAAACCAAGATTTACTTACATTTTACTTTATGTTCAAAATACTGTATAGTTAACTATAACATGTTGTATAACTGTGAATGGTTATTTTTAAAGGTGCCATAAAATAAGTAAGGGATAATCCACGGCCAGCCATGCATTAAAGGGTTTTAATGCACGACGTAGAGGCGAAGAACCACCCAACGCTTTAATGCATGGCTAGCCGTGGATTATCCCGCTTATACCTTGGTTATTTGCCAAGTTAAAGCTGTAATTAATGTTTACAGTGTAATTTTAACCGACAGGTAAAAAATGACGGTCATCTTCTTAAGTTAAGGCTCGCACTCCGTCCGCTTTAAATAAAGTAGGGCCATTGTATTGCATTTATTTAAATGAATTATCATATTTATTTAAATTCATTAAATAATTTATGAATGACAGCCAACACTGACAGTGACAAGGCAATCTTTATTTGAACTAATCATTTATTTAAATGAATTATGTAAAGTGTGAAATAAAACCGACGTCTCTAACCACGATTACTATATAAGGACACATTACATTTATTGAAATGGATTAAATTAAATGAAAACAAAAATCAAACAGTTGGAAATCTCTCTCTCGCTCTCTCTCCAAGTGTAACTGTGTTACTATGGTTACCAATGTTTATAGTAGTGGATTAATTTCTAACATTAATCAAACTGACTGGAACTACCTGTGCGTTAAACGGTTTTAATGCACACCTTCCAGCCAATCAGAATCGAGTATTTAAACAGACCATGGTATAAAAATAGATAAATAGTAAGAGCTCTGTATATGGTAATGACATATCGTGAGACTCAATTGCGTTTGTTTTCCCTTTTTATGTCAACCTCATGCACGCAAAAGACTGCTGGAAAACAGGCCAATCTCAACATAACACTGACTGTGACGTCACAGTCAAAATGTATGCCAACATTAAATTACACAAAGCTTAAAAAAAGTTGTGTCTGCAGAGTTAGCTTTACATGCTAATTAATGCTATATGCTAGCTTTAAAGGTGAAGTTCTACTATTGACTTTACGGTTACATTTTGCAGGTCCATAAAAAACCATAAACTTACCACTCAGAAACATCCATTAACAATCTCCAAACAATAAGTCGTTCCTCAAAATCTGTATTTTCGTCTGATACAGGCTCAAACATATAAGGTCTGTTTAATAATGTGAGCTACTGGCATGAGCCGCAGAGCAATCAGAGCAAAGCTCAACATTATTATTCATGAACCTTCCAAATAGGGCATAAATAGACCATTTAAATGAAAGGACAAATCCTAGGGTTGTAAATGGACATGTAAAATCATTCCTGGATATTTTTTGCACTAATATAGTTACATACCTTCTATGTCAATATCAAAGAACAATTAAACATTATTTCAATGCATTCTATGGCACCTTTAATACAGTCAGGGGCGTAAATCAGGGGAGCCATGTCCCCATAAAAATCATTTAATGATTTGTGTAATGTGTAATGTAAACATTATATATTCTTAAAACAGTTATGTATGTAACAAAACAATACAACACAGGGGCATATTAAACATATCCCAGTTCCCCTCCCTTGAATACAATTGCTTACAATTATCAATCATAAAGAAGTACTGAAAGGAAACAAAAAACTTTGCAAAGGTGTGTTTAACAAGAAAGTTTTGTGTCTCAGGGTTTTGTGTTACACATGGTTTTAAGATGCGTTTTGGCTGATTGGATCACAAGTGGACGACGCTTAAGACAACTGGGTGTAAAACGATTTGAGCTCGTCCACTTTCGACCTGATTACTTTTATGGTTAAGATGAGCAAGACCACCTACTCTCCGACTACTGATCTAATGTAATGTACTTAACACAATACATGTTTTTACATCAGACCTGACTTCTAGAACAAACACACAATTTACAACATCATCTTTAGGCTTTCACTGATATAACTAAAGCGGCTGCTTTCTGCCTCTTTCATTACGGTTTCATTTTGCGAGCGTTTAAAAGTTGCACAAGCTTATTTCATCAATTGCTCTAAAATATCAGAGAAAGCTCATACACATAAATGTACGAAACTCTGTGCAGCTTGTTTACTAACAACACAAGCAGCGGACTTTGACCAAATATTAATTTAAAGTGTTCATTTCTCCTGCTCGAAATTAAACGAAAGCAGAGGGACTCGCCCACAGACCACCACCAGTAACAGAAAGGGACAGAAGAGACGGATTAAAATACCAGGTGTAAACGTGAATCTCGTCCACTTGACCAAAACGCATCTTAATACCAGGTATAAACAGCCCCTTAGTTAAGGGCAGGAGATAGAGAGTCCAGATGAGTGTGTAAGGTGTTGTTTACCTCGTGGTATCTGACACACCCACTCCAATTCAGCATCACAGTGAAAAGTGTTGGGATCGAACGGCCGAGTATACGCGGGGTAGTGAAGTAAATGCATGAAGTAAAACTGCCTGTAGTATACTTTAGACGTCTGGTAAAAAGACACAAAAGCACACAAACACATTCATTATGACAAGCAGGCTAAACTCATGTTTTTGTCTCCAACTGTGCAAAATCTTGTTATTATGATGGTATGTTGAGGCTGGTGTCAGTTAATGCAATAAAACCAAGCATGGCTTTATTTATGTGTAGATTAGATTTAGATTAAAGGTAAAAAATATTCTTCTTATTAAGACACTATCAATAGTAAAAATAGCAAATATCAAACAGAAATGATGAAATTGCCACCAGAGATGTCACCAGATTATGGATTTTACAAAGACACTTTTGTGTTTTAGTAGTCATTGCAGCAAAACCCAAAATGTCTTGGTTTACAATGTATTTACAAGGCTACAATGCTATGTATCAATTCTTCGCTAATGTTCAGCTTTGATAATATGAGGGGTCAGAGGTCATGCAAGATAGGGTACTGTTTGGGAGTCGTGTTTGCCCTACCTTAAAAGCAATGCAATTCCTGTTATATTCATCATCCTCTTGAAACTCTCCTGGAAAGATTGTCATAGAGACCTAGATAACAGAGAAGCATCTGAGAACTTGCACATTTCACACCTCACTATTAGTCAACAAAGAAATTTACTAGTGGTGGGCAAAGATTAATCAAAATTAATCGCATACAAAATATGTTCTGCATAATATATGAGTGTGTGTAAGTAGTATTTTTTAAATATAATATAAAATATTTATATACAATATATGTATTATATTTATTATTATTATTATTATATATAGATATTTATTTATTAGAAATAAAAGATTTTATACCTTATAGTGCCTTTCAGGACAGACTCTTATATTTGTGTACTCCACCACCTTTATATATATATTTATTTATATTTATTATATATATATATATATATATATATATATATATATATATATATATATATATATATATATATATATATATATATATAATATTAATAATACGAATACAAATACCTATATATACCTCTATATATATATATATATAGGTATATATATTTACCAGACGTCTATACCTATATATACCTATATATACCTATATATATATATATATATATACCTATATATACCTATATATATATATATATATATATATACATATATATATACCTATATATATATATACCTATATATATATATATATATATATATACCTATATATATATATATACCTATATATATATATATACCTATATATATATATATATATATATATATATACCTATATATACCTATATATACACATATATATATATACATAAATATATATATATATATACATACATACATACATACATATATACATACATACATAAATATATATATATATATATATATATATTCTTTTTTATCTTTTTTTTAATTTTTTATATAAATGTAAAAGACATACATATATTATTCAAAAACTGCATTTAATCTTTGCCCACCAATAAAAATTACAAAAGTAACAAGAGCATTACTGCTCAGATTAGCTAATTAATGTTTAATTTTTGTCTTGGAAAATCACTCATTTATTGACTCACTGGACGTCCATCACTCCACTCCCAGTTATTGTTGTTATTCGGGTTTCTTCGATTTAGCCCCACCCAGAGAAAACGATCACTACTGTTTAGGGTGACAAAAACGGAAATGTAAGCCTATGAGTTTCACAGGATGTGGGTCTGTGAGAGTATACAGTATAACTCATGTCAAAAAGATTTTTATACCTTATAGTGCCTTTCAGGATAAACTCTAATGCTTGCATTTCTTTAACATTAGTAAAGCTGGGCAGATGAGCTCCCAGCGCTTCACAAAATCGCTCTGCCTCTTCCCAAGTACGCTTTCGGGTCAAACGCTCCTCGTTGAACACCTGCAAAACCATAAAACACATTAGATCTAAATCTCTTCACATAACTTTAGTGTATTGTGTTATAATTCCCAGGAACAAACATACTGACAAAATATACACCTCGTAATGAGGATAAAAGTGTCTGCTAAATGCATAAATGTAAGCACACACCTTGTAGCAGTAAGGATTGTCTTTCTCCGAGACCCATCCTTGGGCACAGGAAGCATTAAGGTCGGGCTTGATTGGAACTGGAGTAGGCTCCACCATGGATTTAATGGGTCTCTTACAGATATTTCCAGCTTTGAATAGAGTACAATTCTTAACAACCCACTGGCCCATGGGACTTCCTGCAGACATCACCACACACCCGCCGAGTAAAACTGCCAAAACACACATACACGTTCACAGTTATCATTTATATCATAAACAACTATGTGATGTTTTTAAGTCTATGTAACATTCATAGCCAAATACCTGGTTCTCGCCATCTCCAGTTGGTGTATGTGAGCTGGCCCGCTGTCCCATCCTGACTGATCCACTGATATTCTCCAGAACCTTTTGAATCCTGCAGGCCCGTCCAGAAATACAACGTCTCAGAGCTCATGTGCTCCTTCAGAAGACTGTTAATGAAAGCCTGTTCAAATCTAAAAACAAAACAAAAACAAAAATGCTGAAAAGGGCAGACAGGCAAGAACTTGGAAGGCATTTTCTCATATACATACATACATATTGAGTGCGTTTACATGCACAGTCTTACGCCGATTATGCTTAATAAACTGATAACACGTAGGGATGTTAACCGATGACCGTTTGACCGGTTGACCATATCAACGTTAACCGGTCAAAGTTGTCGGTTGTTGGTTAAAAAAAGGGATCTGTAAATTAGGCTATTATAGACAGTGGACTAAACCCTACTACAGTTAGTCATCTCTTTCTTTCCAAGATCTTTTTGTGTGAAGTGAACAAATCCCTCACACTCAGTTTTTCATGTTTGTACTTTATAAACCAATAAAAAAACATTTGGCGCGAGGTCACTGCGTTTGGTTTCGCATGCTCACAAGGTTTGCGAAAAGTAAATGCTACAGGCTATTTTTTGATAAATTCCTTTATTCGAATAGTAAATAAAATACAGCAATAAAATAATTAAAATTAAAGTCTCTACTGGTTGTGTTCCAAATTATTAACATTTATGTATTTTAGGCTAACAGTAAAGTGCAGAGTAAGTTTTGTTTCTGTAAATCCTCAGCCATGATTATTACCACTTTATTAAGTTTTGCTTTGTAGAAAGCATTTCTTTAAAGTGAATTTCGTTTTGTATAAATTGTATCTTAATTTTAATAAATGTTTCATCAACCAAATGCATGTATTTAATAAATAAAAAGCAAATATAGCAGAGTATATAATTACCGGTCCGTGCATGAAGGCGCCGGCACGGCGCGTTCACTTGCATTGCATTGTTAATTAGAACGCACCTCATCATAAATAAATAAAACTCAGCGTAGGCCTATATGCCTCATGCAAGCATTAAATATCTTTGCTGCATTTGTTCTAGAACAAACACAGTGCGAGACCTGCTTTGGCCGGTGCGTCTTTTACACATTCTGAAGGTACCCATTTAATCCATTGGTTTTATCGTGTTGCAGTCTATTAGGCAACATTCTGCATAATATGGGTTTAGATTTGGAAATACATTACATCTATATTTCATTGGTAACAGAAAAGGTGATGATGATCATCCTATGTCTTTATTATTACTACCCCAAACTAAAGCGCAGTCTCTTCTGAGCTGTCATTTTCTTAAATGAGCCGCCGCAATTTTCAAATGAGCTTCACAAACGCCTTTATTTTCAAGTTCAACGCGATCACCTAGTACCTAAACTATTTCGAAAGTAAGCACGGCGCTGCGTTTGCGGGACTTATGTTTCACGCTGTAGGGAATTTAAAAAGTGTTGTGAGGTCTGTGTGTGTGTGTGAGCCGGAGGCAGAGCGCAGAGAGATGCGAGTTGCGAAATTGCAGGCGAGGCTCGAAATGGCTGTTATTTTAAATAGCATAGCATATTTTAAACTAATAGGCCTATCGGTTAACCGGTTTCAACCGGCTAATGAGGCTCGGTGGCCGGTCAAGAAAATTTTTCGTTTTCGCCATCCCTAATAACACATGGGGTCATGTAAACGTGTAAAACTGTTTTCTTTAATCGGGGAAAGCTCATAAACGGCGTAAGCAAAAACCGATCGGCACAGGTAGTTTTTTGCTCATTACGCCGATTTCGCGTGGCATGTAAACACCTTAACCGGCTTTCTCACGGTTTTGTCCATGTGCGCATGTCTCCGAGTATGAAAGATAAACGTCACACGCGGAAGTAAGCGCAAAGTAACGCATAAAAGTCTCCGCTCGCCTTTTTGCCTTGTTTTCAGTAAAAATATCAAAACATTCTTAAATTAAAGGTATAGCGGAAGATTTTCGTTTTCCGGGTGGATCACCACTGTTATTGGTCATCCCAGATGTCAATCATTCTGATTATATGTTGACCAAGCGTGCCGCACAAGCCCTGAAAAGTGAAGCCAAAACGTCTCAATCGCCCCCCAGTGACTGGTCCCAGTATAGGTCATAAACCCCGCCTCCCCATGTTATTCAATGGGACTTGAGACCAACTAAAAAAAATTACACTTCAATTATCTTTTTTCCGAACCTAGTTTCTGTCATTTATTGTAGTTTTTATTACACTGATGCAAATTCAAATGTTTGTTTTTAAAATAAGTTTGTGTTTAGTTAGTTATTTAATGATATAAAAACGGTGGTGTCACGTCATGATTGACAGCTGTGATATCGTGTGATATGCGCATTCTGCGAAAGCGAGGGCGGGGTTTTGATTTCGCGGCTTTACTTCCTGCTCACTACTGCGCATGACTGGTCCCGAAATCGCTACTGCGCAGACTCAAGACCCAAGATGTCAGCGCCATATCGGGACTCTGACGGCTTCACTTTTCACCAATGGAAGGGAGCGAACAGGCGTCGTCCATCTTTTTTTACAGTCTATGATGTTGACGTATAACCGTCGTACGTGCTCGCCTCTACGTTCGCTTTCTGCACATGCGCACTTTCACGTGTATGTGTGTTGTGCTACGGTTTCAACCATTCATTGAAGGTCGCGTTCTCACTGTGTTTTTTTCAAAATGTCTGAGGGTCGCAAGAGAAAAAGTGTCTACGAATTGTATGACAAGAAGAGAAAGGACTATAAAGAAAGAAACAAGACCAGAATGTTTATGGGAGACTATTTCACATGCTGGCGTGAGCTAAAAGGACAGGTTGGGCTTCCCACGCAAAGTTTCTACTGGAAAGGTACATTTTGTCATGCTATTTGAAGAAATCCATTTAAAATCACTGCTGGTAAAAGTTGATGTAAGCTATGATTTGCGATGCTAGCCCTGGCACAAGTCACGAACCGCACAGACACGGTAAACATGCCGACAGAAACTTGTAAACAGAGCGAAGAGAAGAACTGAGCTCCTGCACGCTCTCTCTCTGTCTCGTGCACGCGTTTAACAGGCGTTCCCTCTCGGGAGCATTTTTTAAAAAATATCGAGGGGCGGTTCTTTTAAATAATTCGGGAAAATCTTCCGCTATACCTTTAAAATGCTTTTTCTTGATGAGCAAAACGACCCAAGAAAATAAGTCTAGTTTTTAGACCAAAAATATCAAATTTAAGTGATTTTGTGCAAAAAACAAGCAAAAAAAAAAAAATGACCATGGGGTAAGCAAAGAACATCTTCAAAACACTAAATTCAAGAAAAATTCAAGAAAAATGTGCTTACCCCATTGGCAGATTTTTTGCTTGTTTTATGCACAAAATCACTTAAATTTGATATTTTTGGTCTAAAAACTAGACTTATTTTCTTGGGTTGTTTTGCTCATCAAGAAAAAGCATGTTAATTCAATTTTTTTATATATTTTTACTGAAAACAAGACAAAAATACTAAGAATTGTTTTCTTGAAAATATTTTTTTGCAGTGTGTGTAGTAAATTCCGCTCAATCTGAAAGCAGGTGATAGCGGTTTACTACTAATCACCAAACTGGCTTAACTGATGAGACACGCATGAGAATCGGAGATTCGCAGACAATTTTTTCACCGGCTCTAATAGATTTCACAGAAATATAACAATTGTACATATCCTGATATGCAATAAATGAGCGATTTAATTTTAATACTTCAAAATGTAGCGTCAAAGCTTTAGGTCAATGCGGATAATATATTATCTGGCACGCGGATGTTAGTAGGGATATGCGAACATGTGCAACATTGCGCGATAGCGGTGATATTTATTTGTTTGTTTGTTTGCATCATTAAAATGTCTGATTTGTTTTATCCAACAGAAACAAAAAGCCTGTTCACTTTTAGAAGTTGTTGTGGTGCTTTTTGCAATGAGTTAAGATATATTACAAAAAAAATGTAATTGATTGAAAATAATAATAATATATTATATATATATATATCGTAAGTAGTTGTTGCTGTAGATGGTTGCATATATATATATATATATATATATATATATATATATATATATATAGGCAACCATCTACAGCCACAACTACTTTCTGTTGTAATGCCAATGGTAATTCTGTAATACATTGTTTGCAGGATAAATACCTGTAATTTATAATGCCAACTGACACCCTAACATATATCATTAGAAATAAATCACTAAAAGCAATACTATTTTATCAGCTTTAAGAATGTATGTGTGTGTTACATGCGGATCAAATGTGTGTTATTAAGGTAAACGGTATGTCAACGCTTTCTTACTTGTTATTAATGTTGATGTGGCAGCTGTTTTTATAGTATACTAGCTCAGGGTCCACTTTATAACAAGCATTGCTGTGTCTCTTCCAGTTCTAGAGATTACAAAAGGAAAAACGATCTAAATAAGATTAACAAACACATCATAAAAACAACAAAAAGCACAAACATATCCATTAACACATGAGTGCAGAGTCACAGTGAATTTGTTAATAACTGTCACTGGCCTCTCTCTCTCATGTGTCAGTGATAGTCACTCACCCCATCTGGAGGGCAGCCCTCTTCTGGCAAGCTATCATTTACTGTTCCCGGCCTCTTGCACATGTAATGTCTTTGCTTGTCACACTCAGACACAGACCATGTATAATGCTGCAAACACAGACAAAAAACCTCAGATGATATTAAGTTCATGATTAGAAATCGTCATGCGACAATAGCCAACAGATTACGGAAAATGTGTCCAGGGATCGTTTGATTTTGGTTCATTCACACTGCCAATGATTTTCTGGAATCTGTGCGTGCATTCACACACTTCATGTAAATTGTTTTCTAAATGATCCTGTTATTTTCTTGAATCGATCATAAACTAGCGCATATTTATGCATATATTATGCATATTTATACTGTATCCATAGGTCTTAAACTCCATGTGGGAAGATAACTCGTAGTAGGCTTACCCGAAATGTTTTACTCCAAAACATTATAGCAAAAAAAACTTACATTTCACCCTAAAGGCACTACTTTTATTGTAGTCATAAGTAAAGTTCGTTTTAATGTCAAAAGAATAAATTTATTTAGTTACGACTTAATGCGGAAATGGTAACGCAGCAACACTTGCATGACGTGTCTTGTGGTAAAACTGCCGATCAATGGGATCTCTGGATCTGGATCCAGCTCCGCCCCTGGATCTGAATCCAACCCCGCCCCCTGGATGTCGTGTTCTGCAGTGAGGCGCTACTGAGTTTTTACGGCAATTCATATTTCTGCTATCATCCACTAGGTGGCACTCTTATCCAACTTATAAAGTACTAAAGCATCCACTGATCCAAAAACTCTGCTAAAAACTCTTGCTCTGAATCTAATCTCCAACAAAAGTCCTTCACAAAAATGCAATTATATCTATCTTTTTGAAGAATCCTATCAATATTTCAGAGGTGATAAAAAGAAAACAAATGAAGATAGGAAAAAACCGTTTCTTTGGTTTGAAAGCAGAGGGTCTGATATATTGGATGTTATATGTTATGTTATATATTTATAGAAGAACATTTTCTGAAAGGCATTAAAGGGATAGTTCGGCCAAAAATGATATTAAAGCCATGATTTACTCACCCCCAAGCTGTCCGAGTTGCATATGTCCATCGTTGTTCAGACAAACACATTTTCAGATATTTTATAAAATGTTTTAGATCTTTCAGTTGATTAAATGTAATGTTACGGGGTCCACGACCTTCAAGTCTAAAAAAAGTGCGTCCATCCTTCACAAAATAAATCCAAACGGCTTCAGGATGATAAACAAAGGTCTTCTGAGGGTAATCCGCGCGGTGTTGTTGTAGAAATATCCATATTTAAAACTTTATTAACGAAAGTAAATACCTTCCTGTAGCGCCACCATCTTAGTCGGGTCCGCATTCAGGATGAGAGCTTACGCAGCCTACGGAGGCTACTCTGCTGCTGCTCTGTGTCCCCGCCCTCCGAATTGGTCATACGTCACTAAGAAAAGTGCGTACTCTACGCTAATACTCTCTCCTGAATACAGAGGAGTCTTAGATGGCGGCGCTACCGGAAGCTATTTATTTTCATTAATAAAGTTTTAAATATGGATATTTCTACAACAGCGCGGATTACCCTCAGAAGACCTTTGTTTATCATCCTGGAGCCGTTTGGATTTAATTTGTGAAGGATGGACGCACTTTTTTTGGACTTGAAGGTCGTGGACTATGGGTGGACCCCGTAACATTACATTTAATCGACTGAAAGATCTAAAACATTTTATAAAATATCCGAAAATGTGTTTGTCTGAAAAACAATGGACATATGCAACTCGGACAGCTTGGGGGTGAGTAAATCATGGGTTTAATATCATTTTTGGCCGAACTATCCCTTTAAACTTTAGTGAAAATAATAAAAAATGCTGGCGCTGGCTCGCTTGAAAACGATGGATGGGAAAGATTTAATGACTCAAATAGTTTTGTGCTATTTTGGTGCTAGATTTCAAGAAATGATAAGATAAGATACATATCTACAGTCTATCCATTTTCGACTTAAGGAAACACACACACCTCTCCTGAGTAGTAGACACAGTTAGTGGTATTTGGAAGAAGTGGTGGAGGTTGAGCCCTGGCCCAGTATGTGAAAGACACTGGTGATTTATCGATCCATTTAAAAACCGAGGAAGATCCATCACCCTCAAGACCAATCCAAACATTTGCCTTTAAATCTGTCACATACACAAGACATTTGTCAGCACAAATCTATAACATACATTAAATAGTTTTGTTAAATTAAAATATGTGCATTTGAGTTATGTATTATCACAGATACATACATTTTTTTCTTGTTATTAAATAAAGATAATTAAAGATAAAAGCACATGTTTAACTATACAGACTGCAGGTAATGCTGGAGATGTTTGTGTACCTATGTGAAAGTTTACATGTAGCATTTCTACATCCTCTATGCCGTTTATACTGGCCAGCTCAGCATCAGCCATTTTACACATCGACTTAGCTTCTGTCTGGGATAGTGGGGCGTCTTTTCCCTTGTAAAGCTGATAACAGAACCCTTTCCATCCAACCCAATCATCCTTACACACCGTGGGCTTATACACCTCCCTGACTGCAAATACAAAACCCAGAATGAAAAGATGAACAAGTAAGAGAGGCCAGAAATAAAACAATCAGAATGATAGAGGACCGTATCTAACCTGAACTCTCAGACTGTCCTTCATTCTTCTCACAGATGAATGGAAGCTGGTTCTCACACTTCTCAGCTCCGAAACGCAGCGGCTCCGTCACAACGCCACAGTCTTCATCTGATATAAGGGATCTAATTGGGATGCCTAAAATTCACACATCAATGACAAATACAAATGTAACACTTAGTATATGTTTAAAGCTTATTTACACATGATCATCCTGAATGAGGAGTTTAGATGCAAAAGCGCTAAACGCCACCTCTGTCAATATAACAGAGATAATGATATTAACCAAATGCTCTCAGCACGTATAATAAATTCAGTTCAAAATACAGTTTATCATGTGCTCAGGTCATTCAGAAATACTGTTTTTTGGCAATATCCATGCTAATATAAAATGCAAAATTACAAAAAAACATGAGACACACTGCATCTAAGCTCTTCATGGGTCAGTTTCCCGGAATGGGATAAGGTTAATCCAGGGCTAGGCTTTAGTTATATTAGGACATTTAAGTAGTTCTTACAAACATACCTTATAAAATAATACTGGTGTCCAAAACAATGCACTGATACATGTTAAGATATGTCAATGCAAGTTGTTTTAAAATTAAAAGAGCTCAAACATGTGTTGAAGTCTGGGACTAGGATAAGCCCTGTCCGAAAAAATCACCCCAATATATATTGAAAACGTCAATTTCTGTATGTTTTAAATGCAACTAGCGTATTCGTTGGATTTGACAATAATAAATTCTTTTGAATTAATAATAAATAATTCAATTGAATAAAGGAAATAAAGGCTGAACAAATGATAACAGGGATGCCACAGTGATCCGACAAAGAACCAAAAAACAAGTTTGTTAGCTTTTGTCAAATCAAGCTTTACTACAACAGGTAATGTTATGTACGATCTTTTATTTATTATTATGAAATTAAATACATTAAAATTAAAAATGTGAATTATTATTTTAAATACATTACTACTGTAATTTTTTGGAGTAACTGTGTGCAAAACATTTACATAAAAAGCATTAATATAGACATTAAACTGATCCACATGCATGGGGTTATAAGAGGCAAACCACCCACATCATCTCAGCTGACAGTTAGTTAGAAACAATGCTGTCATCCCTCGCCTCCGAAACAGAGCGGGATCCTGTGTCTGCCGCATAAAGACACCATTCAAAGCATTTGCTTGTTATTCTACCAAAACAACTATGCCTGCATGCCTATACACATAGATGATGTCACATTAACTGTGACAGTAATGCCATTGTCAATGGTGCAGCAAATAACCTCTCTGATCAGTCAAAACTAAATAACCAAAGAGTTTCAACATTTTTCCTATTTAAAACTTGACTCTTCTGTAGTAACATCATGTACTAAGACCGACAGAAAATGAAAAGTTGCGATTTTCTAGGCAGATATGGCTATGACTGTACTCTCTGGCTATGTGTAATAATCAAGGACTTTGCTGATGTAACATGTAACATCGATCTTAGTACACAATGTAACTACAAAAGAGTCAGGTTTTAAATACGAAAAATATCGAAACTCTTTGGTTATTTTTTAGCGCGATGCTAATGGTCTAATCAGATTCAATGGATTGTGCTAAGCTATGCTAAAAGTGCTAGCGCCAGACCCGGAGATCAGCTGAATGGATCCCAAAATGGTAAGAATCAAATATTTAATTGTAGGGGAGCTGGAAAATGAGCATATTTTCAAAAAAAGTGGAGTGTCCCTTTAAGACACAGTCTTAACTTCATGGCTATATTTATGCAACCGGGCGGCCACAGATGTAGGATGCAAAAGGGGGGTGGTACAGTAAAGTGTAAAACCAGACATATAATGGAAAACAGGATTTTCTTTGCTCCTTTGAAATTAAAGTTTGATACTCCGACCCAGTCCAACATAGAAATGACTGAAAATTATGCTGGAATACAAAAAACATAGGCACTAAACCCCAACAGTACATTAAAAATGCCCATATCATCACTTGTTTTTGTATTAAGCAACTTGACAAAGCTTGATAAACGGCAATGTAGATTATACCAGTAGTACACAGAGACCAATCACAACATTTATGTGAATAAAAGCCATAAACGTTAGTAAAGATAAATATTGTGTCTCCATTTTAAGATGTTTAGTCAAACTGAAATCACCTGTTTCCCATGGGGCAAAAGACAAAGCAGATCCATCAGACCACTGCCACCCCTGCATCCAGTCCAGGTGGTTTAATCCGATCCACAGTTTGCTTGGCAAATCTTTCCGAACTTGAACTGTAGGGACAAAGAGAACAACTTTTTATGTTTGAGTTCAATGTGAACATCTGATAGCATTCAGCAGTTCATTAGTACAGATAATGAATGTGAGAGTCTATAAATATTGCAATAGCTAAATTTACAATCCAAGCATGTAAGGACAAAAAATAGGTGAAAAATGATGTATGTGTGGAAAACTGCTGCACTGATTAATGACTTAATGTTGTGTTAAGATCTTCAGTGCATATTACAATTAATGGAAATGTAGTTGCCCAAGGAGATGTGAAATTACTCTTACAGAACTCAAGCTCTTGAGGGCTGGAGATGCTGAGCAGGTCACCACCTTGACTGCGACAGGCGTCCCGTGCCTCATGCCAGGACACCACCGCGGTGGACACCACCTGGTAGCAACTTCCATTCCCGGGGGCTTTTTCCCATAAAATATTACAACCTTTCACTGCATGAAAGAAAAGGAAGTGGAGAGGTTAATAATGTGCTTTATTTCATTGTTTCTGGACTGGCTTTGAATGACACATGGTAATACAGTTACTATTAGTCCAGTTTCTAACCATATTTATGCATGATAATGGTAAAACCATGGACCGTGGTACAACCCCAAATCAGAAAAAGTTGGGATACTGTAGAAAGTGTGAGTAATAAAGGAATAGAATAACTTACTAATCTTATAAACTTATATTTTATTCACAAAAGAATATAATTAACATATCAAATGTTGAAAGTGAGACATTTTGAAATGTAATGCCAAATATTGGCTCATTTTGGATTTTTATGAGAGCTACACATTCCAAAAAAGTTGGGACAGGTAGCAATAAGAGGCCGGAAAAGTTAAATGTACATATAAGGAAAAGCTTAAGGACTAATTTGCAACTTATTAGGTCAATTGGCAGCATGATTGGGTATAAAAAAGCCTGTCAGAGTGGCAGTGTCTGTCAGAAGTCAAGATGGGCAGAGAATCACCAATTCTATAGGTCAAACAAGAAGCCATATCTAAACATGACCCAGAAGCGCAGGCGTTTTCTCTGGGCCTAGGCTCATTTAAAATGGAATTTGGCAAAGTGGAAAACTGTTCTGTGGTCCAACGAATCAAAATGTGGAGTTCTTTTTGAAAAACTGGGATGCCATTTCATCCGGACTAAAGAGGCGAGGACATCCCAAGTTGTTATTAGCGCTCATTTCAGAAACCTGCATCTCTGATGGTTTGGGGTTGCATGAGTGGGTTTGGCATGGTCAGCTTACACATCTGGAAAGGCACCATCAATGCTGAAAGGTTTATCCAAGTTTTAAAGCAACATATGCTCCCATTCAGACGTCGTCTCTTTCAGGAAAAACCTTGCATTTTCCAACATGACAATGCCAGACCACATACTGCATCAATTACAATGTCAAGACTGTGTAGAAGAAAGACCTGAGTACTGAAATGGCCAGCGTGCAGTCCAGATCTGTCACCCACAGAAAACATTCAGCACATCATAAAGAGGAAGATGCGACAAAGAAGACCTAAGACAGTTGAGCAACTAGAAGCCTGTTTTAGACAAGAATGGGACAACATTCCTATTCCTAAACATTGGTCCTCCTCCAGCTGTTCCTTTATATGTACATTTAAATTTTCCGGCCTCTTATTGCTACCTATTCCTACTTTTTTTGGAATGTGTAGTTCTCATGAAATACAAAATGAGCCAATATTTGGCATGACATTTCAAAATGTCTCACTTTCTACATTTGATATGTTATTTATATTCTAATGTGAATAAAATATCAGTTTATGAGAATTGTAAATTATTCCATTCCCTTTTTACCTTACAGTGTCCCAACTTTTCTGATTTGGGGTTGTAATAAAATGTTAATCAATATGGCAAAAACCAATGGTTACTACAATTTTACGATAGTAAAATTTAAAGTGGTAGCATATTTCCGGTTGTTAAGTGAAGACGTAAGGAACACTGTTTCCGCTCAAAGCTCCACTCATTTCAATAGAGGATATTATTTAAACAGCCGAAAATGAACACTGTTTATTCATAGCACGCTTTTTAAGCCAACATTTTATAAACTCATGTGTAAACTGCAGTCTTAGGATCCCAGAATCAAAGAAGGCAGTATATTAATAATTCACAAAAAAATCCACGTCCATAAATCCATTTCTAGTCATCTCAGATTTTGTTATGGAGATAAAAATTAGGATTAAGTGTTTTTGGTAGTTTTTCATAATAATATGAGTGTTTTATAGCCGTGATTTTTTGTTATTTCTCTTTGACATCTGTGAGCGGTTGGACCCGGAAGTAACGCATGATGTCAGACTTAACAACCGGATTGCATATTTCACTGAGGTCACTGAACTTTACAGAATGCTTCAAGTTCGAAACAGTTTAAACTGTTTGCTAGAGAAGCACTACTGAAATAACCAAGTTTTATTTTAATACCGCACCCCATAAACTTTTTTGGCCTGTTGAAAAGGCCAACTTTAAAAAGCATGAGATATAATACAGTACATTTATGCATTTGGCAGAAACTTTTATCCAAGGTGACTTACAATTCATTCTATTTTTTTTTTTAGCATACGTGTTTAATGAGATCGAACACATGACATTTGCATGGCTAAGACAAACCTCTATTAATTGACCAACACCCTAAAACAGCAGGTGAAGGCATTTCTAAGGAAGTTGATTAGCAAAAGAATCTTGTTGGTTTAACTAGTTACTTTACTGTATGTTGTTCTGCTGGTTTAAGGGGACATATCACAAGACTTTTTAAAGATGCAAAATAAATCTTTAGATAACCATATAGATAATTTATTATAGCATGTTAAAATTGCCACTTTGTAGATGTGAGCAAAAAGGTGCTGTTTTTTGGGTGTGTCCTAAAAGCAAATGAGCTGATGAAATTCAAACACTGATCTTCATTACGGTGGTTTGTTGAAATTGAAACCCATTTACTTTCTCTCTCTCTGCACTAAATGGCAGTGCTATGGTTGGATAGTGCAGAATTATTATAATAAGATCCCCTTTTGACAATACAAGAGGAGTCAAATTTCAATGACCTATTTTTTTAAATGCTCGCAGAGAATGGTTTACAACAGAGAAGTTACTGGGTTGTTTTTTTTCACATTTTCTAGGTTGATAGAATCACTGGGGAAACAATTATAGCACTTAAACACGGAAAAGTTATTTTCATGACATGTCCCCTTTAAATGCATGAAAAAAGGACAGGTGGGGGGGGCAGAAGTTAAAACTTGTGGGACTGTTTGCTTAACAGGTGCGTAGCTTGCATTTGTTGACAGAAAAGAAGAGAAGTAGTATGAGTGGAAGAGCAAGTTATAGTTTACAGTTTACGAGAAAAACTAATTTAAACATTATTTGATTAATCGTTTACAACGTTGTTAATTGAATAGTTCACCACATTGTTAAAATTATTTCATAATTTGCTAGTCTCCTGAGTAGTTGTCATATGCCTATTTCACAACATAACACAACAGAACCAGTGAGACCAATAAGACCAATGTGCTCTCACAATCGCATATATTATCCCACTAGACACATGGATTACTTGTAAAATTGTTGGATTTAATTTTTGGAGTTCAAATCTCAGACACTATTCAGTGCCATATAAAGCTAGGAAGAGCCAGGATTTTATTTATTATATCTCTGATTGTGTTTGTTTGGCAGAAGGATGGCATTAGGATGTGTAAATTAAAAGAGTATTTTTTTATATGCAAATGAATTTTTTATAAAGGCTAATTTTGTCAACATTATTGACGTGGCCAAAGCAAATATACATGGACGACAAGCCACAAAACTTCAGTTTTAGTGTCTCTAAGCTCTACAAATAAAAATGTTATGACATTTTAATTTTATAATTATTTAATTTTTATTTGTTGCACATGTCAGGCCCTTACTGTTTTGTGCATTTCAGTAAAATGAAATCACTGAACTTCACAAACATCACACGACAAAATAACATCTGATACATGTGTTAGTATTTAGACCAACATGCCTTTATCTTTTCTGTGTTAATTATGTTTGACTGTAATGAAATCTTTTAGTAAGCAACTAAGTGTTTTGTAAAATGAGTCAAATGTTTACAGTATATGTCTAAATGAACTTTAACCGTTCCAACTTTTCTGTGGAAAACCCCAGGAGGTGTTGGAAATGTAATCCTTACCATATTTCAAACAATTTCCCCACTTCTGCTCTTGATCAAAGTTTGCTGTGGTGGAGCACCATTCTAGTGCTGGTTCATCGGTGCCAGGCAGACAGCTGTGGTACCAGGTCCCATTGTAGAGAAAGGGAAACTCACAGGGTGCACCGTTTGAATTTCCCCCACTTGTGTGCATTTCTGCAAAATAGAGGAACATTAAGTTAAGTAATGTATTCACATGACATATGTCAGCTGTTGGCGAAAATGTCAAAGCGATCATAGAAATCTTTTAGGATTCTCAAAATCTAAATCATGACTAAAATCGTAAAGTGGTCTTCTGCTAAGTGGCATCTGAGAGCATCCTCAAAGGGATACTCCAGCCAAATATCAAAATTACCCCATGATTTACTCACCCTCAAGCGATCCGAGATACATGTGTCCATTATCTTTCAAACAAATACATTAGGAGTTATTTTGGTAAATGTCCTTCTAAGCTTTATAATGGTAGAAAACAGCGATCAGGGAACGACTTCTGACTTGAAACTAATGGACATATATATCTCAGAGTAAATCAAAGGGTAATTTTGAAATTTGGCTGGAGTATCCCATTAAAAGCAAGTGATAAGCTTACAGTGAATGATATGGAAATAAAACAATATTAAAGTAGGCTTAGATTACAGTATAGGCGCATGTTTATTTAATTGGTTGAAAATATGGGTTGGAGTTTAAATAGAAGGATATTTACTTTGGGAAGTAACATGAGATTACTCAACCACGTTTGCCTCTATCTGTCTATCTCTATCTTTATTTCTTCCTCTAAAAAATGTTAATATCATCACTTACTACTGCATGGGTGATTCTCACGAAACCATTGAAACACCACGGCACTAATGATTTTAGCTATAAAATGTGTAATATAGTAATATTAAAAAGCATCAGAATTAACACCATACTGTGTTCTACCTTGCACAATGTGTGATTTCAACATAAGAATTTATAATTTGTCAATTTTATCTCATTTTTGCTGAAATTCTCATTACCGCAATGTGTCCGGCTGTGTTTGAACCACTGATCTATATAAATGAGTGGATTGCGCATAGAACGCTTGACGTAACTGCGTGAGGTGAAGCCAACGCAGAGTTCGAGCCGCCATCTTGGTATACCCAATAGGCAGAGAGCGTCATTGACTTCCATTCAAAATCATGATCAAAATGTACCCCCTTTACAGCGTATCAGTTACACAAGGTTAATTTTTAGGATATGTGTACGTTAATTATTTGTTAATTCTGATGTTATTTGCAATGTTTATGTTTTAATCGGGCAGGATAATGGATTTATAAAAAACGTTAAGGTGAGTGTGTCTGTTGCATTTGTTAATGACACGGGTATAAATAAAGTTTTTTTTGACATTCAGCTACACTGTGACGATCAGCGTTATTTCTCTAAATAAGTTTAGGTAACTTGTAAGTTTAGATAACATAATTACAAAACTAGCAAATTATTGCATGCACATACGGTACAAAGCATGATTATTTATTTAGATTTCAGAATGAGCACGTTTATTGTCATTAATACTAAATATGCTGCGGTCTGTCTGCTGATCTGATACTGTAATAAAGATGAATGTATAATAACTGATTAAAACGCAAAATGTACAACTTTTAGTAAATAACTATTTACATTCTTTGGATGTTTGTGTTGTAATAATGTACAGGGTAAGTTCACATATAAAAACGAAGACGAGTAAAGTGATGTTTTATCATTAAAATCTGATAACGTCCATTGATTTAAAAGATCGTTTGGGTATACCAACATGGCGGCGCGGTGGCTTCACAAGTGTGACGTCATGCGCAATCCAGTCATTTATATAGATCAGTGGTTTGAACATGCGTTATGTTGTAATTTTATCAAATTAACACAAAAATATTTAGAAAAAAAAATAAATGGATGTTTTGCTAGACTACTTTAGATGACAGAAAAAAATATATACTGAATATTCATGTATAATAATAATGAAGAAAAATTAGGAAAATGATGTGTCCATGCCTGATGTTCTCATCCTCCGCAACACTTTTTGAGAACAGTTTAAGCGCACATACAGAATTTTAATAAAGTTTGATTTTGAGTGACCAAGCACATGGACCAGTTACTTCAAGATGGCTACCAGGTAAGATCATTTTTTTTACAGTTAATTTGAAATATTGTCTTGTCAGAATGCTTACACGACATTTTGATTATCATTACCGCAACAGATGCTTATTAAATGTTAATTTAATTAATAGAAGCATAATACTTTGATTTTAAATGCATGTGCAGAATCTCCAAATTATGTTCTTTCAGGTTTGTCATGTCATTTTGAAAATATGTCAGTGTTGATGTTTTCTGACTGTTGCGGTAATGAGATTTTTTAGGACAAATTTTTAAAATTATGTTACAAAAAGTGTTAAATGATAAGTAAAAGTGTTTAAATTAATGTTCCCATTTACTCCAGACATTGTTTTTCAATGTCTGGTGGGAAAAAAGTAAATTTAAGCAATTTTTACATTTTCATGCTTGACATTTTTAAAACCAAGTTTTCGTGAGAATTACCCGCATAGTTTTGTTGTGAGAGCTTTGGTTTGGTGATTACTTTCAAAATAAAAGTAATTTGTACACAGCATTAACAGAATAGGCTATTGTATTTTGACTATGAACAGCTTTGCATTGCATTTGCAATACCTGAAAACAATTATATAACATGTTTGGCATAAGAGAATGTGCCTTTTCACTTTGAATAAAGCATCAAATGATAAATACAGACAAAAGAAATGCTTAGCTGATTACTAGCAGATATGGAACAATCGCTGTGTCATGAACTGAATGACACAGGTTGAGTTTCCCATAAACTTTATGGTTATAGTCACAAAAAAGAATAAATAGATTTCCTAGGAAAAAATCTTCCTGCAGGGTACTGCAACAGAAAACAGATGAAAAGGATAATCTGAAAAACGTACTTTCAAACAGTCTGTGTTGCAGTGTAACCACAATATCCTCACATGCACTTGCTCTAAGATCTTGCAGCATATAAACTCAAACCAGAAACACAAGCCCACAAACATCTGTGCCAAATGTAGCTATTGTAAACAGGTACAAAAAAATCGTTTACATATACAAAGCAAGCAAACTCTGATTAGAGAAACACCTTTACATTTGAGGAGTTCAGATCCAAACCCTCAAAGTGCGTCTGACATTTTCTTGTAAATAAGCATTTTTTATATGTTTAGGTTCAGTCATTTCTCGTTAATGGCAATAAAAGGTTATTAGTCTGAAACTGAAATGCCTTATTTTCACAAATGTCACTTTACGGTATTACGGAGCCCCTAAGGGGACATGGAGCAAAAATTAAATAAAGTTTAGTTTCATGTGCTCACGTGAAACTTTAATGTGCTCACGCGAAACTTTCATGTGCTCACGCGAAACCTTCATGTGCAGAATTTTTTTTAAAGTTTCGTTTTGAGTGTTCACGTGAAGCTAAACTAAACTTTAAAAAAAATTCTGCACATGAAGGTTTCACGTGAGCACATGAAAGTTTCACGTGAGCACATGAAACTAAACTCTAGATTTGTTTTACTCCAATGTCACCTTAGGGGCTCGGTAATAGTTTAATAAAATTTTACAATATTTTTTTAGCAGTCTTTCACTGCAAAACCCTCCAAATGCATGCAAGCTTTTTTTAGCAAGAACCTCCACTTTTAATTAAAAAATTCCACCTCTTTAGACATAGTACACATTGTAAACAGTTGCAAAATTACTAAACATGCAATTAGAAACATTGCAAATGATGAAATATCAGTTAATATCATTATTTCTTTTATGGCTTTTGAACTTGAACTTCCGACTAAGTTTACAGAATAAAAGTTTTGATTGCATAATATGTGTGGCTGTGTGTATAATAATTATGTAAAGATAAATACACACACATACAGTGAGGGAAATTAAAGGGATACTTCACCGATTTAGCATTCAGCTTTGTATCTGTAGAAACCCGGCAGTATTACTGAATGACCATGTTTCCCTCCCTCATTTCCCCCTGAGAGGAGAGATATCTGCATTGTGGTTCTGCAAAAAAGTCCTCCGATGATGTAATATGACGATTTTTGCATCATCGGAGGACTTTTTTGCAGAACCAAAATGCAGATATCTCTCCTCTCAGGGGGAAATGATGGAGGGAAACATGGTCATTCAGTAATACTGCCGTGTTTCTACAGATACAAAGCTGAATGCTAAATCGGTGAAGTATCCCTTTAAGTATTTGAACACCCTGCTATTTTGCAAGTTCTCCCACTTGGAAATCATGGAGGGGTTTGAAATTGTCATCATAGGTGCATGTCCACTGTGAGAGACATAATCTAAATAAAATCCAGAAATCACAATATATTATAATTTTTTAAACTATTTATTTGTATGATACAGCTGCAAATAAGTATTTGAATTAAGTATTTGTTTGAGGTCGTTAGCTGCATAAAGACACCTGTCCACCCCATACAATCAGTAAGAATCCAACTACTAACATGGCCAACACCAAAGAGCTGTCCAAAGACACAAGAGACAAAATTGTACACCTCCACAAGGCTGGAAAGGGCTACAGGGAAATTGCCAAGCAGATTGGTGAAAAAAGGTCCACTGTTGGAGCAATCATTAGAAAATGGAAGTCGCTAAACATGACTGTCAATCTCCCTCGGACTGGGGCTCCATGCAAGATCTCACCTTGTGGGGTCTCAATGATCCTAAGAAAGCTGAGAAATCAGCCCAGAACTACATGGGAGGAGCTGGTCAATGACCTGAAAAAAGCTGGGAGCACCGTTTCCAAGGTTTACTGTTGGTAATACACTAAGACGTCATGGCTTGAAATCATGCATGGCACGGAAGGTTCCCCTGCTTAAACCAGCACATGTCCAGGCCCGTCTTAAGTTTGCCAATGACCATTTGGATGATCCAGAGGAGTCATGGGAGAAATTCATGTAGTCAGATGAGACCAAAATAGAACTTTCTGGTCATAATTCCACTAAACGTGTTTGGAGGAAGAAGAATGATGAGTACCATCCCAAAAACACCATCTCTACTGTGAAGCATGGGGGTGGTAGCATCATGCTTTGGGGGTGTTTTTCTGCACATGGGACAGGGCGACTGCACTGTATTAAGGAGAGGATGACCGGGGCCATGTATTGAAAGATTTTGGGGAACAACCTCCTTCCCTCAGTTAGAGCATTGAAGATGGGTCGAGGCTGGGTCTTCCAACCTGACAATGACCCGACATAGCCACACAGACAGGATAACCAAGGAGTGGCTCTGTAAGAAGCATATCAAGGTTCTGGCTTGGCCTAGCTAGTCTCCAGACCTAAACCCAATAGAAAATCTTTGGAGGGAGCTCAAACTCCATGTTTCTTTAGCGACAGGCCAGAAACCGGACTGATCTAGAGAAGATCTGTGTGGAGGAGTGGGCCAAAATCCCTCCTGCAGTGTGTGCAAACCTGGTGAAAAACTACAGGAAACGTTTGACCTCTGTAATTGCAAACAAAGGCTACTGTACCAAATATTAACATTGATTTTTTCAGGTGTTCAAATATTTATTTGCAGCTGTATCATACAAATAAATAGTAAAAAAAATCATACATTGTGATTTCCTGATTTTTTGTTCGATTGTGTCTCTCACAGTGGACATGCACCTACGATGACAATTTCAGACCCCTCCATGATTTCTAAGTGTGAGAACTTGCAAAATAGCCGGGTGTTCAAATACTTATTTTCCTCACTGGGCAGTACCCCCACATATATTAGGTAAACAAAACTTTTATTCTGCAAACGATAAGTTGAGACTAATTATTAGGCATCCCTCATCATCTGAATCCCTGAAGTATTCATTATTACAACTGAATCGACTATCTTTATGTATCATCTCATGTAGCTAGACGTTTAAATACTGATACTGCAGTCTCCACTTATGGTTGTATAGCAATAAATGTGTACATAATTTATGCCTGGTTGAAACCTTATAAGTACAGACATCTCTGAAAACAAAGCTTTATAGATATCTAGTTAACTTGCTATTATCTCATACAAAACTGAGAATACATTATCTTGTGTTGTTACTTTGTAAGCATGACTTTCCAGTCAAACTGAGAAAAAAACGTAAAATGTCCTTATCCTGGAAGTTCATGTCAGCCAAAAAAATGACAGTTTGACAGACTTTTACGAGCAGTATGAATCAGGCTCTAAGCGAATGGGTTGTAGGTAGTTTTGGCATGCTGCCTGTGGTTAAATGAGGAAACAACTGTATTCACTGTAACACTTAGCCTTCCGGTTATCAGCCCTAGGCTTTAATCATGTCACAACAGTACATTCAACTTTTTTAACCAACTTCTTTATCTAAAACGAGCCATTACAAGGACAGTTACACATAGTGTAAAGCTACAATCTTTCAGTTACCGTCACTATAAGAGAGGTTTATGCATGTAAATGTATGAAAATGATTAAACATGTCATACTTCGGTAAGGCTGCTGACAGATGTTCTCCGAGGATCCTCCTCGCTTCCAAGCGTCCTGTACGTCTCTCTTGGCAGTCACTTTACCCTCGGGTGACGCGCTCAGCTTCATATGGTATTCTGTGTAGATGTTGTCCTCGTTGCACTTCCACTTCAGAATCTCTGCGGAGTCGCAGCTAAACAGGGTCACCGTTTTGGTACGCACCTCCAGACCCAAACACATAGCCGACTTCATGTGGAACAGCCTGTGGCCCGAACCCCACTTCCATAAGATGTCTTGGACCGGCGAACACTCTCCCAACTTCAAATCTCCGTTCTGGACCAGGAGGCACTTCCCAGTGCTATTGTGCTGGATAGTAAACGTGTCATCTCCTGTGTAAATATAAAGGATTGTATTATCTGACTCTGAAATTGACCTAACAGTATGTTGCATGATACGTAAGTGTTTTGTAATTATTATTCTTTTTTTTTATAAAGTTTTAGTTCCAACAATGAAGGAGGGTAAATTTAAACCCAAAAACCTCACATTTAATAAAGCACATATCAGTTTATTTAGACATGCCGAATGTCTCAAGGCAGATGATCTAATGCGATCATAACACAGTGTGTTTTTATTGATGCATCACTGGAGTGCATTTACAAAACACTGCGATAACACTGCTATTGTACTCTTGCCAAAGTTATATTTTCCACAATATCTCACAGGGTGTCAAAGCAGTCTCTGTGCTCTGATTTGCACTTTGTTTTAAACAACACAGGCATAAAACAAAGGCCCTTTTGAGTCAAGAAGTGCTGCGGGGAGGGTGGGCTATCACTGCAGCCACAACAAAACAAACATTCAACAACAACATTTCTGTGAAGAACACTGCTGAAGTTTGTTTATTTATATAAAATATATTTAACAAGGGTGTGTTTAACCCCACACATGTGTATGTTAGAGAGAGAGAGAAAGAGGGGGAGAGAGAGAGAGAGAGAGATTTGCTATGTTTACAAGAGGGAATAGTAATAAACATAAGAAAAATAAAGTTTCAAGTTTATTTTTTTTTTGCATGGCACTTTTTACAGTATTACATTGTTTCAAAGCAGCTTTACATAAAAATAAACTACAGAAGATGTGTGAATTGTTGAATGCTTTATTCTGAATGGTTGAGAAACGTTTCACATCTTATCTGTCAAATGTCTTAAAATAACCACCTGAGCAAAGTCTGTGGTAATCGTGTAATAAGCGGTATAATTGATTCGGACCTTTGGGCTTTGCATTGTGCCGTTTTACCACCTTAGGTGTGCATTATTTTCAATGGCCTGTCCTCAATTATTCCTTAGATAAAGTAGAATAGATATAAATATTGCTAATTTTATTATGAATGAGATATGTTCAGATGTTGTAAAATAGATGACTCATTCACACGTTTAGTTTTTTCCTCTAATCATGCAGGGGACTTTCCATAGACTATATTTTAACCAAAACTAAAGTTTGTGTGAAGCCCCCATACACCAAAACTTAACCATTACATTTTTATTAAGCTGCTTTGCTTAGTAGGGGCCATTAGCTGGTCCTCAAAATAAAGCCTAAAATTTCAGGTTATTTTAGTTCTAAATTAGGCAAAACCTAACCCACACAACCACACACATAATGTACACACACACACACACACACACACACACACACACACACACACACACACACACACACACACACACACACACACACACACACACACATTACACTGAAACATGAGATAGTATTTTGCAGTAGGCAGATATCAGCAGTGATCTACATTGAGCCAAAGTGGCTTAATATTTCAGTACTGTTATAAAACTGCATGTACTGATTTAACAGTAACCAACTTAACCACATGTAAAGTACTAACTTGAGCTTAACCAGATTCATAAACTAAAACATAATAAATGACTAGGTTTTCTTTTACGGACGTATTAATTGTTACAAACTAGCAGCATAGCCAACATACATTCCACATCACAACCATCTCAACCAACCTGTTTTAGTCTTCCACAAGGTAAGCTACAGTAACAACCCCATCAGAACCGAAACTACTAGTGTTTTAAATCTAAACTTTTAGAGAGAGTGGTTACGCACTAAATACACCATAGGTAGTCGTATATAATCTGTAAGAGGACATAGATAGTAAACAGAAAGGCACGCTTACCACCATTTACAGCTGATGCGCAACTTCCTAAATGCACTGCGCCTTCTGCTAAAAGCAGGAATATGCAAATAGTATGAACACTGTCCCAATCCATTTTGATGAATGTAAACATCAACTCCTGACTACCGTCAAACGTCTCCACACACTACGCATGCATGTACAAGCCACAATTTATGGTTGTTACGACAGAAAGTCCCTCTGGATGACTCGCCAGTCCGGTAACATTTTCTGTTTCTGTTTTTGCTCCCCTAACAAACCGGTGTGATTGGTCGGCTGTCAATTGCGTCAAATTGCTGCTGACTACGCCCAAGTAGACGGGTTTTAAGTTTATGCAGCGACATCATTATGACATCAAAATACCGCGAGAGTTAGTCGAAATCATAGCTTTCTAATTGCTCTCTCGGTACTTTGATGTCATAGGCCGTTTACTCTGCGCATGAAGTCGTAGACAACTAAAAATTGCGACGTTCTGCGTTTCGCCATATATTTAATATTTAACAATATACATTCATATTTATTAATTACAAATATTATTTAAAATATTATAATATATATTTTTGTTTATGATTTATAATTATTATTGTCTTTTTTATTAATATTAATGATTTGGTCATCAGTGAAGTAAAATATTTATATAATTTAAAATGAATTATAATGAATTTATTGCTTTTGAAATGTATATAAATGTAAGTGATTTAACAATTATTATAACAAATATAGAATAATTTTATTAATTTGTTTTTTTTATTTAATAATTAATTGATATTTTTAAAGCTAAATCTCTGTACTGCAGATTTTCAGACTACATTATAAATATATAGATATACAGGTTAAATCTTCCACAAAGTCTGCACTACATTCAAAATAACATCTGGTAGTTCTGGTTTTACTGCTGTATATAAAAATGTTTGTGTCCCCTGCTCAGATGAAATAACCAGACACAAACTGGCTTGAGCAGACATCTACATCTGCATCGCTGAATTTTTATTGTTGTATCATGAACCGGATGAACAGTGTAAAAATCTGCATTTAATCACATTAAACTGACTAAATGTTCTTAAAAAAAATGATTTACAAAGCAACACACTTCCAAAAAACCAAGTTTCTTTTCACTTTTTAATAAAATGAATAAAAATGTAAACTGTGAGAGACAATAACAATACGCACAATCACACACAAAAACATACAGACATACAAACCAACACTCCTACAGTAACACCTTAGCAAACTTTACAACAAATATATGAAATATCTATTATTGATTTAAAAAAAAAAACATGATTGTCTTGCTATACAGTTCTTGTTATAAGAAATAACAAAATAAAACTGTGTTTATGGCTTATTTAAAAATATATACAGTGTTCCATTTTCTCCTAGACATCAAACGGCACCAAATTCAAGAGTCAAATCAAAAAAGTCAAATACAAATGCAGTTAAAATGAAGAACAGCTTTGTATATTCATTCATTTAAATTGTGTAAGTTTACCTCTGATGTAGCCACAATGATCTCTACAAAAACCGTGTGTTTTGGGGCTCTGCAGTTTTTAGTGTTTGTAAACCAAAGACAAGGAATTTGATGTTCATCTGTGGCCTTTATTCTAATAACACTGCTTTGGTGCTATGGAAACTATGCAAGATAAGGTGCTTATAAAGAACAAACACATAATTCTAACAAACAAACTTCAGATCAAACAAGCTTCAAGAGGATAACACAACGTTACTAAGGATGTAATACTGATAACACAATGCACTGTTGTCTGTGTAAGGTAAACATTTACTTAAAGTCACACTGTTCTATTTTGCTTTGGTGTGCAATGGCTTATGGATGTATGATTGCAGTTTATTGTTTTAAGAAGAACAGTTTGAATTTCCTGCGGTAGACAGTCTATTTAAAGACTTTAAAGTGTTTTAGGAGATTCAAAGGACCATAGAGATCCAAACGTTGCATTGTTGAAAGAGTTGCATAAGTTAAGAGCTACATTTAATGGCTAACATTTACCAAAAAACAAATTGGCCAATATTAGCATTTCCAGCTTCTGTTACTCAGAATACAAAAAAAATCCCTTTTAAAAGGAAATCCCTTTCATAATGCTTAAAAATAGGACTTCTATTACACCTGCATTGTACGTGCATGACACGATCTCGTAGCTACAGCATGGACAGACGATGTACGAATCTTCCCATCAGATTCAACATATTCCCACATGTAGTCTCCCTGACTTTAAGGATTAGTCAATTTTCTTAAAAAAATCCAGATAATTTAAAATAGAGAAAATGTTGATGTCTTTCTTTGTTAAGTCGAGAAGAAATTATGTTTTTTGAGGAAAACATTCTAGGATTTTTCTCATTTTAATGGACTTTAATGGACCCCAACACATAACAGTTTTAATGCAGTTTAAAATTGCAGTTTCAAAGGAATCTAAATGATCCCAAACGAGGCATAAGGGTCTTATCTAGCAAAACAATTGTCATTTTTGACAAGAAAAATAAAAAATGTGCACTATTAAACCACAACTTCTTATCTATCTCCGGTCCTGTGACAGCCATCGCGACCTCACGCAATACGTCATCACGTCAAGAGGTCACGGATGACAAATGTGAAACTACGCCCCAGTGTTTACAAGTGTGGAAAAAGAGGACCGTTCCGACGTTGTTGTATGTCAAACGATACTATTTAATGTCTTTGTGTCAGTTTATTGTTTAAAATGGTCCGCAAATGTGCAATATATATAACACGTGACCTTTCCACAGCATTACACAATTACGTGAGGTCGCGCTGGTGCGTCACAGGACCGAAGATAGACGAGAAGTTCTGGTTTTAAAGTGCATATTTTTTATTTTTCTTGTCAAAAATGACAATTGTTTCACTAGATAAGACCCTTATGCCTCGTTTGGGATCCTTTAGAGTCCTTTGAAACTGCAATTTTAAACTGCATTAAAACTGTTATGTGTTGGGGTCCATTGAATTCCATTAAAATGAGAAAAATCCTGGAAAGTTTTCCTCAAAAAACATAATTTCTTCTCAACTGAACAAAGAAAGACATCAACATTTTGGATGACATGGTGGTGAGTAAATTATCTGGATTTTTTTAAGAAAATGGACTAATCCTTTAATTAACACTAAGGTGAATACACACATACAAGATTCATGCAGTTATTCATACACACAAACTTGCATTAGTCCCCTGCGAGTGTTTCCAGTTCTGGGAGTAAAACATTTTCATCTTGGTCACTGGATTGGGAGTTTGTCTGTCTGTAGTAGGCACTGCCAAATGACGGAAGTCTCCGCATGCACATAGAGTTTCTTTTGTAAAGGATCCACAATGAGCCGATCATCACGATAAACAGCAGAATGGCCACCAGGGCGGCAGTAAAAATCACACCTTGATGCATCCCTGAAAAGCAAACGAAACATACGTTCAACGTACAGCACTTCACACTTTGTGTCCCAGATAGGTGTACACTAGAAAAAGCAAACAGAAATGTCGTCATTTGCTTGATTTCTGCTTCTGTGGCTGTGCATTCCCACTCACATGGAAATCGTATTGGTTCTCACTAATTTTCTGATTGGTTATGGTTTTGTAGAGTTTGAATTCTCGCTTCTCGTATAAACTGATGGTGGAAACTTATTTAGCTGTGGTTGAGACATGATATGCTTGTGAAATCCATTTTGAGGAACTTACAGTAGTTATCTCTGAAGAACAGATGGAGATTTGACAGAGGTGGCCACTTTCTCAATTAATCATTTACTTTACGCAATAATCTGACCTATGTAACAAACAGGTAAAAGAAAGAAAGATAACAAGATTTCGCTAACCTTTTAGTGGCTCCACCTCAACCTCTTTGATAGCACCTGTGAGAGAAACAAAAACATCTGAATCAGATACTGAAGAGCAATGACACAAAATCATCAACTACTGACTTGCATTACATTTACGTTAATAGTAGACATTTTATTTGCCATATGTGACCCTGGAGGACTACAAAACCAGTTATAAGTCGCATGGGTATATTTGTAGGAAAAACAAAAATACATTGCATGGGCCAAAATTATCGATTTTTCTTTAATGCTAAAAATCATTAGTATTTCATGGTAAGATCATGTTGCATGAAGATATTTTTTAAATTTCCTATTGTTAATATATCAAAACTTTATTTTTGTGAGTGGATGCGGCAAAATCACGAATAACAGAATTGGCCAAAAACTCGCCTATAAACTTGCTCTCAGAAGGTCATTACAGGGGTAAGCCAGGAGAGAGCACTAAAACAAACATTTTTATTAGTAATATGTGTTTCTAAGGACTTCATTTGGACTTTGAACTTTAACCTCCTAAGACCTGGTGTATCCACATACGTGGACATAATTTTTTGTTGTTGTTTGCACTGTAATACTTAATTCTGTGTAACTGGTACCTGTTGTACACCAACATTGAAAATTACACTGCTTCATGTTCAAAGAAATATATTTGGTTATTATATTTATTGGTTCTTCCTAACCCTAAAATAGCTGAAAGAAATCTGAAAAAAAAAACAAAGCTCGGGTCTTAGGAGGTTAAATGTATTCTCTTAAAATTCCAGATTTTTAAATCTCGGCCAAATATCGTCTTATCCTAACAAATCATATATCAATGGAAAGCTTATTTATTAATGATGAATAAATCTTAATATTAAAAAAAAAATTCCCTTACAACTGGTTTTGTGGTCCAGGGGGCGTATTACAGAATTTTTTATCTTAGGTCTTAACCTAAGATATGATATGTTTAATTAAGATTTTTCAGATATTACAGAAGCAAACCTTAAAGGCGGAGTGCATGATTTCTGCATTTAAAAAAAAACGCTTTGGAAAAGAGAGTCGGGCCAACTACCAAAACAGCCAATCAGCAGTAAGGGGGTGTCTACTACTAAACAACATTTTTATTCTTGTTTTAGCATCAATGCGCTGCACATCATCTGTGAGTTACCGTTACATTTAGCAAATGTGATTTACAAAAATGAGAAACCTATTCTTCCTAAGTGCTACTGTACTACTGTACTACTCAACATTTGATAGAAAGATGAGAAGAAATAGATGTTGAGTCAAGTGTGTACTGTATTCATTATGACCCTATCAAGTGTTCACGAATAAGATAACTGTTTTTTAATAATAAGGGATGACAGAGTTTGAAAGAACGCTCTGTTCTTGTGATTATTTGAATAATGGAAGTGATGTAGTGAAGGTAAAAATATTCAAAGAGTAATCCAAAACAACCATTGCTGTTTATCATCCTGCACTTTGTTAAAAAATGTAACTGCACGTCTATCATAATGTGATTGATTCAGCTGGCTTTCACTTAAACTTTAAGTTAGGACACCTGTGGGGTTACACTAAAGTTAAGACCATCTTTAGGATGTTTAGGGTGCTTCTGTAATACCACTTTCCTATCTGCAGTTAAGATAAGATAATGCTCTTATGAACATTATTCTGTAATAGCTTGAACTGAAATTACCATGGTTACTGAACAGTTAAGTTAGATTTTAAAGTTAGGATTTTTCTGTAATACACCCCCAGAGTTACATCTGTAGTCCAGTGCAGAAATAATCCAGTGTAGGCTGCATATGCCGTCAATATTACATCTAAATCTATTTACAACAAAATATTGCAACAATGTCCCCACACTTAAATCAGAGCTATGCCTTACAATACCTGTTGAGGTTTTGCAGATAAAGCCAAATCTGTCCCTGCAGTTGGCCAACTGCCACACAGCATCTGACACACGCATAGTCACACAGGTGTCGACATGCATCGCATCCGCATCCGGAGCCTTGGTACGCCAGTTCGTGTACTGGAGCGGCGAACCGTCGAATCGGGTCAAAGCATCATCTGAGCATAAACATTCTGGTGAATTATCTCTAACTGTATACATGAGATCATTTCTTTTGATTTTGTGAAAAAGTATTTTGTGCAAGTTATATAATTACACAATTGAATATTTAACAGAACAGATCTTACTGTCAGTGTCGAAAATAATTCCTAGCCATACGTTCTGAAGCCCTTGGTAATAATGCCACATCTCCTTTAGGAAGAAGCGGCTCTCCTCATCATCCTGAACTGTCAGAACATCCGAAGAATTTCCTGAAAGAGAAAAAAAACTATAGATGTGTATTGATAAAAAAAATGTATATGATGAGCAAAGTCTCAGCTCTACGTCTGAATGAGTATCTTTCTTCTACAGATTACTGTACCTGTCTTTCTACAATGATCTCTGGCTTCCTCCAAGTTCATCTCCAACATGACTGACTTAAAACTATAGCAGCTCCCACGAAACTTCACCCAGGTCTCAGGACACACCACTTCATAAGAGAAAGCAATGCTTTCTGCGGGTGAGGAAAGAATTATACGATTTTAACTATTACAAATTCTGAAAATATAAAGAATAATATTAAAGGGACACTTTTTTTGAAAATAGGCTTAACTCCCCTTGAGTTCAATAATTCAATAAATCTCTGGGTCTGGCGCTACCACTTTTAGCACAGCTTAGCATAATCCATTAAATCTGATCCATTAGCTTCGCACTAAAAATCGCACGTAATAATCAAAGACTTAATATAAGGCGCAACGATATTACGCAGTGCCCGAAAAAAAGTCTTCTGCTATTGAAAGTTACCAAAGGAACTATTCAGGCGCTGTGTAATATCACTACGCCTGCTGCAGCCATGTTACGCCAGCAAAGTCCTTGATTATTACGCCGGAATGAGAGTATAGTTTCTAGCCATATCTGCCTAGAAAATTGTAACTTTTAATTTTCCGTCGGTCTTAGTACACAATGTAACTACAGAAGAGTCAAGTTTTAAATAGGAAAATATCGAAGCTCTTTGGTTATTTTTGAGTGTGATGCTAATGGTCTAATCGGATTCAATAGACCAATTTAGAGTAGACGTCACAGTTACGTCACTGCAAGCTGCGCGCGCAATGCGGTTGCAGAAAAACAGTGGAAATGAATTAGACACGGGTGAAAAGAGCAAGATAACTCACTAGAAAATGTCCTGTTGTGCTGTTGAGTGTCAGAATAAGAATGCCAAAAAAGATGGCTTTCATTTTTATAGAATACCATCGTCGAAGACATCATTTGAAGATAAACGTAGGTGTTTATGATTACAATAAGCACTTAAACGGACAGAATGGAGGGAGGAAATCATCTGGAAATCTTTTAATAATTAGAATAGAAAATAAGTAGAGAGAATGTCCGGTGTTCTGTCGAAGTCTGTTCCCTCCTTGTGTTTCTTATAGCGTTTTTATCACGTTACAATTATAATTTATTCAGAATAAATGTTTTTTTTATACTGAAAAAGCAATAATATCACAATTTTTTTTTAAATATTTAATAATTTTTTCGTTTTCTATTATTTCTTTTTATTTCCTTATATCTTAGCTTATGTCTTCTTCCTGTTTGTTCTAAATTTATTATGTTTACATACTTAATAAATATATAAATATTGCGCACATACACACACATGATGTAAAGTGTTATTAATATATAAACAGGCCTTTTTAATGTATGTTTAAACATAATACTTTTATAATAGTTTTAGAACAAACACGTAAGATAAATATAAGGAAGAAATAATAGAAAACAGGAAAATTATTAAATATTTAATAAACGCTATTATATATAATACATGATAGTATTGCTTTTGTACTTTAGCGATTCAGACTGTAAAAATAATTGATTTAGCAAAAAAGAACAATACATATACATTACATACATGCATATCAGTAGCCAAGCCATTTAAACTTTTTATCTATCTAAAAAATAAGCGTAACGTGATTAAAACGCTATAAGAAACATTGCACAAAAGGGAAACATAGGAGAATCAGACTTCGACAGAACACCGGATCCATAAAAATCACGGTTTAATGCTAAAACACTTCACAACCCTACTGCGGAGCAGTCACTTTCTGCAACCAGTTTGGCTCCACCCACAAAAAACGTCATCTCTGTTTGCAAACACGAAATTGGTCTATAGATTATGCTAAGCTATGCTAAAATTGGTACCGCCAGACCCGGAGATCAGCTGAATGGATTCCAAAACGGTAAAAATCAAATGTTTAACTCTAGGGGAGCTACATTTTTTTTTAAAAAGTGGAGTGTCCCTTTAAATGCATGTAGAATTGTCTATTCACCTCATTCCTGGCTTAAAATATTATAAAAAATTAACTTTACAATGAGAAATGAACTCACTTGGAGGAGGTGTATAGCATATCGCTCCTGATATCTCCCTATCACATTCTTCCTCCTTCCAGCGTCCAGTAACATCCATAGTAACGCAGCCTCCTTCCCCCAATGGACCCTCTGGGTAATAATTTGAAACTTCCCAGTAAGTGAATGAACCCTCGGTGCCATCCGACCACTGATAAGAAATACCATCCTGTGAAGGTAGAGGGCGCTCTAGTTTAATGCACAAATACAGGGACACTTTGGTAGTACATGTGTGATATGGAGGTGCCCTTACATCTGTACTGTAAAGGCCGATCCAATGTGGGACTCCCAACCGGTTCATCAGCACAGTGAGGTAAGCCTGCTGAAATGGGTCTGTGACGCTCACAAGTGTCATTCCCCTGTCCAAACAGCTTTTCTGTGCTGCATACCAGCTCAGGT
This sequence comes from Paramisgurnus dabryanus, assembly GCF_030506205.2. Classification (NCBI taxonomy): domain Eukaryota; kingdom Metazoa; phylum Chordata; class Actinopteri; order Cypriniformes; family Cobitidae; genus Paramisgurnus; species Paramisgurnus dabryanus. The sequence goes on along the minus strand of NC_133350.1, from coordinate 22,708,206 downwards.
TGCCATGGATGATACGGTAACTGTGATTTTTATATTCCGATACATCCAGAGAAGCAGAGGTGTAATATGGATGCGTGGGACGTTTGGTCGTATCTAAGAGAGAAAGAGAGAGTAAACCTGGTTGCTTGGGAGTGCCAAAAGTTATATTACCAATTGAATTGGAATGTAAGGGTGTATTCATACCAGGAAAGTCCGCTAGTTCACTTGCTTTGGTCCGGACCAAATGTTTTTTATTTTTTTATTTTTTGGTGCGGTTCGCATTCACACTGCCCTTTTTGCAAGTGAATCAAAAATTGTAAACAGAACCACATGTGTATTAAGGTCATTCATTCATTGGACAGAAATTATCAGGTGGGGGAAATCAGGAAGAGCAAAATAATGGAGATAATTCATAATGCAATATTTGTTCTGTTACTGGTATTATCAGCAGGTAAAACAAAATGCCGACAGTATATTGAGAAGCACACAATTTAATGTCATCTAAACTATATTATATTATTATATAGCCTATATATTGCAAAGACAGCCAGCATGTTCTGACAGTTGCGCTGTGCAGAAGATGTACAGTATCAGGTAAAAAGTTATCAGGCTTTTGCGCCGCACATGTAGAGAGATGCGCTGTATACGCAGCTTTCATTATTCATACAAATATAACTATTCAGATTGTTCAAACACAATTATTTCAGTCCCTCCAGGATTTCGCTATTTATTTGTGTGATTTTTGCGATCAAAATGAAGGTAATTTTGTGGCCGTAATTTCCAGAAATTTGCGCAAAAAAATATTTTTTCTCTCTAATTAGGATACCAATGCTTGTATAATATTAAATTAGAAGTTCTCAAGTAATTAAATAATTAAGTAAACAGTCAGTGATATAATAAGAACAGAAACAAAATGAAAATATGAAAAATAAATACAACCTCAAGATACAGACACTGTTTGTTTTTTGATTAACCTAGACAGCTGTTATACAGTGGTTTGCCAAGATGATTTAAGGAAAATGATATTAAAATAATAAACCACTTCAGCCACATAAATATTTGATAAATGCTTGATATTAATGAGAACATATGAATCAATCCTTATCGCCAACACTGAGAAAAAACACTGTTTTTTTACGGTTGCTTTTTAAAACGTTTGAAAATTACTTACCTAGAGTAATGCACAATAGCCACAAGTCCAAAGCTACATTTTCCCTATAATGTGTGTTTACTTTTGTGTGATATCATTATGCGTGTATGTGACCGGACCGTTCAAGTTCAAAGCCTAAAAGGAAAAAGATCGGTCCTCACGCGCTGACAGCATGCACAAGTTTGCTAACGCTGAGATGAGATGGTACTGGACAGATGCCTTTCTTTTGTGTCCCAAGTTTCCAACAACTTAATATAAGGACTAAAAAACAGTAAATTGAAATGCATTATTGCTTCACCCAGTTTTTGTCATTTATGTGAGACAGCAGGTGCGACACACAGCTCACACAGACCTTTGACGTATGTATCCTCATGAAAATAATTCATTATACTAGATAACAATTAAAAACTTTAAAATAAAATAAAAATGTAGTAAAATGTGCACAGGAGATTTTGATTGACTGTTGTTTGTGGGGCTCAGTGTTGCTGGTGATGGGGTGCAGGGTGCTGGAGAAAGATTGAAGTAAAATAAAGCCGGAAATGTTTACCAAGTTGTCTAACTCTGTATCAAAGAATATTAGATAATTTTATAAAAAAAATATAATAAGACATTTTAAATTACTGCTATTATTTTGCCATGAAATAAATAATGCAGGTTGGCAAGACATTTCTTTTGATTTTGCGTTTTGTTCCGTGATCGCGTAAAAGTTAAATTACGCAGATTTAGATGCGCTGTTTGTATGCATAATATTCTGCTACCACAACAATAAAGGTATTTAAAATCATTGCCGTACAGTAGGCTATATGCACGACATAAACTGCTTGATAGCGCGTCTCATAATTTTTCATTACTATGAATGCTTTATACGTGTTTATTCTTATTTTTAGTAAAACAGAACAACAATAAATTAGTAAAATTACTCGCTTATATTTAACAAAACGAATAGACGGAAAACATTGTACCCGCCTTAAATAAATCTTAAGATCCTTAGATTTTTTTGAAACAAATTATTGGCTTGCATTTCTTAATGAATATAAAACTAAAACAATATAAACATGGACAAACTTACCTAAATTAAGCAAAGAAATAAAAAGTTTATTATTACAATAAAGGTATTCAAAATCATTGCCGTACAGTATATGCGACATAAATTGCTTGATAGCGCGTCTCACACTAGCAGAATAACAATAATATAATACATTCGGTGCGCATCGAGGTCGGTACATGTTCACACCTTAAACGAACTGTACCAAGGTTCGTTTGGAACCGGACCGAGACCACCTCTTTAGCTGGGTCTCGGTGCGGTTGTTTGGTCCGCACCAGAGTTCGATTGCTGTATTCACACCTGCCCAAAAGGTCCGCACCAAGAGGGGAAACGAACTTGAGTTCGATTCAATCGAACCAAACAAGGCAGGTGTGAATACACCCTGAGATAAGCAATCCTACCTTGAGTTTTTTGGCAGACGAAGCCGTAAACACTCTCAGTACAGATGTCATCTTGCCATACCCCTGTTACACGGAAGTTGTGACTGTTGGACAGGTAGGTGCAGAAAGGTTCGTCCGGGACTTTAGAATTAGTTGCCATCTGTAGATACAGTCACACACATGCAAAACAACACATAAAGACGATGAAGAAATCGAATTTAATGGAGATTAAATCCTGGCTCATTTTACCTCCCAGTTTTTATAGCTGAGCGGCTTCCCATTATCCCATTTGCGGGAAAAAACGCCCCGTGCACCAATCCATACCCCCGGTGACCAGCCGTGAAGCAACATGACGATGTAAGCTGAAAAATAAAAGGATAAACCACTTCAATCACTGCAAAATAAACAACGACAGGTGAAACTGGAATTTGGAGTCATGGAATTGTGATCTCTACCCTGTTCGATTTCATCCTCTATGGAAACCAAAGTTCCCTTATGGGAAGAGCAGATGGACTGAGCTTCCTGCCAACTTTTCCCCTCTTCCGGGCGGGCTGGTAGATGCAGAAACAGACACTGGCGACCAAATTAAAACAAGCAACTTTCAATTAAAACCCTTAAGGCACAACAACCCAAAATATGGTCAATAAAATTGCTTTGCTTACACAAGCAACATGTGAACTTCCAAACATATGCAAACTCAACAGCAAACAAACTGGAAGCAACTGATGCATACCTAATATGTGTATTTGCTTCTTAGTGGCATAAGAATGTGCACACTAGAGGGCGATAGAGTTCACTTCAAAATGTCTATCTATATGGCATTAAGTTAGGAACATGAAATGACAAAACTTGCCCAAACTAAATTCGAAACTTATCGAACTCTTGCCTTGAAATGTTGTGTTTACATGCGTCTGTATGTAGGTTTTGTGCCAAGTGTACGGCATATTTACACAATCATTTTCAAAATAAATGTGTTACCGTAAAACTTCAAATAATAGCCGAGTCCCAAATAGACGCCCGTCTCTTTTAGACGCCTGGTGTGACGACAGGTTTGGGTAAATAATCGCCTGTCTCAAATAAAGGCCGGTTCTGTTTTTTAGTTTTGGGTCTAAAACCCGTCAGATCGTTTGTTTAAGCCAGTTCTATGGTGCAGATTGCACGTGCTAAAGTTTTTATTACCAGTAAATGTCACGTGACAGATGCAATCGTTCCGTTACTCATCACTATGACAACACAACAAGGTTCGTCGTCAGGATTCCAGTGATGATGACAGTAGCGTAGTGGCAATCGGGAGAATCGGGACTTTTCCTGGTGGGCCGATAGTGTTTTGCGTTCTGATAATAGCCGGGCTTTCAGTCTTTTGTCATTCATGCACTTCCACCACACATTGTATTTCTCAAGCGGAAACACTATTTATCATAATTAATATGCTGCAGCGCCCAAAATGTATCTGGCCGCACTGCTCTCTGGAGTTCTAGTCGAGCGAGCCAATCCAAAAAAAAAAGAAAGAGGCTACACAATAGCCAATCAGAAAATAGCACTGTTGTATCTGGGTAAGATTTCAAGCAACAACCAATAAAAAAGCTTATCCTCGTTTGCTTTATTTATGCTGCCAATAAATTAAGACTAATTTGTTAAACACATTCAAATTATAAATAAAACGTAATATGTGCTAACCTCCTGCTGTCATGCTGGAACAATTAAATTAAAAGCCTGTCTCTTATAGACGCTTGTCTCTTTTAGACGCCTGGTGTCACAATAGGTTTGGGAAAATAAAAGCCCAGGCTATTATTTGAAGTTTTACGGTATCTGTGTATACTCAGTATTAATTGGCTTTGGATGATCTATGGCTTTATCCCATGTCTGCTTGTATCCAAACCTTGTGTCCGTAGTAAAGCCAATTCTCTGGGCAGCTGCCGATATAGTGCTGCTCCTGCGGGAGCTCCACCACAGACACGGTTCTGCGCTTGCACACGTAACTATGGCTATTTACACAGCTTTCTGTCGACCACTGACCTGCACGACATCATTGCGAAGTGTATGAGTATATAACGTTACATATGCATGCTTTCGCAAGTGTGTTTAAATATTGTTTACCAGACTGGGAGGACATCCGGATGCAGTTTTGGCCAGGCTTTCGGTATAGCTGTCCATTTTCCCAGTTTTCAAAATCTAAAGGAGATCCATCGGTCCAACTGCATAACACACACACACACACACAAAAATATTAGTTGTATATCAGTTAACAAAACTGTATGTATATGAAATAAGCCATTATTTTAGAAATTCAATTCCATTTGAGGCACCTGAAGCCATTGTGAGCACTGTTAGCATACAGTCCAATCCACCATTCAGAGTCCTGCAGGATCAAAGAAGAAACAAAGGCTTTATCTTATACTTTATATATTTATAATAAAAGAATTTATTTGTTATTTTGGTGTTTATGTATGTGGCAGAACTGCATTTATTTGTGTGCCAGTTTGCCTTTAATTGCATTATGTACATATAGGCATCTTCTAACCTTGTTTAGGCGTCCTCTAATAAAGTCCATCTCATCGCTGGAGTGAACAGACAGCAAATTGGCTCCCATCAACCTACAGGCTAAAGACACGGACTCCCAGGGATATGGCTTACTGGCGAAAAAGTATTCAGCCCCGCGGAAGAACACCCATGGTTCGTGTTCTGCCCCGTAAAGACAAACATCATCAGTGAACCTGAACTCAGTGATTTAGTCAATCTCAATATTATTCATATGTACTTACGATCGCTGTACCAGTACGGCTTGATCAACTCCACACCTGAGTAACACACAGATCAAACACCATTTCAACTTATTGAACTAACCTTAACCACTTCTATAACACTTCACCTTACCCTTCAATAAGAGTTAGTTGACATAAAGTTGAGAATTAATGCAGGTTAGTTGACATAGAGTTGAAAATTAATGAGAGTTAGTGATTGCAAGTTATTTATAGTTAGAATATCTCTGGACTATCAAAATAATTGTAACCCACATTTAGGGCTGCATGATTAATCGTAAAAAGATCACAATCTCGATTCAAGCACCCACACGATATCATTCCTAACTTATAATGATTTGTCTATTAAAGCTTTGACAGAAATCACATTAAAATATACGTGGGCGCTGTCGCAGAGTCAGAGCAGTCCTCATGTAAGGGGGATTTTTAAATAGTGGGTTACAATGACAATTCTTCATTGGTTCACACGCAAGCCTTATCTGCGCTTAAACACGCCGTTTAAACTTACACACGCTTTGCTTTCATGGATGCGCAAGTGGCAAATTCACACTGGCCGCTTGTGTCGCGACTGTCAGTCTGTTAATACAACAGGATAAGTAGTTTGCCTTACTTTATTTAAAGGTGCAGTGTGTAATTTTTAGAAGGATCTCTAGACAGAAATGCAAAATAATATAAAAAAACTATATTATCAGGGGTGTATAACGAGCTTTTTATAATGAACCGTTATGTGTTTATTGCCTTAGAATGAGACGTTTTATCTACATACACAGAGGGTCCCCTTACATGGAAGCCGCCATTTTGTGCAGCCATGTTTCTACAGAAGCCCTTAACGTTGTCTCCAACGATGACATGTTTGTCCGGTGGCGACTACCGTAGCTTCTCTATATGTTTCAAGCAAGAGGTGAGCAGTGGACTGAGCCGTTGGTTGCAATTCACAACCCCACCACTAGATGCCACAAAAATGTACACACTGCACCATTAAAATTTAAGGAAGCCTCTTTAAAATGCTTATTTTTCTTAGGCCTATATCTCAAATAAAAAAATTTGTGGGTCTATTTTGTGGGATAGATTTCACCTGTCTAGGTGGGTCCTGGATTGAAAAAGTTTGGAAACCCTGATCTATAGTTTTCAAGCAGCTCTTTTTAACTACACAGTATCATTATTTCTTTCTGCATTATATATTCAAAATATTATGATCTCTCAAAGTCAATGTTGATATTTGAAATCACCTAAACAAACACACCCCTACCCCAATAGAATCTGGACCTTCTTTTGATAGCCCCACACATACGCAACCCAGGCAACAATGTCGGTTAGTAGACACGCCCACTTACTGCTGATTGGCTACAAGTGTGTTTTGGTACTTGGCCCGATTCCCTTTTCCAAAGCGTTTTTTCAAAAATCATGCACCCCGCCTTTAAATTATCACAGAAGTACTGGGATAATAGTTTACAGTTTACATATAAACACCAATGTTTATGATCAAGGACAAACACATTCTTTCATCCAGATGTAAACATATATTTATAAGAGAGTCATTGAATCGTCAGATTTAAAAAATAATTAAAACTAAGTTAACCTTTTTAAATAGATTGCAGCAATTCATAGTTTGCCTTAAAGGGATAGTTCATCTAAATGACTTAAGTCACATGACTGCAGTGACGTGGATGACCTGTTATCCTCAGATACGTTTTTTTTTTTCAAACTTACAGCGTGCGTCTCCCTCAGACTGTAAACGAAGCCAGGGCGCGAAAAAACGAACAAACAAAAAAAACAGCTGGGGCGCACCAGATAACACGTCAGCCGCGTTGTACGTCAGCCGCGTCACTGCAGTCACGTGACTTTAGTCTCGTACTTGCGCTTCACAACAGAAGAGAAGACAATGCTGAATAAAGTGGTCATTTTTGGACCAAAATGTCTTTCTTTAACACATTCTAACTGACCCACTGATGTCACATGGACTACTTTGATGATGTTTTTATTACCTTTCTGGACATGGACAGTATACCGTACATAGATTTTCAATGAAGGGTCAACAAGCTCTCAGACTGAATATAAAACATCTTAAACTGTGTTCCGAAGATTGTCTTACAAGTTTGGAACGACATGAGTCATAATGACAGCATTTTCATTTTTGGGTGAACTATCCCTTTAAGTAAATTGTTATTTTGTTTATTTGGAATTCAGAATCGTGGGAGAATCATGAAAAACTAAAAGATTGTGATTCTAATTTTTCCCAGAATCGTGCAGCCCTACAAACAGTTATGCTGGTCTGCTAACTAGACCTACACCAGCTCTCAACAGCATAAACTAGACTAAACTAGTCTGGAAAGTCTAGCAAATCTTTTCAGAAACCCAAAACAAATGTATAGTTTATAAATTGTTTAAATATATAACCATACACACCTCTAGGAACCTTGCAAATCCATTCGTATTTAGAATCACATGACCGGGGTGTGAGAGTGTTTGTGAGGTCACTGTACACAGCACAGGCGAGAGAGTCCACTTCATTCATATCCTCAATGAACAAGGTCACCACCTGCGGGACACCATGAATACTGTGAATGACTTCATACAGTACATGCAGAAACTCTGTCACTGACATTTGTGTATGAGACAAATAAAACTTTAAAAAGTTAAGGGAAGGAAACTTGAAGGCTTTCTGCCTTCCCCTTTAATTTTTAGTTTCTTTGTCTCTGTATTTTTACCGGTGTGCCATCCGACCACTCCCAGGCACCGTCAGATGAGGGGTTTCTCTTAGTAAACCCCACCCAAAACCAGCGACCCCCTGTACTGGAAAAAAAGACAAACAGAATGAAAAAAAGACTTTTAAAAATGTACATTTAAAGAGAGCAAAATTGCAAAAGTTGACTGATTTGGGTTTAAAGATATTGTATAGTTTCTAAACACATTATACATTTCAGATATGTAATGCTGAAACATGTAACAAAAAATATGAATTGTGTTGTACTGAATTATGGGGTTACACAGTTTTTCAAAATTTCTGTGTTCAGGAAGGGCAGGGGCGGGGCTAAAACAGTTGCACGATGATGCACTGGAGCCACCGAGCATGGCCCGCCCATAACACAATCTCTAGCATCCATACAGGTTGTAGGGGTATTTTTAAGTTGATAGAGACGGGCAGCTTTCTCGCTAGTAGGCGTGGATTTAGAGCAGACTGGACACGCCCCCCAGTGTTTAAAAGCAAATAATGCGTCTTAGATTTTGAAAACGCATTTTATTTACTAGCTTGTTTTAGCATTCATATTTGGCTGGATGTTTAAAGGGAACATGTCGTAACATTTTTTTTAAATGTCAAATAAATCTTTGGTGTCCCCAGAGCACATATAAGTGAGGTTTTAGCTCAAAATACCATATATATAATTAATTATAGCATGTTAAAATAGCCACTTTGCAGGTCTGTGCAAAAATGTGCTGTTTTGGGTGTGTCCTTTAAAATGCAAATGTGCGGATGAAGTGCAAACACTGATCACAATGACGGTGGTTTGATGCAATTCAAAGTCAATTGTGCTGGGAATTATTTTCTCTTTCTCTCTGCACTAAATGGCAGTGCTGTGGTTGGATAGTGCAGATGAAGGGGCGGTATTATTATAATAAGAGCTCCTTATGACATCATAAGGAGAGCCAAATTTCAATGACCTATTTTTTCACGTGCTTATAGAGAATGGTTAACCAAAGCTAAGTTACTGAGTTGATCTTTTTCACATTTTCTAGGTTGATAGAAGCACTGGGGACCCAAGTAAAGCACTTAAACATAGAAATGGTCAGATTTTCATGCCATGACCCCTTTAATGATACATCTTATCTGTAGTGTGACAAACATTGACATGGACAATTGTATTATGGAAACATTAGCTATTCTTTGTCTTTGTGTGTTGCATTTCATACAGTACACGCGTGCGTGTGGCAGATAAACAGAAGTGAGTGATGTATGTATGAACCAACCTTTCAAACATTGTGGAGAGAAGCTGTTTGACAAAAGCCTGATCCTCATAGTGATGAAAGCTGGCCAGGTCAGCACCCAAAGCCTGGCAGAAAAACTGAGCTTCTGCCCAGGTACGCTGCATCAGGATCTTCTCACTGTGATATACCTAAACATCAAACAAGCAGAAAACAATCCAACATAACAAATCTATGAAATGCCATAACTATCCGAATGTAATTCAGATGATACTATACATACGGGTACATATTAGGACTTTTTAAGGGATTCTCTACCTTATAACAGTGCTGCAGACCTGCACGGCTTTCCCATCCTGTCGGACAAGCTGCATTTCTATCTATTGATGGCCCACGCATCGAGGAGTCAAGAGAACCGCTCACTTTCTGTTTGCACACAGCCAGGGCCTTGTGGGCATTGCAGTTTTTCACTTCCCAGTGACCCAGATCCTGACCTCCAGACATCACCACGCACCCACCTCCACTCACTAGAGATGATAAAGAGGAAACAAGTCCGTTCATGCTTGTTTGATATTACACATAAGCACTAATGATTTGAAATTACCTGGCTGGTTTCGATTCCACTTGGTGTATGTGAGGGGTTCAGAGGTGCCGTTCTGGGTCAACCAGCGGTACTCTCCGGTTCTGTTGCGGTCCTGGAGCGCCGTCCAATAAGATTGAGAATCAGAGCCTCCTGTTTCACTGATGAGACTGTTCAGAAAGGCCTGCTCGAACCTGAAGCAGAAAAAACATCTCTACCTCTTTCATGTGACAAACGTCTTCATTATCATGGTGTAATAACCGTTTTCTGACTCAGCTGTTCATTTGAGGTTAACACTATGGTATATACTGTAAAAAAATTCCAGGTTATAATTCAAATGCGGTCCTCAAGTCCGTATGTCTTACATGTTTAGAGGTTATAATTACAATGTTAAGTGTGTTTAAGTAATGTTTTTAGGAAAAATTACAAACATTTGGCAATTATATTGTTAATTTTTAATTCACACTTTTAATCACACTTTACATCATTTAACTTACCACTTGATACAAGATGATTTAAGTAAAAAGAAAAGAGAAAAGGAAACACATTAAAGTGATAATTCAGTCACTATTTATTTACTCATCCTTAAGTTGTTACGTAGGGAGGAAAATGTATTTGGTTACAAACATTGCCCAAAATATTTTCTAAAGAAATGTATACAAGTTTGTAACAACTTGAGTAAATGACCAAAATTTTATTTTTGGCTGAACTAGCACTTTAAATAAGTAACTGATGCTTTAACTGCATATTTTATTATGTACTGTACGTGTATAAAATGTTTGAAATTTTGGCAAGCCGGCTTCCTTACTGGTTAAAATATAACAAAAATTAATGCAACAATATAGGATTGTTACATATTATATAGAACAATAAAGTGTTTCAACATACCTGTTTTCTATAGTCACAAGAGGAGCTTTGCAATAATATCCTTTCACTGCATCTTCAAACGTCTGCTCCGTATCACTGATCTTATAACACCAATTGTCTTTTCTCCGCCAGTCCTGGACACACAAACACATTGATAAATACAATCTCCAAACATATAATAGACTATGTACTGTGTGCGCGTACTTCAAAGTAAGCAGTACAAGAAGCATGTTGGGGGTAGTATTTATGAGATGGAGCAGAGGTGGTATTTAGGATAGTTTGCTTTGCATCCCTATGATTGAATATTATCTGTCCTAAACAGTATGTACATTAGAATTGGTGCAGCGTAAAGGACTAAAGGACTTTTTCCTATTTTTAAACAATTGTCGCTTCGGTTTGGGGGGTTAGATTTGCTGTTTGCGTTAGGATGTCACTTAATGTATTGGTTTATAAAAAATGTTTGTATGCTTTTTAAACCATCGTCGCCAAACGTTAGGGTTAGAGTTGGGTTTGGGTAAGGATGTCATTTTATGTAACAGAAAGTTGTTCTAACCCCAAACCGAAGCGACAATTGTACGAAAATAGGAAAAACAGTACCCAATACGTGAAACTGTCACGGAAAAGAAAGTCGTGTCAGGGGCACGTAATGTGGTGGAAATACGTGACAATGTCACGCAAAACTGAGCAAAATAATGCATGACTATTTCACGTATTTTGTGAGATCAGGTTGGGAATTCCATACATATCTGGATGGTGAAAACAACATCTCCCATCGTTCCACTATCCTTCATAACATAATTAAGCTTCGACTTAAGCCTGGTACACACCACAAGATAATTGGGCCAATTTTTCCCCTTACGACGATCCTAAGTCCCAATCGTCTTTGTGGTAAAACTTGATTATTTTATCAGATTTTCCTGTGGTGCGCGGTGCATTAAGAGAGTCTGAATCTGCTCGGAAGCACATTGGGGCCGCTCCGATCGCAAATCATGTTGAATATTTACGATCCGAAATCTTGTTGTGTGGGGGACACCCAGAGGACAAATGCACACGCTGTAGATTGTCACATGAAAAAAACGATACCCAATCAGAAAGCGAGCTGATGAATGATACAACCATAACATCTACATGGCACAACAGGCACAGTCCAAAGTAAGATGGATGTCAGAGATATAAAAAAAGCAGTTAATTGTATTAATGCAATTTCTTTGTGCCTGTTGTTCCCAAAGTTTTTTTGTTTAAGGGGCATAAATTAGTTTAAAGACACAATGAAGCGTTTAAATGTGAAATTTGCCTTCCACCAAAACAGGAATTAGAGTGAGACATATTGAGTGGCTCCTCCCCCTTTTAACTCTTTCCCCGCCATTGACGAGATATCTCGTCAATTAAGAGAAAACGCTTCCCCGCCAATGACGAGATTTTCTGTCTTTCCACAATACCTCTATTATCCACCAGGTGGCGCCCTTCCGCAACTTTTTAAACCCGGAAGTATTGCCCTATGGCAAGCGGCTGCATGTCCGTGTCTGTTTTAAAGATCGCTCTGAATGGGATCTCTATGAAAAGTCCGTCACAAAAATGGAATTATCTCTGCTTTTTGCTCAAAATGTGGTGTACCACTGAAGGTAGGATGAAAAGTTTTTTTTTGTTTGAAAGCAGAGGGTCTGTTCTTTCATTTGGTATATTGTATGTTTATATATTTAAAGAAGAACATTTTCTGGATCATGAAAAACGCTGGCGCTGGCTGGCAACTTTTTAAAAAAACGCTGGCGGTGAAAGAGTTAAAATAGCCAGTAGCATTTACTTTACCTCACAGCCTGGAATCTGATGAGAAGCGGAAGTGCAGAATGATGTCATAAAAATCTTTAATACGCATTGGTGGAGGTAAGCTTTGAATGCTTATAACTTCTGCATGTGAATTTTCTCACAGTTTCTTGAGCACATATCCTTAAAGCTAACATATTCATATCAAAAGCCAAATAAACTCTTTTTTGATTTTGTGGGGACTTTAAATGCTGCCTCTGTTTAACTGTGTGTATGAATCTACAGTCCGTTGCCAGCACACGCCCAAAGCTAAGTATTTGTGGGCGTGAGCACGTGCAGAAGCATACACCAGCATATTTGGGTCTATGAAGCATACTCTTTCATTTTTTGGCCCACATTCATTGCATGTCTGTTGTTCAGTCGTTCTGTGGCAAGTAAAAGCAGAAAGAAAGCAGCAGAACAGATCTGAATCAGCCTGTTGTTCTCTAGCCGTGACCCGCTTGCTAATGGTCCATCAGCCAGACTGCATGCCTGCCCTCCTCAATTCACACAAAACCCAACTTAAGAACAACCAGTCCGGGAAAGTGATGATATAACAGTGACGGTAACCATTTATATTGGCAGACTTTTTTGTTAGTAATGATGACAGAATGAATCATTGCATTTGCACAAAATGTAGTTTCAGATGAAATGGTACAATTCCTATATGTATGTGTGCCATAGTGAGGAACTTTTAGGATGTGTGTTTATGTTGAAAGTCTTTTGGATGTCTGGTGCCCATTTCAGAAAGGTGGTTAAGTGAAAACTTGTTTTGAAGGTCGAAGTGCTGCAAACTAAATGCTCTTCCACCATACAATATAGTTCTCATTTTATCCGCTTAAAAAATCACCACATTTTATTTTGTGCCACCATACTTACTCGTGTAACTACTCATGTAACAGTCTTTAAATAGGGAAAACATGGAAGTGTTTGGTGGCTTCTAAATTCATCCCTGTTTGGATTCCAAGGAATGAATGGGGCTAGGCTAAATGCTAACACATTCACAACGTGCTGTATAAAGATTAAGTGCACGCATTGAAAAAATATATGTATTTATTAATTAGTCTAAGTTGAGGTAAGAACATAGTAAAATATTGAAAAACTGTAGTGTTTTCCTTTAAAGAGATTATGTGTATGTGTAGTATTCTCTTACCTCCGGACAGCCTTCCTCCACTTCTCCAGCAGCTTGCTGTACAACAAGACCTGATGTTTTACAGACTGCCACATGCTGCTCTTCACATCCATCAAACTGCCACCTGCCATCCTATAATACAAAAAGCACAAAGTACCGGTCATTCATCTTGTGACTTAGTGGATGCTTAAACTGCTGGTTTATTGAATACACTCAGACAAGTTATCAGGCAGTGACTGCCTCATGTGTCCTTAATGTGACCTCTGACCTCACCTCACGGTCTGCTGTCACGCAGATGCGTTCATCACCATGGCGATGGGAAGGCTCCTGAGAGTTCCAGGATGTGAATGTGACGGTGGTATTATCAGACCATTGGACTGCTGGAGATTTTGCTTCTTTGTACAAACCGATCCACACTTTGGAGTTGGAGACTGAAAAAACAAAGCATTTTTTTTACAAAACTCATCTGATAATGATATCAGACGAGCTGATAACAAGCATATATCATCACAAATTCAAGATGAAGAAGCTGGAACTATAACAGCAAACAGTGTCATGAATAACAGTATGTGTCGCTTTAGTAAGAAATCCAGCTAACCATTTGAAAGCAGTTTTAGCAGTAACTCTTGCTGGGACAGCGAGTGGACGCTAAGCAGGTCTGCTTCAAGAGTTTTGCATGCATTGGAAGAGGCGTCCCAGCTTGCCGCCTTTTCCACATACCGGTAACAAAACCCATTATGGTCCAGCCAACCATCTGGACAAACCGTCTCCTTGTACTGCCAGTTATCTTTCAAACAAACAAAAAATTCAATATTAATGTTCTTTACATTATGTAGGGTGATTTTATGTAGAAAACAAAAAAATTACTTTCGCTGTGTCACATATAATTAGTTTTAGATTAGTAGAGATTACAAGGAACTGATGGTGTGTGAGAGAAGGAAGAGGATGGGGAAATGTTTTGATACATGCTGTTTTAAATACTGGAAAAAACAGTAAAAAAATTCATTCTTAGATTGTCGCTGGTGACCTCGACTGTTTTTATTTTTACATACACACTGTGAGAATATGTGTGTTTATGTATGTTTGATAGCCAGGGCCATGGGTTCAAACTCTAGCTGGGCCACAGATGTGCAAAATCCAAAGCACACCCATATATTTCTCTTTTAACCAATCGCAAACGTCACCAGCCTGTATCTGACAGAAGATACATTCCTTTAATAATGAGTAATGGAAAATAGGTTTGATGCTAAAACTTGACCAAACTTGATAAAAGGAGGTAAATGAAGAGTCTGGTACGGGGAAAAGTTGGAGGAAAAAATAAAGAGATACAAACAAAGAGCTATTATAAGCGAATAGATGGACAAAAGGATTAATGAAGGGAGGAATGAATAACCATCACTCATCTATTTACCGAGCGGCTCTGCTTTCCGGCTATAATTGAAGGCTTTCTTGCAGATGTAGGGCAATGCTGACTCACAGGAAAGACCCTGCCAGTAATCTTGTGTAGAGTTAAAAACGCCACACTGCTGGTTTTGCTGTACTGTTGTAGAGGGAAGATCTGGACAGAAAAACACACGCCGGAAGTGAAGAAGACATTTGTAATATATTTCACATCACTCTATTCATTCTCCTCAGGCATTCAACCAGAAGTAAATATCTGAATTATCTATGTAAAAAACATAAGGCTAAAAACAATGCTAAAGTCATGGGTTCAACTCCCATATTTATAAAATGCATAACTTGATTAAAGTGTCTGTAAATATAAATGCATACATACAATTGACCTATGGCTAAGCCACGCCCCGCAAACCCGATGAGCCAATCACAGTGCCTATAGCTAACCTAATACACTCTGACATTCTCTGCTTACACGTCCATTGAAATGTATTGCAGTTAGTCAGTTTTTATTTGTTTTTATGTGTTTTTTTATTTAAAATGGTCAGTGTGCATGGGGTACATGCAACTTCGAAACTTGGGGCCCTATTTTAACGATCTGAAACGCAAGTGCGAAGCGCAAAGCGCAAGTGACTTTGTGGGCGGATTTTGGGCACTGTTGCTATTTTCCCGGCTGGAGAAATAACTCTTGCGCCAGGCGCAAATCAATAAGGGGTTGGTCTGAAGTAGGTTCATTATTCATAGGTGTGGTTTGGGCGTAACGTCAAATAAACCAATCAGAACGCTAGCCAACATTCCCTTTAAACGCAAGGGCGCAAGTTCCATGGCGGGTTGCTATTATTATGACGGATTTACCAGGCGCACGCCAGGAGCGGTTCACAGCCGAGGAGACCGACGTTCTTGTAAGAGCAGTCAAAGACAGAGAAGTTGTTTTGTATGGGGATGGGAGAAATCCACCCAAATCAGCGTCGGTTAAACAGGCGTGAGAGGAAATAGCCGCAATTGTTTCATCAGCTGGCATCCCCATCGTTGTGCTAAGCGCTACAATGATGTCAGGAGACGGGGGAATCCCAAACTTGCCAGCATAAATCAGGCACGCCGTGTAACGGGAGGTGGATCTGCCTCCACACATGACCTGACGCCAGCAGAGGACATCGCTGTGTCCACCCTCACCGCTGAAAGGGTTTGGGAGCTTTGAAATCGGACCCAAGAAACGCAAGCAAGGTCCAACCCCAAAGTACACTTACAAATCAATATACATTAAGGTTTCTTATGAAAACAATTAAATTATTATTTACATAAAATAAACGTAATACAGCCACACAACAAACTTATGAAAATATTTTAATCGTTATTTGCATGAGAATTTTTTAACGCAGCCATACAACAAATAAAAACTATCACCACAATGCTCACCACTATGATTTCCCTTATCTCATGTGTTAATATTTTTTATTGTAACAATTTATGATTTGCAAAAATAACTGTTGCATCTGTGTAGATTAGATAAGCAAAGTGTGTGCGCGTTGTGCACGGTATACATTATGGTCAAGCATGCGCCCTTAAATAGCATAATGAACCACGCGCAACGCGCCACTGACTTTAGACTAGTTTTTTTCTGGTCAGTAGCGCAATTGTTTTTTGAAATTGCAAAATGGCATCAGGGATGGTTTGCACCGCAACACGCCTCCTTTTTTGCGCTGAACCCCCCAGGGAGCGCAAGTTCATTCCCTAGTTTGCCGACGTGCGTCTGTGGAGGGAAAAACCCGCTGTGCGCCGGTGCAAAATACGAATGATACATGCGTCACTGACAAAGTCAATTGCGCTGGGTGCAAGATAGGGCCCTAGGTATAGGTATCCCGAGAGGATTGCCAACGTTGTTTATTTTTTAAACTTTCCCAAGCCAAATTTCAACCGAGATAACGTTAAATGTCTTCTCTTGGTTAAGTTATGCGGTAGACCACATCATCAACTAAACATGGACAAATTAAACAAGGATGTCTACATCTGTTCTAGGCTAAGTCAACAATGTATTTGAAAGTTATCTTTAACATCTCTAACGTAACGTTAGCCTAACATTAGAAAACGTTAACGTTAGCTTCTAGCTGCGTGGTACATAATGTCACTTAGCTTCAATAACGTATCTGTAAATAACTGAGATAACATGTTATTTGTAATAGCAATGTTGTGCTAAATGATTCATGTAAATACTGTAGCACCAAACTAACGGAGAGGTACTCTTGGTAAAGATGGTAAAAAGGCTTGTCCTGTTTGCAACTTAGATCTACATATTTAATTTGATCATGATGGCAATGAGATACGGTTTATCGTGTTTACCTGTGAAGCTTTCATTGACCTTCTCAACAATAAAATTATTAATATAACCCTCCAATGCATAGTTAAAGTCGCAATGAAATTGAAATGAAAAACTATATATATATATATTTAATATTGTGGTATTATTAACAAATGACTTATCTGTGAGCTTCATTATTTTTTAAAAATTGGTGTGTGCTCATAATCTTTAGTCAAAAACGCAAATCTCCTCCCCTTCTCAAAATGATCTCTCTTCACTTCCGGTCAAAAGTATGGCAGGTGGGCGGGGTCCGGGAGAAGATCGCAGCGTTTGCAAATAGCAACACGACACAACTTCAAACGATCCAATCAGATCTCGATGGACAAATTCAAATCCAGCCCTGCCTTATTTCATCTCAAAAGGCGTTTCATTCGGATATACGTCACCACGGGGAAAATAAGGCAATTGCTACTTCCGTTTCATGGCGACTTTAAGGCCCTTTTGGTGACTTTGAGATGATATATAGTCTTCCTGTCTCTAAAAATCATCAATTGCCTCCTGTGAAATGTCTCCTACTGTGACAGCTGCCATAGCGCCTATCACCGAATGTTGATTGTTTGTCCGAGTGAGTGGAGGGGACGTGGCTTAGCCATAGGTCAATTGTACCATTTTCTCTTACCTGTAGTGTAACTGATAAGAGCCAAAGGAGATCCATCTGACCACTGCCATCCTCCGTGTTGATTGAGATGGTTTAGTCCAATCCAGACCCCCACACCAACATCCAAAAGCCTTTCTGGTGAAATATAATGATACGAGTGATCAACCAAGTTCATTTTTACAAGTACTGCCTACACTTATGTAAAGATGGTCACCAGTATATTTGACATTTTTAGAGAAACGGATTTTGGAGAAAGTGATGCTGGTGTACCCATTTCCCCACCAGGCCTTGATAAACCCATACAATCATAATGAAGTAAGACATACATGTATTTTTACTTAAACTTGAACTAATACTGAGGTAGACCGTACAGCAGCTCTCAAATTTAATTCAAGCTTGTGTTTATTCAATTATTGAGCTCTTAGGAATGTCATGGCAGTCTCTGATATCACATGACCAATTACAATGTGTTGTAGCATGTTGCAATACACCTAGAAATTACCTTTGTGAAAAGAGAAGATGATTAATGATCACCAAATCAGTCTGTTCCTCAAACAAAACTAGCCAAAAATACCTAACAAGTAAATTCATGCTGGCCTAAGCTGACCTCTAATACTAGGAGATGATATAAAACCCAAATAAGAAAAGGTGTGTATACCTTTAATATATATCTGTTCAGTGGATTGTGTGATGGAGAGAAGATTTCCACCCTGTGATTGACAGGAAGTAAAAGCTTGACTCCAAGTGAGGATGGAGTTCAAGTTAAACTGGTAACAGGCCTTCAGCTCAGCAGAGACCTCCCAGAATTCACCACAGCCTGACGCTATACAAAAACAAAATGCAAACTCAGTTTGGTTCCTTTAGGTAGTCAGCATTTACTCAATAAATATAAAAGCAAGATTGCGAATGCATGTAGTTTTACCTGGATTGGGACAGAAGCCCCATTTCTCATCCTTATCGTAGCGGCTGGTCGTAGCACACCAAAGGTGACGGTCCTCTCTCCCTTCAGACGTACAATCCCAAAACCATTTATTGTTGTATTTAAAGGGTAGGGAACACGGCATCCCATGGGAGTTTCCTTGTAGTGTGTGGATGTCTGTCAATGGCAAAAATACAGCAGTTATAAAAAGTAAGCTGAATGCTACACTATATGCATGGGGACACCCTTATATGCTTGGTAAACATCCACCGTTAACCTTCATACATTGTTTTAATCTGATGAATGCATTAATTTCTAATCTAGTGTTCAATTGGTTGATCACTAGTTGAATCCTAGTATTGATGGAAAGTGTCCAGTTATCTTGCCTTCATACGGGTATGCACATGGGCCTTCACCGGCTGCCCCGTAAATCCTCCACTGATGAAGCGCGGCCCTTTTCACTACCACCTTGGAGCTCACCACCGCTAGTTTATTATTCATGGCCCCAAACAACATGCTCCCCCCACAGCGCCACCACATGGTTGGGAGTGAAACATCACATTCGAAAAGGCCAATGTCAGGTTGGGGAGAGTTGGTCATGTTGATTCCCAGACATCGGCTTGTGCCCAGATTGAAGAGTCTGTGCCGGGACACCCATTTCCAGAGCAGGGCGGCAGACGGGGGTTCACAGCTGGTTAAAGATAAACCAGACGAGGCAGAGAGACACTTCTTTTGTGACACGCTCTCCAAGCGAAACACACCTTTACCTAAATCACAAACAGAAATATGGAGAATGACTTTGTGGTTACAAACATCTTTCTAAAATTTGGTTGAAAAAAAACTGTTTGTAAAAATGGTCAAAAAATGGTCCTTTAAAAAAGTCCCAAAATGTAGGGGTGCGCGGGCAAAAACTAACGCAGGGTAAGTTGTAACACGGACTGTTTACATTGTTGCACAAGGTTGACTGTTTTGTTTTTCCGGTATTTTTTTCACTCAGCCAAAAGACGATCTCCCGCAAATTATTGGAAATGTATAATGTTTTTCCAGAGAGTCATTGATGAACAAATGTTTTGGTGGCATGTAAGTACATTTTTTCATCAAAGGTTTTTTCGGTTTCTAAGTTGGGTGTGTAAGATACCAAATCCAATGCTATGTCTTATTAATCAGTGTCTTGTTGACTAAAACATAGCATCATTTTGAAATATGTCTGCAGCTCTTAGCAACTTTTTTGGTGGGCTTGAAAATATTTTGACCCAGCGGGGTTAATTCTAACGCTTTGTTACAACTAACCCCTCAGCACTTACGATGTGAAAACAGCTAACTTTAGCGTAATTCTTGCCGTTGTTTTAAATAGGCTACACACAAATGTTTGCTGGCTGCCAATAAAATAAATGTGCCTGTTTTATCAAAAATTGTGTGTCAAATGTATTTTTGTTCATATCTTTAATATTGATTGAATAAGGTCACGTCAAAGATTGAAATCATAATGAAATGAATGGCTAAAATCAGACTTTGATGCTCATTATCTCAGATTTTTTTTGGATTTTTGAAACTGAAGTATGGTTATTACAGACATATACAAAAAATTTGTCATAATTGTGCCACTTTTTCAAGTATATAGACAAAATAGTATTGAAATATTTGCCTGCAAACTTAATTTTAAGCAAGTGTTACAACTAACCCCCTGCCTGTTACAATTAACCCCACCTATATATGGGGTAAGTTGTAACGTTTGCACTTCTGTCACGTTTGGTGTAATTTTCCAAGAATGGTAAGTACTAGAAACAAACTTCAAATGTTCATTTGTAGCAGAGATGTGTGTGTTGCTTGTGTAAAAATATAATTAATCAAACTCAAATATTTTTTGATTTATTGAGCCAAAAGTTAGGTTGTGCCCCGCTCGCCCCTACCAATTAGGTCGAGATATGTATACATTTGGTACCCATATGTACATTTGAGATACTACTATGAACTCTTTACAGAGGTGCAAAGTTTTGAAAGACTACAGCCCCAATGACAGCTGGGGTACATATTTTGACCTTTTTTTTTTTTGGAGAGTCTATATGTTTTTCTCTTTGTGTATGTCAGACTTGGGAAAGTGATCCTATAGGGTTTTTTACTAATGGGAAAAGTCTTTCTTTAGGAGTATTATATAGCCATTTACATGCAGAGCTATGTTAGATTATAAAGGCGAGTGATATTGGAGAGTCGAAGCCAGTGAGAAGCACTGAAGTGTCAGACAGGTCTGACTATCCACCAAACAGATAGAAAGATAGCAATCCTATCTCCAGTTTCAGCTCCACAAAATGGGGCTTAATATTTCAGAGTTCTCCAAAGCCGACGGAGGGTGAGGGTCTTTTGTGGACGTTGACACGACAGAGTAATTGAAGATACAGGCCAAAGACAAAGATATGCCCAAACCAGCCGAACACACACAGAGTATTGTGAAACTTCAAAGGAGAGGTATGCATTATCCTCGCTACATATCTGAAAGCTCGTATAGTATAGCCTGGTACTGTCGCTATTTTATTTAGCTTGTACTTTCTTTGGTTGTATGTCTTTCCCTCTTTAAATAATACAGAACTGCTAATTAACATTTATGCATTTGGCAGATGCTTTTATCCAAAGCAGTATGTGTGTCACAAGGGGCTCGAAACCATGACTTATGAGCAATGCTAACACAATGCTGTTGAATTATTTGTTCAATCAGATCAGCTTGAGCTAAATAGGACAGGATGTTGTACCAGCCTGTGTGCGGGTGTGCATGTTTATGTGCATAAGTATCAGTAAATATCATCTCAATGTCATTCATAAAACTACAGCGGATCCACTTATAAATTATAAATGTATACCCTGCTTGCATTTGGGGTATAGATTTAGAAATCCAAATTCATGCTTTTTAATGCAATTCGGTTCATATTGTCTGCCAAAAGTATGTAAAGGTTTGAATTAAGGAGTCTTGCAGCTGGACAAACTTCAGAAAACAGCAGTGTGCTTCAGCAGGGGCCATGGTTGTGACATTTAGTTTATTTAGGTACCTCATTCAGTAAGATGTATGATCGGTTAACAGACTTTGAAAGAAAAATGCAGACTATTGTCTCAATTGCACCAAGTGATAAACTAAAATATGCATACTTTCGTAAAGTAAATATTTTAGTGCGTAGCCTACTAACACTGAGTACTATACTTACTATTTTAGTGCACTGTTTAAATTGCAGTATATTATAATTACTAGTTTATTTCAGTACTTACTACTGTATAGTAAATTGTAGCATACTGTAGTATATTATGATAATTACTACACTTTGTTTATTTATACATCATTATTATGTAGTAATGACTACCGTGAATTAATATCTAGTTTTCAGAATTTATTTACTAGAATAAACTGTAGTATGTAGTATATTATGATAATTACTATACTTTGTCTATACAACAGTTGTCTAATGCACAGTTAATTAAACTGTAGCACATATCGCAGGTTACTTCAGTATTTTACCTATATTCAATTGTAGTATACTGTACTACTTTTGTAAAAGTGTCCTGTATAGTGAATTAATAAACTTTGTAAATACTAAAAGTATAAGTTACTACACGACTAAAGTGTCAAGGAATGTCTATAGTTAACAAGAGTAAGTACTGTATACAACAGTTTTTTGTATGTGGGTAACTTGTTGTGTCATGTGATGAGCAGCTGCATGTCGGTTCGCGTGCTTTAACTTTCACTAGTACAGCATAATGAAAAACAGTTGTGTACGTTAACTCTATAAAACACATTATAAAACATATTTTTGTTATCGAATAGGTTAAGACTGAATCAGCAGTTTGTTCGGGGTGGTCACAACTGAGACATTGTTTTTCCATTGATAAATGTTGGACTATGTACTCAATATACAGACTCGCTTTATCAAGACGATCACATATCAGACCAAAACCTATGCGCTCATTCCTGTAACGTTACAAACTTTTAGAAGTAAAGACATTTGCGCAGGCCACTTACTGTGTAGCTCGAGAAGTTGATTTTTGTCCAAAACTTCAGTTTTTCCCGACACTTCCGCAGCGGCACGAGCGAAAATATTGTTATAACAAAGTATGTAGAGGACATATAAATGAATATAAACAATTACGCGCATTTCCTCTGTTTGAGAACGCAGTTCATAGACTGCAATCTGTTTTTCCCCACACTTTTTTTCCCAGACCAAGTTTTTGGGTTCTCTACGTCACTCACTCCCTCTGTGGGGCTACTCTCACACCCCGTCTGCACGGCACGCGGAGCAACAGAACTCTCCAACGCGCGCGTCCGCGTTCTCGTTCTCGTCCCGTCCCTGTCCTGCGGCGTTGTCGTGTAATTAGTTGTACAGCAATAAGTTACAAGCGAGACTCAATGTGGGAAAACAAAATATATTACAAAACAAAAGTAGTACATAGACAAGACTTGATTTGATCCAGCAAAATCATAATTAATCATTATATCATACATCTAATTATACACACTTTAAGGCTCAGCCTCAAATTACTAGTCAGAAACGGCATAAACAACTAGAGAGACACACATACAGTACAAGTCATTGCTTTACAGTAAAAACCACAACCAAAGCTAACTGTAAAACAAGAAGATCCAGTGTTCCCCAGATTTAACATGAAGTATTAAAACGTTACACATGTTTAGCAGCAAAAAATGCATAAAAATTATTTACATTTTATCAAAATAAATTCACTGCCAGTTTTTTTTAAAAGTACCATACTTACGCAAACTCTTGCATGCACACATTCACACACACTAACACACACACACACACACAAAATCAACTTAAATAATAACAAAAAATATATACACAGTAATCGTTTCTGGTAAACAGATGCAGAAAATTCTCTGTTAATAAGTTCTGTTCAGTAGCCTGAAGAAATATCACTCTTCTGCTGCCCTGCACTTTTGTAAGTCACATTTTTGAAGGTCGATGTTGAGCTCCTGAAAAGCGGATTCGTGCCCTGAGGATAAAACAAGACAAGACCACAATTATTCAAGTGAGTTAAAAATTATTCAATGGAAAACAAGCAAGAGCGAATGTCACCCTGAAATGCTTAAGATCTTGGCAAAGCTAAAAAAAACTTAAGGGCAGTACACACTCTCGATCAGACCTTAGGCCAAAAAAGCAACATCATACCGTCTGCCATTTTGCCTTTGCCTTTTCCGCCTCAAACTTGGCGACCTCTTTCCGATCGTGGACAGAAATAAGAAACTTCCAAATCACCAGGAGAGTAATGCCGATGATGAGAACAGACATGCTCACGCCCAGAGCGATCAATGGTGCATTTGGAGGCTCAGGACAGTCTGCAGGACAACAACAAATGTAAATGTAAACCTAAACATAAAATTTGCTAATGTAATATAACTTCTTAACTGTATCTGCTGTACGTTTCAACTCTTACCGTAGAGCCTGAGGTTGTAAATGGTGCTGCCGTGATCGCTGTGCACTAAAGTGAAAGACAGCAGGCAGTTGTCTTCGCTCTGCAAGGTGCACAAGTTCGCCGTCCGTTTGTCCTCAAAATCTGAGAAAACAAAAGTAAAGAGTAAACACAACTGCTTAAACTCAACTTGACCTCTATTAAAGGGAACATTTTATGCTAAATCCACTTTTTCAAGGTGTTTAGACATAAATTTGTGCTGGCAGTGTGTGAACACAACAACCTCTGTTTTTAATCCCCATTAAACCAAAGCAATCTCATTAGACATGCCGCTTTGATTCTACTGTTATTGTGACATCACACTGATAAGCCCTACCCATGATCACTGACTGATTGGTTAATTTTACACAAAAGCTTTTTTAAATGTATTTGTGGCATAAAAATACTATTGTCTCAGACTGTATACAGGAATTAGATCTATTTTTAACCAGAAGCCCTCACTGTCTGTTGGTTAAAGGGAGTGAGTAGGTCCTTTTCATTTAAAGGGACACACACAAAAGCAGCACTTTTTGCTAACACTCAATTAGGGGCATTTTGGACTACTGTAACTATAGATTGTAAAAAATATGGATGTAGTGTCCATGACGCCACCCATTGGTTTGTGAAGAGCTTTTTTGAAGCCAACAGTAAGGCGGTCCCTGCCCTCGCCATCTTGGCCGCCCGTCACTGCTCATAACTTGCTGAAAACCGAAAAACGGGTAAAAAGGCGGGACGTGGATGAAGCTGAGGTGGCTGGTTGCTAAAACCAGTAACCTTTGCAGACATCCGCCAGTCTAAAAACAGCTCTTCATACTTATAATATTTGCCCAATGATACTTTATACCCACATAATAATTTACAATCTTAAAAAATAAAGCTACATGTTCTTCAAACAATGCCATTTTTATTTTTATACTTTTTCCACTTTTGTTAAAGGTTCTTCAGATGTTTAAGGTTCTTTATGGAACCATACAGCCAAAAATGGTTCTTCTATGGTATTGTTTAGCACCTTTATTTTTAAGTATATGATATTACTTTACACAATAACAACACATGCCCTTTTATTCCCTGCCATCACGGTTCTTTTTCTATCTCCTCCTTTTCTCCCTTGTAAGTTTATCAAAGACCGATGGTATTTTGTGTCTTTGCATTGTGTCCCCTGTCAGAGATCATATAGACTCAGCTTGTGTAATGAGGTCTAACATGTTATGCACTGATCTTCTAGACACTTGAGGGTCCTAAATCCAGTGGACCCGAACAATAGGCTCTTTACACAACAAGCTAAGTGGCATGTCTTCCTTTGTTAAATGTCAAGAGGGCCAATTCAAAGCAAGATGCCTGCATTGAAACCCTATGTAGGGATGTGTGTGACAGATATTAAGGTGATTCTTTACCGTCATAACTAAGTTTATTGTAAGTAGTAAATTAAGATCAGAAGTGCATATGCATAAAACATGTATATAAGTCATGTGAGCAGCGAGCCATTCCTGGCTATGGCAGCGAGCTCAGTTAAAAGTATAGGTCAGCTAAAAATGAAAGGTTTGTTATCTATTCATCATTAAAGGCAGGATAGGCAGGAATTATCTAAGGGGCTGTCCACACGGAGACGCGTATCACTGTATACGTATAAATTTGTTATCGTATTGGCGTTTCATCCACACGGATCCGGCGTTTTGGGAGACTGAATCCGCTATTTTTTGAAACCGGGTCCTAAAGTGGATAAATCTGAAACGGACACCCTTGCGGTTTTGTCTGTACAGCCAATCCGTATATTTTGTGAAGCAAAAACGTCATCACATCACGTGTCGGAAGCGTCACACGTAACAGCAACAACAATAACGGCGGACTACGTGATTGTGTTCGTGCTACAGAAGCTACTAAAGCCTACTAGCTTTATTACAGCAAAATCTATTGCTTCTATGCAGTTGTGGTGACCAACAAGCGATAATGGACAACACCATACGTTGGTTATGCGCATGCTCAAAGTCTTCTTCTTCGTGTATAGTGTATATCTGTGGCAGAATTACAGCGCCCCATACTGGTCCGGCATATATACTACACCACTTTCTGTCGGTTTCAGTGGTTTCGTGTTTATGGATTATTTTTTTAGAGCAAGGAAAAAAATTATCGGATAGGGAATGCACAGGCTTCGTGTAGACATAGCTTAAAAAACCTTTTTTACAAATTTGTTTAAACTGTCTTTATATATCAATACATAAGTAAAATGTAAGTACTCTGAAAAAGAGAGTATCAAAATCGCATGTCTGTAGACCTTTTACGACTGTTTTAACACAGCTCATTTTCCATTCACTCCACCCCCTCCCTTCTGGATTTCTTCTAAAGCCACGCCCCCAAAACACATGAACGACACTGCCGCTTTGCTGGGAGAAGCATTTGCCTGAGACGAGCGGAGAGGAAGGAGCATCATGTCAGAATCACATGTAATAATACACCTAACTTTATCACTATGAATATAAACAAATAGGATGGCTTTTAGTCAAGGGTGTAGGTTTGATTCTGGCATTGGTGGGGACATAAATAAAATGGTCGCATTGCAAAAACTGTTTATCACCGTTTACTTGACATAAACAACAGACAACTCAGTATGCACTTTACTCCGTGACATCTGACTCGCCACCCCCGGTGCCATCCCGAATTTAATGTACTATAATAAACAATTCGTTATGTCCTAGAGCCTAATAAACAGTAGCTGTTTAAGTCTTTGTCAAAAAAAAGAAAATCACATTGTAACATATATGAATCCATATTAACTTTATAACATTGAAGAATATGCAATTAATATTTAATTCTTAATTTCATTTTGCCAAAAAATCCCAGTGTTGAAGTAGGTATATATATCATGCTGTTTCCTGAACACAGTTTATTAACGTTTCTGTAGTTCACATTAAATCTTCTTTTCATTAACAGACAGTTAATCAGTGTGAAAAAAATAGTTTAAGTTTAAAATGCACATTATGTCTACATCTGTGCAAGTAATGACCACAGTGCAGTAATGTAAAGTATTCAGCAATCATGACATGAATTCATGTTTTTACCATGTTGGGGTTATTTTCTTTCATGGATTAGGGACCCTCTAAATAACCTTGCCACCCCATTTATAAAAGGTTGACAGAAGTTTGCAACTCCTCAGGGTTAACATGGGATTGTCGTGTATTGGTGAAAACACTGTCCTTGAATCATTATGTGGCACAACTTTTTTGTGCATGAAACAGTTACAGTGGGTATAATAATACTTTCTTCCTCACTTACCTGTAGCCCGAATAATCACACGCGTCTTGTTGAGTGAACTTTGGCGCGTTGTACAAAGTGAAACCATCCTATCACACGTAGCGAGTAAAGACAAGCCCATCAAAAAGTGATGTGCGTTAGAGAGGCGGGACTCAAGAATGCTAATCCAATCATATTAGCAATGTGCGTTAGAGAGGCGGGACTAAAGAAATGCAAAGCCAATCATATTAGCGATGTGACTTACGGAGGCGGGCATTGCAGAGAACGAAAGCTGTTAACCGGTTGTGTGCCACATAGAGCGTTATTTTTACAGAACGGGATTGCAAATGATTTCTCATCTAATTTAAATGATTTCTGACAAAAATATAATAAGTAAAAAATAGAAAACACAAGAACAAGACGGACATTAGTGGTTATATATGAATACAGATTAATTGTTTGGTCGAAATTATTGCTAGGGACAATTCAGTCTTCTCTGAATATTGGTAGGGACATGTCCCTAGCGTCCCACCCTAAATCTACGCCCATGCTTTTAGTACTCACTATTAAGCTAGCATATCGATACTGGTAAAGTCACGCGATATCTACTCTCATTTGATTTCTTCGTTTATTCCTTTTTTTGTCTTGTTTGCCTTTGCTGACTGCTTATGCAGGTACTGTGAGTTCTGAATGCTCTTTCTCTGCCGTACTTTTGCTCTTCTTAGAGTGCCTCGTGCACGTTCAAATCAATCGGGTGTGCGCATGTGTGGGCAGATCCCATAGCAACAGGGGTGGTGCCATGGTCGTGAGAGAGAGTGATAGTCGCGAAAGCCAATTACTTGTTTCGTCCCGAATGGAAAAATTAGCTGTGTTTAAAACAGTTGTGAGAGGTCTACAGACACTCGAGTTTTATACTCTCTTTTTCAGAGTACTTACATTTTAATTATGTGTTGGTATATAAAGACAGTTTAAACAAATTTGTAAAAAAGTTTTTTAGATAATTCCTGCCTATCCTGCCTTTAAGCATGGATTAAAGTGAAAAAAATTCTTCTGACTGAAATTTTTTTCAGGCCAAGTCATATTCCTTTAACTAACACTCTATGTAGGCGAGACCAATAGCATTTTAAGGGGAGATTTTTTTGCCATTAATTCCATATTAAAGTCTCCTGTGGCATATATAGGTTGCTGTAGTTTGCATGGCATTTAAGAGATGAAGGCAAAACAGCTAAATAACTGACTATATAAAAAGATAACATGAATATCAACACCTTTAATGAATCTTTTATTAATTATTTATTAATTGTAAATGTATTTATTTTAGCATTTACTAATAATGTTTTAAATCAGAGTTGAAACTGTTAACATTAGTGAATGCACCATGAACAACCATCAATTAATGTAATGACATAAACAAGAATTCATTAATGCTTATATACTCTATATTTCAAATTATTTGTTCATAATGCATTTACTAATGTGAAGAAATACAACTTTTTAATATCATATTATTCAGTACACATAAACGAATAATCCAGGGTCTGTTCTGTTCACACAACAGTTTACAGTCACAGCTATACAGTAACGTTATAAATATAAACCCTGAACGAGTAACTCGAGTTAAACTCGTGTACAATTCGCGCACAGGATCACTGTACCTTTATCAACAAAATATTATGTTACAGTAGAGGCAGCGCTGATGTGCTATTTTATGCGCAATGGTTCTGCAGTTTACTTTCTCCTAAGACCTAAATGGTCGTGTTTATATGAGGATACTTGCAAAGACGGGATTTTTGACGCTATTTGTATTTAAGGCCAATAAAGTGGCAAAAATACTCACAAGCTCAATGAAGCGAATGCGCGGCTTATGTGTTCAGCTCTGACACACAAACAGCGGATGCATTTAAAGTTAGCACTGTTGTATGTGTTTGAATGGCTTAATATATCACTTGTTTATAAACTGCGGCGCTTAAATATGTGTGCAAATTTTACGTTTTTTGAGACCACGCGCAAATGAAACTGCAAGAACCGACAGGTGGATGACATCAAAGTGACGCGAGAACATCAGAAGCAGTCTCCTCTTATGATTCCTGAAATCGCTCTCACGGGATATGGATGTCATCTGCCTCCTGGTTCTTGTGGCGCCACATAAAGTTTACCCACGAGTTTAATAAACCCGTTGTATCAGCAACTGGCCTGATGAGCATAGCAGTCAAAAACGGGACGCGGGTAATCACGTACGTGAGAAATCATTTACCCCCAAAATACAGGAACCCTAATCGCAAAGACACGTAAATTACCTGGCGGTTTGATTTTCTTATCCCACGAAATGAAAGGCTTGCCAATCTTCATCATTTCGCTAAGCCAAGTCAACAGGGCCGGCGCCACGAGGGGGCGTGAGGGGGCGTCGCCCCCTCACTGGCACTATCCCGCCCCCTCAGATCACCATTAATGTTGAATGGGATTTTAATGATAAAATGCGCTATTTAAAAATCACGTTTGCCTTGTGTATTGTCTTCCTAAAGTGAATTTTAAAGTCTAATTATTTAACAAAACAAAAAAACAAGTGTGCATGTATTCTACCGTGACACACGCCCACTCATGTGTAGCCTATAGGCTTGTTCGAATTCATCAGGCGAAGACGTCAAAATGCCGCGAGAGCGAGACGAAACGACACTTAGTATGATTTCTCGAATCGTTCTCGCGGTACTTTGACGTCATGTGGTTGTTGGTTCTTGCAGCCGCGCCTGAAGTTGAACAAGTTTGTGTTGACGGCTTGAGGTACGCCGACAATGAGCCCGCGTTCTGAGTCTCAGAGGGAAATCAAGATGTCGAAGTGGGAAATTATATAAAAATTTACAGACAGGAGTGTGAGAGTGACCTGGGCCTGCCCTGTAGCAATGGATATATGGAAAATAGCATTGGAAGTTCTACAAACTGGACTCCGGATTGTCACACATCAATTAATGCCGTGGCGTGGATGAATTATCGGAGCATTTCAGGCGCAAAGATCCAAATGTTCGGCTGTCATTAAGTCAATTCGGGCACCATGAACTTCAGCCAGACTGTTCATAGTTTTGAAAAGTTCAGATGTTCATGTTCTTCAGCATCCTTGCAAGTCAACGTACAACCAACAGCCTATTATTGTTCTGCATTTAACGTTAAAGGTAAGCCTGTACGATCTCTCTCTCTCACACACCTGTTTATCAGGAGTAAATAGATAAAAAAACAGACATTGTTAAATTTATAATTAACGAATTTGAATTAGCCTATCCTACAGCATAGCTGTATATGTAAACGAGTTATTGTCATTTTGCTATTGCGGTTCTCTAGCTGCTTAATCGCTAGCTTATGGTGCATTACTTGTGGCAGTTAAAATAACTACGTTATATGATCAAATTGAACCAAAATGTTGATAAAATGTTGCGTTTGGACCGTTTTTGGGCTGAAAACCATCAACTCTATTTGCCAACACTGCCCCCCACCATTAACGTTACGTAAAATTTATTTCTACCTCTGGGTCTGAACTTCAAATGAGTAGTGTTGTGCTAATATGTAACGTTAGGTATGCGTTTTTTTTGTTGTTGTTGTATTGTTCAGAGCTCTGTACGTTGCTCACTATAGCTGTAGTTTTTGTGGTTGTATTACAGAGATGTTTGTTTATAACACTTTAAAACTTAATGTACCAAACCTATGTATTTTCTAGCTGGGGGAATTATATGCATTCATGTGATCGCCCCCTCTGGTATTTTAGACGCCCCCTTATCAGCGCTCGGCTGGCGCCGGCACTGCAAGTCAATCTCCATTGGTCTTTTACACCTTTATCAACCGCCAAAACATCGGAGCCTTTCTGCATTACAAGTTTGTCCATAGCTGAAAAAAGTTTTACCTCAGCTTAACGTGATACAGTCAGAAAACCCGGAGTGGATCCTGTGCGTATGATTACAGACCGCTTAGAGTGGAGAGAGGAACGTGATTTGGCTCCACTCCAGGCTTTGATCACATCCAACTTAAAAAAAGGTGAATACACGTCGTCTTTATGAAAAATGAATTTAATAATTTTGCAATTGACGGAAATCCGTCTAGCGACGGAAAACTTTAATCCATGCTTTAAGTCGTATGGCTTTATTTTTTAGGTACTAAATCATACCAAAGCTCCAAACGGGACAAAAAGCATTATTTTGAAAGCAACCTGTATATAATGAAGCTGTGAAAATATTTGGTGTACCACATAGAAGATTTTAACCGGTTTAAAATTACATGAGGGTCAGGATTAACTATAGCTTTAAGGGGACATATCATAAAAATCTAATTTTTTCCATGTTTAAGTGCTATAATTGGGTCAGCAGTGCTTCTATCTACCTAGAAAATTTGAAAAAGCCAGTAACTTAGTTTTGCTAAACCATTCTCTGCAAGCATGTGAAAAAATAGGTCCTTGAAATTTGGACCCCCTTGTGATGTCAGAAGGGGATAATAACGTTCCTTAATCTGCACTATCCAACCATGGCACTGCAATTTAGTGCAGAGATCAGCTCATTTGCATTTTAAAGGACACACCCAAAACGGCACATTTTTGCTCACACCTACAAAGTGGAAATTTTAACATGCTATAATAAATCATCTATATGGTATTTTGAGCTAAAACCTCACATGTACTCTGGAGACACCAAAGATTTATTTTACATTTTAAAAAAAGTTTTGTAAAATGTCCCCTTTAAATGAAGCATAATGTTTAATAAAGAATTACACTATATACCAAAATCTCTACAGAAATCCAAGATCTCTACAGTGTGTATTTATACACTTAGACCATGTGATCGGCCATAACCGGAAACAACAGAGAAGAAAACCTGGATTCTGACCTGAGGAATTGCTGACTGAGGCATGAAGCAAGTTACACTTTGAAGCGCACTGGTATGATGGCTCCTTAGATTTGAGGTAACACTCCACACAAGACCTGCGGGACAAACACACATAACACAACATAAAATGTGCCAATCAACCAAGAATGTTTCCCCAAAGATAGCACAGTGCTTTACCCAGAGTTGAACTCTGTCTTTTATTTCGATATCTCTCTATCATAGAGTCAAATGACCCACAGGGTGACAAGACCTTTAGACAAAAGGAAAGACAATACTGCAGATCAACCACATGCCTTTTGGTGCCAACATGCCTTTTGGAAATGAGTGAACAAGAGTTGGAGTCATAAACACACAAAGAGCTGCTCACCCACTCACATAGTCATGAAATAAAAGAGGACATTTCTAGTAAAGTTAACACATGATGGTGTAATTTTAGTGCCAATGTTCAAATAAAGAATTAACAACTTCCTGTTAGCCATTATTAGGTTGCATTATATTATTTATGTCGTTTCATTGTGGCAAATAAACTTGACAAACATCTCTATTAAATAATAAATGAGATATAGGGCCCTATTTTAACGATCTGAAACGCAAGTGCGAAGCGCAACGCGCAAGTCAGTTTGTGGGCGGATCTTGGGCGCTGTTGCTATTTTCCCGGCGTGAGAAATAACTCTTGCGCCGGGCGCAAATCAATAAGGGGTTGGTCTGAAGTAGGTTCATTATTCATAGGTGTGGTTTGGGCGTAACGTCAAATAAACCAATCAGAACGCTAGCCAACATTCCCTTTAAACGCAAGGGCGCAAGTTCCATGGCGGGTTGCTATTATTATGACGGATTTACCAGGCGTACGTCAGGCGCGGTTTACAGCCGAGGAGACCCACGTTCTTGTAAAAGCAGTCAAAGACACAGAAGTTGTTTTGTATGGGGATAGGAGAAACCCGCCCAAATCAGCGTCGGTTAAACAGGCGTGAGAGGAAATAGCCACAGTCTCATCAGCTGGCATCCCCATCGTTGCGCCAAACGCTACAATGATGTCAGGAGATGGGGGAATCCCAAGCTTGCCAGCATAAATTGGGCACGCCGTGTAACGGGACGTGGATCTGTCTCTACACAGGACCTGACGCCAGCAGAGGACATCGCTGCGTCCACCCTCACCGCTGAAAGGGTTTGGGGGCTTTGAAATCGGACCCAAGAAACGCAAGCAAGGTCCAACCCCAAAGTACTCTTACAAATCAAGTTCATATACATTAAGGTTTCTTATGAAAACATTTTAATTATTATTTACATAAAATAAACGTAATACAGCCACA
This sequence comes from Paramisgurnus dabryanus, assembly GCF_030506205.2. Lineage (NCBI taxonomy): Eukaryota > Metazoa > Chordata > Actinopteri > Cypriniformes > Cobitidae > Paramisgurnus > Paramisgurnus dabryanus. The sequence continues at coordinate 22,674,483 of NC_133350.1, read as the reverse complement.
CAACAAACTTATGAAAATATTTTAATCGTTATTTGCATGAGAATTTTTTAACGCAGCCACACAATAAATAAAAACTATCACCACAATGCTCACCACTATGATTCCCCTTATCTCGTGTATTAATATTTTTTAGTGTAACAATTTATGATTTGCAAAAATAACTGTTGCATCTGTGTAGATTAGATGCAAAGTGTATGCGCGTTGTGCACGCTATACATCATGCGCCCTTAAAATAGCATAATGAACCACGCGCAACGCGCCACTGACTCTAAACTTTTTTTTTCTGGTCAGTAGCGCAATTGTTTTTTGAAACTGCAAAATAGCATCAGGGATGGTTTGCGCCGGAACACGCCTCTTTTTTTGCGCTGAACCGCCTAGGGAGCGCAAGTTCATTCCCTAGTTTGCCGACGTGCGTCTGTGGAGGGAAAAACTCGCTGTGCGCCGGTGCAAAATACGAATGATGCATGCGTCACTGACAAAGTCAATTGCGCTGGGTGCAAGATAGGCCCATAAAATTCTGCAATACTATTCATATCCCTTAAAAGTAAAAAAACCTCCACCCCTAGAGTATCATGTGCAAAGACACTTATAACTCATTTGTATGTTCAGTTCTTGTGTAGTGTTAACAGTTTGACTGCAGAAATCTGGATCATTCAATTCAGTTTTGGGTGATACTTCCTGTTTGGCATTTTTTTAATTATGCAAACATTTTGCTTTGCAAGTGCAGTTTCCATGTAAAATGAGGACATCCCGCATTGATTCAGCACGGAGTAAACCAGGTTGTAGCCAAAACAAACGCTGCATATTCATTCTGAAAGTAAAGTTCAGTCTTTAGTCACAGTTTCGTTCAGACGCATGTGCGTGGTTCTCACCTGTGTGTATTGCAGATTTCTCCACAGGTAGGACATCTTTCGCAACGCTCCCCTGAGGCTCCTGGAACGGTGCACTCGCACTTTCCACACACACACCTGCCACGTCCGCTGCAGACCGATCCATCCGCGGATACACACAAGTCATTCCTGGTGCTACAGTTACAAAACTCTCCCATCCAACCACTGTGACACCGACATTCTCCACAGTCACACTCACCATGACCTTAACACACACATAAACACACGTCAAAAAAATAGAAAATTAAGATCATACCACATTATATTATTGACATATGAAGAGCTCAGATGCTTTTTATTAGACTCTTATGTTTAGGTTCAGTAATTTCACTTTAATGGAAAAGGTTGCTAGTTAGCAATTGATATGCCTTGTTTTCACAAATTTTGTCATATCATGGCAAAACTTCTAAAAAGTCTCCAGTTCCTCTTCAATAAAGGTGAAAGACTCAAAACCCATCAATATTCTAATATAAACCTTCTTTAACTGGGAAAAAACTCTTGCACCGCCACACGTGCCGCGTCGTTCATTCAATTCTTCTTCAGGTAAAAATCGCTTTTTAATGGGTTCTGCCAATACTGGTATTTCTGAATGGCCTGAGGCTGGGATTAAAGGTCCAATGTGGGTTTTTAGTGGCATCTAGCAGCGGTGTTGGGGGTAACGCATTACAAATAACGTGCATTACATAATAATATTACTTTTCTGAAGTAATGAGTAAAGTAAGGCATTACTTTTTAAATTTGCACATTAATATTGGAGTTATTTTTTAAAAAAAGTTTATTAATAATTATATACTGAATTAAACTAAACGTAGTCACGTTATGCACTCTATGCGTACACGCCTGTGTGGGAACAGTTTGAAGCAGAAACTGAGATGACATTTTTGTGAGAAAATATGCCATTTCTGAATGCAGAACTTTTTAGTCATAAAAAACACCTGCAAGGCCTGAAAGAGATCAAGCCTCAGCCAAGAAAAAGTAAAGCAAAAGTAACTAAAAAGTAATGTATGCATTACTTTCCCTGAAAAGTAACTAAGTAACGCAATTAGTTACTTTTTTGTGAGTAACTTAATATTGTAATGCTTTACTTTGAAAAGTTACTTTCCCCAACACTGTCTAGTGGTGAGATTGTGAATTGCAACCAACCTTAATTTCGAAACACAAAGAGAAGCTATAGACCCTTTTACAGCTCACGTGATCAAATAGCCTGCGCGCGCATTTTGGCAACAGAAGTCATGTTATTCCCCATTGGTTTTAAAATGTTAGCAACTCAAAAAGTTTATTAAAAAAGGTTTCCCAGCATTAAAATATCTGGTTGTTGCGTTTTGTTGCACTAATGTAATATACTAATATACATATATATGTATCTGGCAACTTTATTTTTGCCCAACTGCTAACGTTTTCCATCCACTCCACTATAGTACAAGGTTCTGGTAGCTGTGTTGAAAAAGTTGATAAAGTCAAATTTTGTATATATTTTCTCTGTATGTGTTGCTTCACTGTTGATTCTTACCATACTTCCGTTGCCAAAATGCGCGCGCATACGTTGCCACGTCATCGTTGTGTACAAACAGTAAAAGGGTCTATGGTGACCACCATGCCCCAGAACAAACATGTCAAATATGACAAAACATGCTTGTTTGTCCATTTAGGGCTACTATAGAAACATGATGGCGACTTCCATATAAAGTGTTATTTTTAGTTGTGCTTAAGTGCACCGCCGTAGGCTACGCATAGGCTGTCCGTAGCTCTGCGTAGCATGACGCGCACCTCAGCAAAATTTTAAAAACGCATTCGTTCCCTGTGGACTGCAAGTGCTACGATTGGTCCACTAGAACCCCTCCCGTCAGGTCAAAAATATCTGCGGCGCACTCCTTCATAGCACAACTATAATAAGCCCTTGATAGGACCTGTGGTGTATTTAGATAAAAATGGTTAATTTTAAAGTAATAAAAACAATACAGTTTATTTTGTGAGGTCTTTATACACCTTTGATAATATAGTTATGTATATATTATAATGCATTTTTGTCAAGAGATCCTTCTAAAAGTCCCACATTGCACCTTTAACCCTATAACTGTCACCGCCCCTTTTGAGTGGGGGGGTGAAAAGGTGATCTGCACGTTAAAATTACTATAACCCTGGCATTCTTTGGTTTAGAAGCAAAATCTTGGTCTCCTTTTAAAGAAGACAATTTATAGTTTTACACTGAGGTGTTTGAAGTTGTAAATATTAAATGACAAAATAGTTATACCCGTTTAAATTTATTTGAAATAATAAAAATAAAGCAATAAAGTATATACTCTCTAATCAAATGTATATAAAAATTTTAATGTTTTACTCTCAAAACACCACAACAATAAAGACACAAGTCTCAACTAGTTCTGAACCGAATTTTAAGTGAAAATAATAAAAAATGAAGTTTCTGTCACACTTTTAGTGGTTTTACCAACAAAAGCCACTAGGTGTCAACGGTTAGTTGCATTATCTTGTCACAAATTAATAAATTACTTTCTCTGCATTGTTTTTAATGCAAAAAGGTTTTGAAATATGAAAACTACATTCTTAGAGCTTTCCAACGATATATAGGTTGTCAAGATTTTTGAAGATTCATAGATTAATTTTGAAGAATTTTAGAATTATGAATATATACGAATTCATATGGACTCCTATGGGCCACTGACAATTAACGAAATGACTGTCACTACTAAATTTCCCTCATCAAATGACCTTGAAATATGAAAACTACACTACTAGAGCTTTCCAACAATATATAGTTTGTCAAGTTATTTCAAGTTTATAGGGCATTAGTGTTATAAATATATAATCATTCATATGTATTCATATGGGGGGAGTGACATTTAACAAAATAACTGTCACTATACAAATTCTATCATCAAATGGCCTTGAAATATGAAAACTACATTCCCTAAGCTTTCCAACAATATATAGTTTGTCGAGGTTATTTCAGGTTAATGGGATATTTCCAAATAAATATATCATAACACTTTGGGCTCACCTGTTGGTCTGCGATATTTTAGAAAATGACTCTTACTACATAATTCTTTTTTCAAAATGGTGTTGATATATTAAAACTACATTCTTAGAGCTTTCCAACGGTATATAGTTTGTCAAGATTGGTGTAGGTTTAGACTATGTAATTATTGTTTTAAATATGTAATGCCAAACGTCCCACCTGTGGGACAGTGACAGTTATGGGGTTTTAACCGGATTTAAAGCTAAAGTATTTGATTCAACATATAAAATTTTCATATAAATTATATACAGGGGTGATACTCTCACTATGATCAAAACTCATAATTACAACGCTCAAATATTAATAAAGTAATTCATGAAAAAATATTCACAATTGACCTCTCAATGTTCAAATCAAATCTACTCCCTTGCACTCACATATAATGTAAATAAATATAAGCACATCGTGAGCCCGCAAAAACCCTCCTCCATTTGCCTCTAAGTTTAGCAACAGTTGTGGCAATTACCAGCATGTTATTCTTTCATTAACATTCCACGGTGCGAGAACAGATCAAATATCCCTCCCACTGTGTGTCAGCGCTTGCCTTACTTCAACTCAAATCTTTCCCTCTTTCTTTCTCCCTCCTCTTTGTTTTCCTGACGATGGGTTCTCACCTCCACAAAGCTCTCCCCGGAACCGGAGGCAGGAGAAGTCATCGCACTCACAGTACATCCCATACACCCGCCCGAAACTGGACGGGTGACATAAACACTGTCCGCAGAAACACTCGCCTTGCCCGTTGCACATCTCTGCGCCTTCGTGAGATCTGGGCCACAGAAAAGACTGAAGTTAAATTGTGTTAACTTCCCTCACATTTAACATATTATTGACTGCTCCGGTCCTTTGAATTATTTGAAAATGATGCACACCCTGGGTAAAATTCAACGGCCTATCATCAATTATTTCTTATAAATGTTTCTTACCTGCAGTTACTGACTTGGTCTTGGCCCTCTGTGCATTCACACTTTGGTCCCACAAAGCCTGGGTCACAGGCACAGGTCCCACAGTCCAAAGCTCCATGCCCGTGGCTACAGTGGGTGCTGTTTGGTTCAGGAAATTGATGGCAGTTACACACACACTGAGACTCAAGTTCAATATCAAGCCAATCTTGGAAGCCCACTGGTCGCAGGGAAAAGGAACGGGGACCGTCAAGACAGCCTTTTAACTCCACTGTAACGTTAAATGATACCTGAAAGAGAGAAAATATATCTTGTTTTAATCTTTAGTCTTTTGCAAATGTATACATAAGGCATGAAAAACTCATACGCAAAACCCTCTAAGTGCATTTGACATGTTTTCTTGTAACAGACCTTTTTTTTACCAGACTCTTAAAGGATTCAGCCAACAAACTGGTATTTCTGAATGGCCTGAGGCTGGGATTAAGCAGATCTGAATCGAAAGTATTTGATGAATGCATAATACGTGCCAAGAGCATTCGGTTAATACCACTATCTCATTTTTGACATTTAGCGGCTTTTGTATCGGAGTTAAATAAAAAATAGTTGATTTTTACACTTCACATAACACATCCTTACAGGCTTGCTTCCCACAAAGCCTTTAAAGGAATAGTCCATTTTTTTAAAAAGAAAAATCCAGATAATTTACTCACCACCATGTCATCCAAAATGTTGATGTCTTTCTTTGTTCAGTCGAGAAGAAATTATGTTTTTTGAGGAAAACATTGCAGGATTTTTCTCATTTTAAATGGACTTTAATAGAGCCCAACACTTAACACTTAACTCAACACTTAACAGTTTTTTTCAACGGAGTTTCAAAGGACTATAAACAATCCCAAACGAGGCATAAGGGTCTTATCTAGCGAAACGAATGTAATTTTTGACAAGAAAAATAAAAAATATGCACTTTTAAACCACAACTTCTCGTGATGCGCCAGCGTGACCCCACGCAATACGTCATGACGTCAAGAGGTCACAGAGGACGAACGCGAAACTCGCCCCAGTGTTTACAAGGGTGTTGAAAGAGGACCGTTCCTACGTTGTTGTATGTCAACTGATAATAATTAATGTCTTTGTGTCAGTTTATTGTTTACAATGGTCCGCAAATGTGCTTTTTATATATGTAACACGTGACCTCCCTACGTCACTACGCATTTACGTTAGGTCACGCTGGACCGGACCTAGACGAAAAGTTGTGGTTTAAAAGATCATATTTTTTATTTTTCTTGTCAAAAATGACAATAAAAGACCCTTATGCCTCGTTTGGGATCGTTTATAGTCCTTTGAAACTGTTAAGTGTTAAATTAAGTATTAAATGTTGGGCTCTATTAAAGTCCATTAAAATGAGAAAAATCCTGCAATGTTTTCCTCAAAAAACATAATTTCTTCTTGACTGAACAAAGAAAGACATCAACATTTTGGATGACATGGTGGTGAGTAAATTATCTGGATTTTTCTTTGTAGAAAATGGACTATTCCTTTAAGCAAATATTAAGCATATTTGACTTGTTCGGCCAGGTTTGTTTTAAACAGTCGAGCCGATTTGACTAAATAGGTAAAGCATAATACAATAACCGAACTGTTTCTGTGCCAACTGTCTTTAATTTCATGCGAAGACACCTTTGTAAATAACAGCGCAATTTAATATTCATAGTAAAAAAGTTTAAAAATAAAGTAATATTTACAATGTTAAAAAACGTGCACCTATCCCAACCAATGTGCAGGGATCCTATAAACCCTGTGTCCACCGGCGACCAGTGTATGTTTTCAATCAATTACAATGGAAGCAAACTCTCTTTTGAAAAAAGTTGAAAATGTGAAAACACTAAGCTCGTCAATGACACTTTTCACTCAGTTGTCCACAACGGAGTAGGGGCAGGACAAACACCACACCAACCAACCGACTCATTGCACAACGACAAACAAAAAACAGAAGTATTAAAGCCACCAATGCACTCATCTGAAGAAATGCTGGCAAGTGCCAACAGTTGGCATTTTCACTTGCATTTAAACGTTTTGGTGAACACAGGGCCTAAGCCCTGATTAAACAAATACTGTGGCTTAGTGGCAAATCGAAACATTTTTCTTTTTAATCCAAGACAACATTGACATACACTACAAATTATGTCTTAAGTTTGTGGTCATATTCCAAACTTGAAGACTTTAAGAGTATTTGTAAATTCATTATCTTTGCCATTCCTTTAAGTAACAATACCGCGAAAGCACCGTATTGTAACTTAAAGCAAGTACGTACACCCTTACATAAAGATTCAAAAGTTGTCACTGGGGCGGTACCTTTTCAAAAAGTACACTTTTGTACCTAAATGGTACATATTGGTGCTCCTAAGGTACACGCTGGTACCCAAGTAAGAGGTACAAAATAGTACCTAAATTGTATTAGAACCTTTTTACTGTCCCAGTGACAACAAGGCAAGGCAAGGCATGCCGATGGTTTCATGCCAATCTGCTTAGGCAACTCACCACATCACCAGCTTTGACATTAGAACAGTTTTTATGTCCCGGGAGGATTGTCCCGTCCTGACAGAGCGCTGTGAAGGTAATCTGCAGATCTTCTGTGTTACCCAGAACCTCCAGATCAATCTCTGACCTCAGTTCCTGTCGAATACACGTCAACAACACAGAGTCTTGTTACGTGAACACATTTTAGTTTTTTGATGTAACTGCTACGTTACTTTGTAATTGTTACATTACATTAGCAAATGCTCCTATACATTTTTTTTTACAATTAGTGAATAAACCCCACCAAATATTGAAATGTTAGGTGGAGTAAATATTATAACTAAACTGTCAATCATTGGCTGAGTAACTATTTAGCATAATGTCGTATAATGTACACTGAAATGAAACCGTGATTATGTGACCCAGCTTAAGTCATTTTTTGTGGTTTATTGTTTTTTACATTAAATCACCCTACACAATTTAAATAACATTCTGTAAAAAATATAACCTTGATATCTTTACTATTGACTGAGTCAAATTGAAATCAATGTAAAATCAATTAATGAAATCAAACGTTGGTGCTCCTAATCTCTTTTATGCATGCATAGTTTCACAGCTCAAGAGGCCAAACCATTAAAATGAATTAACTCCATAAACTACCTGTGAAGCTCATCATTTTCGACAAAATGACTTGCACGCTGAGTAAGTATCACTAGTAAGCACACCAGCACTAGTAAGCACACCGTCTTAAACAATCCACTTCAACTCTTTTGGTTTGTTCTTGAACCCCTATTTTCATGTACAGGATAATCACTGCAATAGTGGGACATTAAGTACCCAGATATTGAGTAAAGTTTAATAAAGACATAGATTTGTGTATGAACAGAGAGAGTAAGCGAGAGAGAGCGAGTGGGGGTTGGAGAAAAGAGATGAAAAGATCAAACATCAGCCAAAAAACTAGTGCAGGCACGCTCTGTGAACATGGCAACCCACAAGACAGCGAGCCGGAGGTGGAGGGAGAGCAGATAAGGTTCAGGTCACCATGGATAAAAAACATTCAGACTCATAAAACATGCACTTTTTTCAAATAAACACAAATATGTCATGTACCTTATATGCCGTCATGATAAGCTGCAAAATGTTCCTTGAATCGGATTCCAACACCCCAACAGTAGCACCAGGAATCAAACTTGCGTAATTCTGTTAGAAATTCAAAAGAAAGTGGTTAACTAGCAACTCAACCTGGACAGTAGCCATCAAATCTGAGACATGCGAGTAAGATAAGGTAAAAGGGAAGGTTGAACAAAGAAAGAAAGAAAGTATTCAGAAAACATAAAATAGTTGTTTCATGAGTTCATTCTGGGTGATAATGTTGTGTTTGAACATGTTGTGAAGAGAATTGATTCCTCCCATTACACACACCCGCATACAATAAACACAAATGCCTTTTTGTTGGCCTCATAATGGCTCGAAATAAATAAACATGAGTTAGAAAGTCCCTGTGGGAGCATGTCCTCACCTCGTAGTTTTGTCTCAGTTCGTCAGTCACAGCGAATATGAGGAGGATATTGTTTTCAACCAGTTTGTCTATAAGCTGCCCTAATGTTGGATACTCCTAAATATAGATGACAAGGAAAAAAACAAGATACCAGTCAGATTTTATGGCAGGGATGATGAAGTGCATATTTGTTTATTTTTTTAATCAATTAAAAAAAGTAATCCTTACATAATATTACACTCTTAGAAAGGATTTACACATCTTTGCGCGTTAAGCTTTTAACACATTATGTGTAATTTTAACACATTATGTGTCCTTTTGTGTTGATTTTGGGTTTAAATATAACAGAGATGGGTGGATTCTGGGACAACGCATTTAGTGTGTTATCCCAGAATCAACACTTATGTGTTGTTTTGAACACATTTGTTGTAAGAGTGTAGTAATAAGAATATCAATAAAAATGTTAAAGATTTTCTGATATAATATAAATAAGAAAATCCAGTTATAAGCTAATTATGAGATTTGGGTTTTATTCATTGATTTCACATTGACTTTAATCTTTGACATGACCTTACTCAGTCAATATTAAAGATATCAAGGTTAAATTTTTACACAATCTTCCTTATGTTATGTAGGATGATTTAATGAAAACAGTAAAATAAAAATAAAAACTTTTGCTAGGTTTTCACAGACATACTTTTTCACATTTAAAGGAACAGTATGTGAGATTGTGGCCAAAACTGGTATTGCAATCACAACACTTGTGGCTAAAACTGGTACTGCAATCACACAACTGGTGGCCAATACCCAAAATGACAACATAAACATCAGTTGAGGGCTGCAACTCCACTTTTTAAATGACAATATCCTGGTCAGACCACTGTTGTGAGTGATATAAGTATTTGAAATGAAAATGATTTATTAATGTCTAGTAACATATCAGGGCCATTTTATGATTAATTGATATACATTTCTTACATACTGTTCCTTTAAACCATTGTGTTATGTTTTAAAGGAATATTAATAATCAAAACCAAAGTTGGCTCAACTTAAAAAGAACCTTTAAGTTCACTCTAAAACCAGATTTGTTAGGTCAACTTAAAAAGTTACCTAGCTGCCTTAAAATGTTGAGTTAATTCAACTTAAAAATATTAGTTGACATAAAATTTTGCCAAAAAATGCATTGAAATAATCTGTTAAATTGTTCTCGGATATCTGCATAGAAGGTATGCGGCTTTATTAAGTGCAAAATATTTCCAGAAACGTTTTTTACATGTCCATTTACAACCCTAGGATTTCTCCTTAGAATGAATTGGTCTATTATTACTTTATTAAGTAGAACTTTAGCCTAAATGCTGCCATAAAGTATTAATTAGCATATAGTGCTAACTTCGCAGTCGCAACTTTGTTTTTAGCATTTTAACAACATTGTAATTCATTTACTGTGTTATATAATTGGGCATACATCGCGACTAAGTCACAGTTGATGTTATGTTAAGATTGGCCTGTTTTTCAGCGTTTTTTTGCATTCGCAAGGTTTACATAAGAAGAAGGAAACAATCGTGTTTGAGGCTCACAATATGTCATTACCATGTACAGAACTCTTATTATTCATCTATGCCTAGGTAAATGCAGTTTTTATTCTATGGCACCTTTAACTAATATTTTTATATTGAATTAACTTAACATTTTAACGCAACCAGGTAACTCCATTTAAATTGTACAAATTTTGTTTCACTGTGACCTTAAATGTTCTCCTAATGTTTTGCTCAAAGTTTGAGACCCACATAAAATGAATAGTACAAGATGTACACTCAAATGAGATGAAACACACAGTTGCCTTTTTTATCTGAGTGCCATATCAGCCAGCACAGCATAAGCAAAACATTAGCAAGCACACTTTTAAACTCCATAACCAACTTTTGTGATATGGTGTCATTGTGTTTCTTCCATTAATTCATCCTGAATTTAATAATTAATATAAATGCTTAAACATAAAATACTTCTGAATTTAATCAATGGCAGGTTGACTTCCTTTGTAGGTACACATATGGCGCTTTTCCATTGCATATTACCCCACGGTTTAATTTAGTTTGGGTCGGGTCAGCTCACCTCACTTTGGCGTGGTTAGCTTTTCCATCAAGTTTAGTATCACTTCGCGGTGGGAGGGATTATAGGCGTGTCATTATATTTGTGCTGCCTGCTGTGATATCATACAAGTGAGAGCACCGTTGTATTATTCCCATACAGTAATTTATTTCTCAGTCCGCCACAAAATTAAAATTGACCACCACAAATAGATGTTTGCACATCGCGTTTATCACTGCCTCTGTCTCACATGACAGTTTCTGTTCAAACACCCGGGACGTCAAACGACGGCGTTCCGCAGAGCCTCATTTAAGTTCCATTTAAGCATATATAATGCTGACGTGCTCATCGCGAATGTTCCGCCACAAACTGCAAGTCTGGAAAAAACTGTTAGGGGTTGTGTACACCAAAACTTTTACGCCCGCGGCCGGCGCATGTTTTCAATTGTTTCCAATGGGTCTAGAGTTGAAAGAGATTCAACTTTGGGAGAAAAGCTCCGCTCGTCAATGTCAGTTCTCACACGGCCGCCCAATCACAGTGGAGGAGGGGCAGGACATTACCACAGCAACCAACCGGCTCGCAGCTGAAGTATCACAGCTACCAAAGCGCTCAGCTGAAGAAAGCTGGCACTCAGCTGAAAAACAGCTGGCATTCGGCGTCCTCAAGGCGTTTTCAGCCGCGTTTAAAAGTTTTGGTGTGTACAGCCCCTTATGGTGTCACTGATTCTCAAGCTGTGGATGTTTTTCATCGCTAAAAGGGAGTTTGGGAACTTATAGCAGAGCAGATGACAACATGTTTGCTCGAGACAGCGCAAGCTAGCACTGAGGTAAAGCTAATATTTAACATTTTAGTGATGACGTGACGATTCTCTCAGACCAATCAGTGATCTACTGTGTTTTCGCCTCACGTTTGGTATCAGCTCGGGCCGCTTGGAACCCCAACCGAGGTGGTACGAAAAACAAAATCGGGTGCTACATACTGCACCCAGTGGAAAAGCTCCCAAAAGTAAGCTGACCCGACCCAAACTAAACCAAACCGTGGGGTACTATGCAATGGAAAAGCGCCAATAGTGTAAACACTACTGATTAATGTACTGTAAAAAGGGAAAAGTTGGATCAACCTAAAATGTTACTTTAATTGGTAACACTTAAAAAAAGTTTTAAGTGACCTAAAGTACAACTAAATTAAAGTGTTACCAATTGAAGTCATATTTTAAGTTGACCCAACTTCTACTTTTTACAGTGTTATTGTTATTATAGTGTTATTATTAATATTGTGACTGGTAATTGGTGTGCATGCTGCAGATGCTTTTTAAGGAGTTAAAGTCGTATTTAAGTCAGAATATTTCTTTAAGTGATTTTAATGAAGCTGCAGACTTCACCTTACCAGGTGTGCAGTCATTGAATATTCATTTTTGCTGTCCAGGTGACACTTCATATCATTTGGGACAACGATTCCGGCCATTTTGCTGTCCATCCCAAAATGAGAGTCTGCGTCGCTCACGAACACCAACAGCTTCATGGAATCGTTTCGCCAGCCAATCCTATCCTGAGGTGAGAAGTACATTTACAGTTCAACTTTAAAGTTTTATTGGTCGCATACAGTACAACTTGTAGTGAAATGACTCTCTCCACAGAATCCAATAGACTATATATTAAGAATAAAAAAATTATACAATAAAAAGGGAAATAGAGAAAGGAAAGGAAAAGTAGTAAGTAGCAACAGTATGTGCATTATTTATGTGCATTGTGAAGCAAAGTGCAATTGTGCATTGATGACATTTATGTCATTCCATGACACAAAAAGGCAAGCGAGACCGTTGTTGCACATGATCATTTGCAAATGACATGAAGCCTACGGAAACTGACTCACCCCACACACTGCTGCCTGCATGATGGCATCAAAACCACCTTCTGGTATATCATTGTTCGCTGATACTCGCTGCTTTTTGATGATCTCATTAAACTTGTCTGTGCTGCTTGTTAAAGACAGCACATGTCTGTATCCAAACGTGGGCGGACAAACATTATCAACACCCCTGGAAAAAAAAGAAAAATGTGAGAAGGTATCGCACATATGTTTGGTTATTGTCTCAAATTGTTTCACTGGAAACTGTTGGGTTTATATCAGCAGACCCTTTAGATCTGGGTAAAGTGTATTGTGAGAATCACCAGCAGGGATTGGCCAGCTCCTCAGGTGTTATCCTGATGAAAGGTAGTGCCAGTTTCTCCACAAAGGAGCCGAATCCTAGTCTGAATTTGCTTGTAAGACTAGCCATCTCTTTAGAGAGAGCCGAGCCCAGGTCTTTGATCATCTGCAGATCATCAATCATAGAGCCTGACAGGTCCATCAGGTAATAGATGTCCACTGGATGGTCTTCTGGTTCTTGCACTTGAATCTGAAAGTTCAGTTGACTTCCTGCAGAAGAATAAATAGAGCTGAACATGGCCATTTTCCAGTTGCACATTTTAAGAGTCTAGTGTGGTAAAATGTTTTCCAGGTCAATGTCTAAATCAGATTAAAACTTCAGCCCCCAAAGTAACCAACAGATATTGCGTAGTTCATCTCTACCAGCCCTTTTCTCTCTAAATGACTAAATCTTTCTACTCCTATCGTAAGGGGGAAGTACCTCACTTGCGGGGGAGATATTGTGGGTAGACATAGACATTTCTTTGATTTTCAAATCTGTGTCACCCATTTTCATGTTTTACCTGGTCTAAGCTGAAGACGCATCTTCTGTGGAGCTATGTATGAAACATTGACGTGACCGGCATTCTTTCCTAAGCCTTGATTCTTCAGCAATTTGACGTTCGCAATGGGGAACTCCACAAACTTGCCCGAGCATCCTTTCCGAAGAAGAGTCTCCGGCGTGTCGCATCTTTCGTCGATTGAGAAAAAGTCTGTGAAATTCTAAATAATCATTTAAATTATTGGTAAGATTTCACATTGTGTAAATAAAGTATGTAATTACAATACAAACAACAATCAATCATAATAATAATAATAATAATAACTTCTCGAAGAACAATAGGGTCCTTGCACCTCTAAAATTATTGCATAAAACACTGCATGTTCAGAAAAAATGGTACAAACGCTGTTATCCTTTAAAAAGGTCCTAATATGTACCATTTTAGGTACAGATATTTAAACATTTGGTACTTTTATGTACCTCTAATATGAACTCTTTAAGTGTAAAGGTGTACTTTGTTAGGGACCGTTTTTTCTGACACCGTAAAAATCACTATTTATCATCTTTATTTACCCATCCTCACGTCTTCCAAACCCATACATTCAACTTTTATTTTTTCATTGAAAACAAAAGAAGCAAGGCAGGTTTGACAAAAACATTGGGCAACCACCGACATTTATTGCCACTGGTGTCAAATGTGACACGGCCCTGCTTGACACGCTTCATTTGATTGCATTGTTTTGTGTCATACAGTAGTGGCTAAAAGTGATGTCCAAATATAAAAGAGACACGTTCTCGCTTTTTCAAGTATATTATTAAAAATATTGTATGCGTGTTGTGCTTGGAGAATAAACCGAGATCAGCTTTGTGAAGAATTTAAGGAGGCTTGGCAAAACATTACACACGACACATGCACTAATCTTAAGTCAAGGCACAAAATAATTACTTTTTCATTAAAAAAAAGAGGATCAACAAAATATTAATAACTGATTAAATTGTAATCAATGTATTTTTATGGATTTTCTATGCATATGTTTGTACCGTATATTCACATTAAATCCATATTGATATCCTGATTCATATCCGTAAGTTTGCCATTTTGCCTTTTTTTAATAAGTGCCTTAACCAAGTTTAGAGTTCTCCATTTTGTAACATACTTCTCATATTTTGGTGGTTTAATGTAACCTGAAGGGCGGCCTTAGGCAAAAATACCGTACAAATATGCCCACCAGCCATCACATTTGGCAACTAATGTATATTTTCAGTCAACTTTTACAAATTTTTTTTTACATCTTTTAAGTATATATTTTAAGTGTAGCTCAATTTGTAGAGCATCCTTGTTATGAACAGGAAGCACACACATACTGATTACAACGGCATACCTCAAATGCAATTAACGTCATGTTGTAAGCATCTCTCAAAGGCGTAAAAAATTTTGCAGCTCAACAAAAGTCCCAGACATGAATATGACATTATTTAGTGAGCCACTCCTTTAAGAAAGTCAGTTTGTAAGAAGCATCCTAAACACTGTTTGATGAGATGTTTGCCTCACCTGTAGCGTGCACCACGCGCACTGTGGCCCGAGCTGCAGACACTCGTCACAGGAGAAGGCGCTGATTTGAGAACACGTCCCTGCACACACAATACACAACACACAACATAACAAACCACCGATGTTTGAGGATGCGGTTCACTTTTCTCAATACAAAACTATGTTTCTCACGCTACAATAAAACCATAGAAAATCAGCTGATGTTTTGTCACGGTATGAGCGACAAGTATGCTTGATTAATTAAAGTAGGTTAGATATGGGTTGATTTAACACTTGCGTTCATTTATAAAGCTGTAATAAATGGCTGAAAGAGCAACAATAGCGCACAAATGTGATTGATGTGTTATCCCGTCTTACCTCCGACAGTGCTAAGCCAAAAGTTCAGGACAAGGCAGAGTGAAACAATCCCCATTAGTCCTCACGGTTTCTGATCACAGGAGATAAAATAAAGTTCATATTCACACAGCTTCTCAACACACGCGATCAGTTAGTTGAGAGCTGACGGTTCGATATCACCTGGACGGACTGACTCAGCGCGTGCGCTTACTTGCCCAGCCTTTATATGCACTTCCGTACAGGTGAGAACACGACAGGTAACTCACTCACCCACACACGCACAAAGGGGGAGCTTACAAAAATACTTTTATAAGCCTTTTTGACTCACCTTACTACAAATCGCATTGGCATATATTAATAAAAATAGATCTGATGTTGTGAACTTCATCAGAGTCGTCTAAAATGCCTAAAAATCTAAATTTTTGAATATACTACGCATAACTCTGTTTATCTTAATCTTTTAAAAGTATTAAATGCATAAATACTCACCAATACATTTAACCAAAGCGCATTTTTCCTCAAGCTTTCTTGACGCACGCCTTATTTCGTTTAATCATTGTAAAGAAAATGGTGATGGAGCTAATAAATAATACAAAATTATCGTTTCAAAGTCCCAAAATAAACAGACTGTTTCATGAATGAAATACACTGTAGACATGTAGACCTTTCTATAACAATGTGGCATTTTAAACAGAGACAATGTGTGTCTCACTTCTGCAAAGACGGTCTTATATGTGGTAAATCAAACGACATTGAAAGTGAGACAACGACGTTTGTTTACGTAAACTGGGAAATGAGCAAACGTAAATTCAATTGTTAAAATGTTGTTAGATAATATATATATACGTTTAAAAATACATTTCTGGTGCCCAAGGCTACACCTGTGTGAGCAAAAGAGGAACTTAAGACAATTACTAATGCATGAATGGCAAACTGTCCACTGAAATGTTTCTGTGAAAATGTTTATTTGTGCTTTAGGTTGAAGCTAAAATGTGATTTATTCAAGTCAAAATATTATAGTCTATATTACAGAATTAACCTAAATTCATTAAATTACAACAGCAAAAATGTATAAATTAAATGGCTCTCTGAGGCAAGAATGTTACCAGGTTTTGAAGTTTGCTATCATTTGTTTGATAATGTTGTTATCTATGCAGTTTAATTTTAATAAAAAGGCCTAAGTGTCAAAATACTTCATAAGGCCACTATAATACATTTAAATATTTAGGGGGTGGTTTCCGGGACAGGGTTTAGATTAATAGGCCTTAGTTAGCCTATATTAGGAAATTTAAAGTGTTATAACAAACAAATCTTACAAAAAACATTGGCACTTAAATTTATCAAGATATGTCAGTAAAGGTCTTTCTAAATTTAGGCAGCCCAAACATGCATTTTAATCTAGGACTATGATAAGACCTGTCTGGGAAACCACCCATACCGTTTATCTACTTTAATATTAGTTGCATATTATTCTGCTGAGTGAAAATTGTGTATATATATTAGGTCACTTATCAGTTAACTGTAATAGGAGCTGACAACACGCCTTCTGCAAACATGGAGGTTAACCTCAGGTTACTTCTTGTAAATTGTGCCTTATCAGCACATTACTATCAAACACCTGCTCGGCCCCATCCTAAAAATCAAAACACACCTGCGTACATTTAAAATCTGCCACTGTGACAAACACAACATTACGAGGAATTAATAAGAAATTTTATTTTCAACTATACTGTTTACATATCTATATCGCTTTATATGTCCATAGGGATGAACCGGATGGTCCCACTATGCCTTTGGGAATCCCCTTGACCTTGAGTAATAATAATATTTGCTGAGTGTGTTTGCATGTGACGCATACCAATTGGTACATCTGAAAACAGGTGTGTGTGTGTTTGAGCCACGCATGGTTAAAGAAAGCTATGATTCAGCCTCCGTCTCAAACCACAGAAAGCACAGACATGTATTGATAAAACCTAGTCAATTTTTAACCAATAACTTTGTTTTACATATTTTAAAGCATTGTCAAAAAGTAATGATTAACAACCAAACATAAAACATCCGATTGGCACAGACATGACCTCAGGATTCAAACATTTAACAGTAATAATTTATTAATAGTGACTGTAATCCGTTTTGGCAAAATATGATGCAATACTTACCATGATGCTAGTTGCAGCTCCTAATTGTTAGGCTATGGTGTTCATATTGTGATTTATATGGTATTGCTATAAAGTAGATGAATGCAAAGGTGATCTAAGTAGTTGTTTATTGGACCAAGGTGAAAAAAAATCCCATCAAGTTGCTAAAGGCCCTTGTCTGTGAAATTCAGTCTCATAATCTAATTATGAGATTAGAAACATACGATTTTGATTTCAATTACAGAATGCTCTTTACATGTGATTTTATGTAAAAAAAAAATATATATTCCTTAGGTGTCTATGTAGAGTCTATAGGTTACTTTTCATCTTGCTTAGAAATAATTGATTGATTTGATATTTAGAAAACAATTTAATTAATGTCATTGTGCATGTGAAATAAAATTGCATTTATATGTACAAAAAGAGAGTACATAATGGAAGTACAGAGAGTAAAAGAACAAATGACAGAAGAAGACAGAAGAGAGGTAGAGATAGATAGAGAGAGAGAGAGAGAGAGAGAGAGAGAGAGAGAGATAGAGAGAGAGAGAGAGAGAGAGAGATAGATAGATAGATAGATAGATAGATAGAGAGAGAGAGAGATAGAGAGAGAGAGAGAGAGAGAGAGAGATGGAGACAATAATTTAATTCAAACTATTCTTCTCCTATCCAGTCCTATTATAAAATATACTCTTCTATCCTTTATTTTTAAACTCAACTTACTACATTTATCAGACTCAAAACCTTTAAAGTAAATTTTTGGCAGTATCACACTATAGTAACTCACCCCTGGAGGCCTCGGCAGCTAGCATACTGTCCCCTCTCTCAAATACCCAAACCACAGCAACAAGCGGGAATACCACAGGAATACTGGAGTGTGTGAATATCTGTCCGGCTGGCAGTGTGTGTCGGAAGCAACAGAACACTCAAACTATCACAGCGGCTTTATGAAGCATGACGCCTGCTCACCCTTTACTCACATACACACACATTTAGGCCTGAATGATGGCAACAACTGTTGGACTACACACACACACACACACACACACACACACACACACACACACACACACACACACACACACACACACATATAGATTGAAGCTTCTTCAATAGTGAAAGAAAAGCCTGCAGAGCGCATGGGCATGTGTGTGTGTCTCGCTTGTCTTTCAGAGAACGAAACTGATTCTGTGTCAAATCTGACCACAACGTCTGGTGCTTTATTTAGTTTAGTGACAGGTCTGAGCGTGCCTAGTATGTGTGTGCATGTGTGTGCTGGAGGGCTACTCACCCGAAATAATTGGCACTGAATTACTCCTCATTCTTCCTCAATGAAATGAATGGAACGCAGAGAGGGATAGAGAGAAAGAAAGAAAGAGAGAGAGCAATAGAGAATGAGAAGATGTGAAGGAAAGTGTCTCTTTTATATCGAGTCAAAGGGAAAATCATGTGGGCAGTGAGATCTCTGTGGTTATTTCTCACACATACGCTTGTGTTACCTAGATTTCTAAATAAGTATGTACCTCTATTGTTTTTATATGAATGTCATTATAATTCCTATGTACTGTATAAACCCAAAAATAACCGGTGACATGTTTTGTTTTGTTTTGTTTTGTTTCTTAAAAAGGACTTGAGATTGAGCTCAATTCTGGGGAACAGTCTTGTTCACACAACACAAAATGTCTCTAACACAGTTTACTGTAGTTAAAATGGCACACAAATGTTGCACCCAAATACTTGAATAAAGGTTAAAAGTGGACCTTTGTAATGTTTTTGTATAAACACTTTCTAATGTATAATGTATTAATAATTAACATTGGCATATGACAGTGGTTTTCAAACTGGGTGGCGCAAGACAGGGCCAGAGGCGACCCCAGTTTTAGTAAATACATTAATTTCTTATAAATGCGTAATTACACCTTAGAAAATAAAGCTACTAACTGACAGCACTACATTGTATCATTTAATATGTTTTGCTCAATTCAAATTCTTAGTTTGAGATTGTTTTATGTCTCGAAGGGATGCACCCTACACAAGAGTAATTCGATGGCAAAAAGTTTGCGAACCACTGGCAAATTAAAAGTTTTATTTTTTGGAAAGTGCTGGGTTGTTTTTAACCCAGGGCTGGGTCACTATTGGATTTTAACCCAACTGCCATGCATTAAACAACCCAGCAGTTGGGTTAAAACAACCCAGCATTTTTTATGTTATTTTTTGATGGTGATCTTTTCCTGCCAATGTGATGTTCAGCATTGACAGGTTGTTATGGTGAAATGATAGTGGTAGGCCTATTTAGATTACAGTAGTTAAAGCCATATCTACTGTCAACTACACTTAAACAGCTATAAACACACATACAGGTTTGTTTCTCTTTCTATATTAGTAAAGACATCTCATAGAGCTCCAGTGTTTACCGTTGTAATATTTTCTGTCCCCTTCTCCGAAAATAGTCCTCTGCTATTGAAAATAACCAAGAGGATTATTTTCGGGCACTGCGTAATATCATTGCGCCTGCTGTAGCCATGTTACAGCAGCAAAGTCCTTGATTATTACGCCAGAATGAGAGCATAGTTCCTAGCCATATCTGTATAGAAAATCACAACTTTTAATTATCCGTCGGTCTTAGTACACGATGTAACTACAGAAGAGTCAAGTTTTAAATAGGAAAATATTCCTATCTCTTTGGTCATTTTTTAGCGCGATGCTAATGGTCTAATCAGATTCAATGGATTATGCTAAGCTATGCTAAAAGTGGTACCGCCAGACCCGGATCAGCTGAATGGATTCCAAAACAGTAAAAATCTAATTTTTAACTCTAGGGGAGCTGGAAAATGAGCATATTTTCAAAAAAGTGGGAGTGTCCCTTTAAGGGGCTCTCACAGTGATGTCATAGAAAAAACATTTTTGGTACCTTTTGGTCAAAGGTTCTTAAAAGAAGCACTCACACATATACATGCACATGCCCCCCCCACACACACATGTACATGCACATGGTCACACACACACGCACATACATACACCTAACCTTCACACTCCCATAGGAACAGGGTGTGTGTTCTCTCAGCTGTCGGGGGTTTCAGGGGAAGACAGGTGTACATGCTATTAAATGTGAACATGTAATTAATATAGATCAAGATTTCAACATCTGACGGAAACAATAAGAAACGAGACAATGAGGAAAAGCGAGCAGGAAAAGATGTCTATCACAGGCACACTGTGTATGGTAATGTGACAGTGGACACACACACACACACACACACACACACACACGCACGTTCTGGTTTCCATGTTTTTTGGGGACATTCCATAGGCGTAATGCATTTTATTCTGTACAAACTGTATATTCTATTCCCCTTACCTGCCCCATTCCCTAACCCCAACCATCACAGGAAACTGTCTGATACCTTAGATTTTCAAGAAACATCATTCTGTTTGATTTATTAGCTTGTTTCCTCATGGGGACATCAAAATGTCCCCACAAGGTCACAAAAATACTGGTATTCCTATCTTTGTGGGGACAATTGGTCCCCCCAACGTGATAATTACCCGGCCACACACACACACACACACACACACACACACACACACACACACACAGAAAGAGAAAGAGAGAGAGAGACACATGCAAGGTGCCATTGAGTCTTAGACATAATCTCTTGGATTTGTGATAAAACCCTGCAGGATGATATTACAAAGAGCTCGTCCGCAGGGCCGCTCTTAACCGAAGAGGTGCGAAAGCACTCCCTAAAGGGATGACAGCAAACTAATATTAAAGATATTACCTCAGTATATAAACAAATACTGCACTTTACAACGAATAGGGTTGGAATCAAGGCAAAGACAATAAATATTAAGGTGTATGTGTGTGTTTTAAGCAGATTTTTGTGTGAATAGTTTTGTGGATTTTACCACACCACCATCTGCTGGTCAAAATTACAGTTGCTTTAACTCGATTGCTGAAAAAAGCATTTATGTGGTGTTTTGTGGGTTGTTGCTAGACTTTGGGATTTTTTTCCCCATTTTATCATCTGCCAGGGAAATTTCATAAAAAATAAATGATAAAAGTGTAAAAAGAATGACAATAATGAATTAAGTTTAGTAAATGGTTTTTAACAAGCACATATGTTTCTAAATCATTTGGAAACACAGTAGACAGACACATTTACAGCTTTATGGATAAACATAAACCCTGCTAGCTGATTTTACCAAGACCTTATCTACAGACTTGCTTTAAGATTATAAAGTTTATAATCAAATAAATCAATAAAAATGCTATTATATAAAATACTTAATGTATAATGAGACCAAACATAGACATTACATTTGATGTACACATCAGTAAAACTTAAAAAAAGCAATCTGTGGTTATTGGTTTAGTAGTTTTATAGCGCCACCTGCAGGGTAACGTGTACATTCCAGACAAGAATTTTAAAAGTATAGCCACATTATTAAAATACCTATAGCCATAGATATTATATAGGATGTCTATGCCTATAACTATTTTGATAATAAAATTACAGCAAATTATGATTATTTTGTTGATCATTATTATTATTGTTTTGGTCTTATGTAGGTGAATATTTTTTGCGTTCTGTTAAATTTCCATAATAAAAGCTGGCTCACAAATTCTTAACTCTGCCAGAAAATCCAATAATTTCCTAGATGGTTTCGGCCGGTTTCCACACAACACACAACTGTGAAAAACACATCATTCCCACACATATGCACAGAACACACAATTACAAACCCAGCGACGTGTTTGAGCTCTTTTAATTTGAAAAGTTTTCTTTTCACAACAGAAAAATATAGAAAACAAAAAAACATTTAAATAAAAAAATAAAGGAAAAATAGAAGAGCACAAAAGCAGGTTTTTATTTTATTGGACGTGCATGTCCAGATAAAACCATTAAAAAAATTCAGCATTTTAACAACAGTCCTGTATTTATTACACCGTGTCAATAATTAACGTTCAGAGACTTTTATTTTGACAGCCGAAATGAACTCCGGCGGTCCAATGAATGTATGTGTTCACCATGATAAATTTTCACTTTGGTTGATCAAATCAGGCCTCTAAACAAAAAGAGGCTACAGCAAAACAAACAAAAAAACGTCAAGAAAAGGTAGTTCATGTGGATAAAAAAAAATAAAATGCAGGAAAAATTACACAAGCCTTGCAGAACCTATCAGGAAGAATATGGACAGAACAGAAATTCTCCACACAATCAAGCTTAAAACACCACAATGCAATGTAAAAAACCAACAAAAACAACAACAACAGAAAGACATACAGATACAGAAACTTGATTTATTATAGAGAAGGACAAATAGACGCATTAAAGATGAAGTTCTGCATGACACCAGCTCCTGAGCCGGTGCTTTTATATCTGATTGGGCAGGATAGACCTGCAACCTGACCAATCAGACAACAGATACAACTCTGAGGTAGATCAAATGCCAAGCTGACCTGGACATCTAAATACACAATCACACACAGACACACAGACTTCAGCTAATCTAACTGTATTAAAGATGACAGGCTTGTGTTATGAACATGTTAAGTCATCCCTTCTTCCTGCTCAGAGATGTACACATTTAGGAAAACTAGAGTAAAGCTGAAAGCCAAGATTGAGGAAAACAGATATGCCAATGATCAAACAACTATTCAGTTTTACTAAAACCCCAACGCAGTAGTCCTTGCTGTTGTAAAGTCTTCAAATAGTAGACAAGAAAAGTCTTTGGTGGAAAGTGTCATAGTTGCCTTCAAGTTGCATGTTATTTTTCGAGCACTGAATAACGTTGTGGTGTCAAATTGAGATTTAAGTCACATAATGAATGCTATTATGGATATTTCAGCGAATTGCGAGTGCTGGAAATAATTTTATTGACTTGCAAAGTACATTAAATATCTGCTATGTAAGTAAATTGATAAATGTCTTGTTTCCTATCTAATGAAACATTGCACTTCTGCCTTGTTCTGAACATCAAAGAAATCCTGATGTGTTTGATGTGTTAAAAAAAAACAAATTAAACAAAGAGAAATAGAAATAAATAAAAAAATGGCACTAAAAAAGTCACAACCAGCCTAGAACAGAAGGAAAAACGTCAGCTTTCTTAAATCCACCATATCTCTTTTATTAGTCCCACCCACCACCCCACACATACCTCAGATAGCCTGACCCCTCCCACTCAACCCAAACAGTCATGCCCCGCCTCCCACTAAAATCCCACCCACCCACCTACCCAATCTTCATCTCATTATCCGCTTCTATATCTACCAGACTTTACACATGGATGATAAAACCTTATTCACAACAGACACACAGTCCCTGAAACAAAACATCTTTGATTCAGAGCAAAACTAAAAAAGTGAAAAAAAGCGTTTGCTTTTAAAGACAAGAATAAGGACCAATAGCCAGCAAGCATTGCATTATTCTAAACCCCACCCACTACTAAAAGGCAAAAAGTGGAAGACCAAAAGCAAACAAAAACCTCTTCATTTTGATTGCAACGGCAAATATCTTTTATCTATAAAAACATATTAAAAACCATATTTTAAAAAATGTCATGCATCGAAAGGTCTCATCACCATCAGCACTCACTACATTATTCACAGACATGGTCTGTGTAAATAGTCCTTGGTAAAAAATAAGCATTTGCCATCTTCACCTTCTTCTTTCTAGCAAAATAAAACTCTGCTCCCATTTTTTTGTCCATAGTTGGTGTAATATTGTAAAACATTTGCACCTTCAAGAGAGGTTTGCCGTTGATCTCTTGAATCGGCTGATTAAACCATGGACAAATTTTCTGAAAACTGTGCACGAGTGTCACTTCCTCAATGATGTCACTTCCTCTAAAAGAAAGCAAAAGGTGTTACCATAGTAACTTGAAGCAGACTGTATCTGCCTTTGACCATAGACAGTTAACCTGCAAGCAGATAAAACACCAAATTAGTGAAATACTGAATACGAAATAAATTATTTCCCAGAGTAATTACTTCTGTATATTGCATTAATTTGTTGTACAGCATTTTATTCAAGGCCGCGGATGAGATAAAAGCAAAACTATGTATAAATAACCTTTAATATCTTAATTTCATTCAATACCAAAATAGTTGCTAATATTAAAAATAATCCTATTTTCAAATGCTTTAAAAAAACAAAGACAAACTACCGTTTTATTGCTTGTTGGGTTGGAAAGGGTATGATGAAGGATCAGAAGAGGAAACATCTTGCGGCTGTACGCTGGTTTCCTGCTGAGAGATCGAGAAACAATGTTATGTGTCATCTAGACAGGAGATTTAAATAAAAAACACATTTTGCACGAAAGATGACGACAACTAAAAATAAAATTTAATTAAGAAACTGACCTCGGACTGGATAGCAGCTGGTTGGATGTGGGCGTATTGAGGGATGTAAGCTCCTGGCATTGCTGTGTTGGCAGGAATGAACTGCAGAAGAGCAAAATCGTGAGTTGCAAGGCTTTATTAAAAACACGGGTGCTGATATTGCTTATTAATTATCATATAAGCTCATGCCATGTAATCTGTGTGAGAGGACCGTACGGCTGCAGTGCCGCCCAGAGAGAGATGGCCCATCTGCTGGGTGAGGGGAGCCAACATAGCGGACTGCTGCAGTGACATAGGATGCTCCATAGAGGGCGACAAAACTGCTCCCTGCAGAAAAGACATGAGGGGAGAATAAAAAAACTAAATTTTCTGCTCACATTGGGATGGACGTAAAAAATACGTCCTAGATGTAATTTAATCTAATCTTAATAAAAATATATGTTGGTCATATTATGGTGAATGATTCATCAGTGCATATTACTACACCGAATAATTTTAATATCTTTAAATGAAATGTAATAACTCTCTCCCCTCTAAATCAACTTTCCCTACTTCTGACATCATTCAGGCTGCAAAAACAAACAAATTATCTTAACATTACTCCATTCTGGACTTGCCATGATCCACACAAATCCAGCTGGATAAAATAAAATCCCTGCCTACCCAACAAGATCTATTTTCACTTAGATTTACGTCATATTACGCAACTTGTCGACTAAATGTTTACTGCAAAAAATTAAACCTAGCGACCACATGATACTATGACGCAAAGCTGAGAATCAATGACTGGAACTAACCATTTTATAATGTTTTATATATCACCCAGCCGTGAGTCAAAGTGGTATTATTTTTGAGTCACCACCCATTTGGAAGAGGTGGTAAAGAGGTAAGGAAGACCATGACACAAACAAAAGCAGACAAGAGGTACAGAATAACTGGGCCTTACCGGATGCTGCATGATGTAAGACTGATGTGGCATCCATGAGGGATTCTGTACCTGTAAACAAACACAGAGAGGTTAGATCAGGTGTTGGTACTTCAAAAGCGTGATTGTGAAGATGAGGCAGCTGAGGAAGAGTACCTGGTAAGCAGAGATGGGAGACATGTATGGAGATACCCCTGGCTGAGCCATCAACCGATTCCCCATTGGATACGGAGCAGGGTAGTACCTGGGAGATATAACATCATGAAGATTTAATGTTTTGGAGGCTGAATTTTAAGGGAGTGTTGGACACATCCTTCATAGAGAAGAAAATCCTAGAATGCATTGTAAGGTCACACGACAGAATATATTTATGTCATTCAATACAAAATACAGTACTTTGCAAAGGTCTTAGGCCACCACCACCACCAGACTTGTTGTTTTAGAAGTTTTAATGTCCATCCATATCTATTTTTCAATCTATTTTATTAAGATACAAACAGAAAATACAGGAAATATGTAAAAAAATTACAATTTCAGGACTAAATGTCTTCTTTAGGCATCGTCGGTGTTTAGTGTGACCTCTCTTGGCACTAAACACATCTTTTTTGAGCAGAATGAAGTAAAAAGACTAATTTCTTTAAAATTAGAAATTAGATTTAATTTCATTTAGGTTTAATGCTGCGTTTACACCAGAGGCAGTAGAGACGGCAAGCGCGAGTGATTTCAATGTTAAGTCAATGTGAAGACGCGCGGATGAGGCGTTTAGCGCGGCGCGGAAGTTTGCGCGAATTGAGCATATGGCGCGTTACACACGGTACGCGCGAATGGTGCTTTTTGTGCATTTTGCGTTTGATGCAAATTTGCGGCTAACGCAATTTAAAAAATTTGAACTTTGGCGGATTTTCGCGCCACGTTAACCAATCAGGAGCCTGCTTGCTGCTGTGGCGGCAGCCCCGCCCCGAGTCACTCATTCAACATGAAGGCTTGATATTGTCCGTAAGCAGTCACCCAGAGCTATACGACACAAGTTCTTTTTTCTATAGAGACGGGAGTAAAAAAAGATCTCGCTTGGAAGAGTGTCAGTGAGGACATCGGGCAACCTGGTAAGTTGTAAATAAATACACATTTCACTTTTGAGTCACGTGACGTTTTCGACCCACGCCGTTTATTTTCCCCCTATAGTAAGGTGACTAAATACAAACCGGTAACTCTCTCGATAAATGCACAATCAACATCCGCCATCCTGCAAACAGACAACCGCACAGCATCCGCATAACCCACAAGAAGCGTATATGGCTTCTGACGTGCATTGAATGCATCGAAACTGTTCAAGCGGCAAACTAGGCGCGGTAGACGCGATTTTGACGCCTGAAACGCGGTTGGTGTAAACGCAGCTTAAGAGATCCTGCAGTTTCCTGCTATTGCTCAAGTGCAAGGGGAGTTTACCCTAAATACTTGACACTTCAGTTTACATTTTCAATTTTTAATACTACATACGCATTTCCTGTATTTTCTCAATGTATTTTTAATTAAGCGCCTGAGAAACAATAGCAGCCAGAACAGCCTTTACCTATTTAAGGGTAGCAGGATATATTAAAATAATTAAAATATTGCAAATGTGCATGTTGCAGTGAATTGCAATAACTAAATGATTTAATACTTTGAATAGTTTTGTATAGTCTAAGTTTTAGGTAAATGCAAAGACACTGGAGAGACATGGAAAGTAATGCTTCTTTTCCCAGTAAGAATGTGAAACACGGTAAGTTGGTAATATCATTTTTAATGATTTATTATAATTTAAATAGAATGTATACACCTAAAGCATTGTTGTATCACATATCGTATTATTTATCAAGTTATCACATTTTTCTTCTGTATCGTGCAACTCTACTTTATCTTACTTTATTACACGGCTCTCTGGAATGCTTGATTCTGATTGGTCAGTTGAGACATTTGCAGGTTCGTTATTTTCGAATAATAACCGCTCCAAAATAATAACGCATAGTTAGCCGGTACTACTTTTACGAGTAAGATCGCTCCGCGCCAATAAAGATTACTGTTTGTTTGGCGCCATCTTGTGACAAACACTGGACAACCACGACAAGACACAGAGAGCTTACTGAGACTGAACTTGACAAAATAGAGCATGACAGCTACGAAGCCAACACACAAAAAAATACAGAATGGGCATTAAAACTTCTCAAAGACTGGCTAAAAGAGAAAAAAATGGAGACAGACAAGTATGAAGCAGAGGATCTTAATAAGGTATTACGATCATTTTATGCATCTGTGCAAAGTTTCGCGGAAGGATAAAAATGTTCATTTAAAACAAATATGCCAATAAAATGTTTCAAATTCATATTCATGTCCAGTTTTTTTTCTTATGTGACAAGTAGCCGTGTAATAAGCGGTCGGGTCCTGATCACACTGTCGGGGCTTATTTCCCGATAACTACCGGCTGCCTCTACATTATCCCTTACTTAGTATGTGTGCTCCAATCACATGACCATGTCTTTTCTTATAGTGCATTGGGCGTGGTATGAATCAGCCATAAAAGATAAGACTGAAAATAAATGGCTCTCTTACCCATTTTGAAGGGCAGTACTGGGGTCGTAGGTCAAAGTCATTCCACTCTGAAAAAGTGAAAAAGGCAAATTTGGTGGCTGACTTCAGTGTCCAAGTTCAAATATTCACAAATAACTCAAACCAAACAGAGCATGATGTATGATGTCATACCCAGATATTTGAATAGCTCCTTTTGCTTCACGGCACACACCCATTCAGTTTCTGTCAGTCTCAGACATACACAAATAAAAACAG
Source organism: Paramisgurnus dabryanus (assembly GCF_030506205.2). Taxonomy (NCBI): domain Eukaryota; kingdom Metazoa; phylum Chordata; class Actinopteri; order Cypriniformes; family Cobitidae; genus Paramisgurnus; species Paramisgurnus dabryanus. The sequence continues at coordinate 22,645,755 of NC_133350.1, read as the reverse complement.
GACTTACTAGTCTCACCTCGGCGTCTCGTGTCCAGGTTCTGCCATTAGTGATGTATTTAGCCTGACTTTGTCTCTTCTTCTGCCCGCCGTCAGCAAACTTACAAAGCAATGGCTCTGATGCCCCTTTAACAAACGTCATTTCCCTTTTATATTTTAACAGAGACTATATATAGCCAAAACCATCATGTTAAAATCAATGCTTACCCAGCATTCCAGAGGAGGATTTAATGAACTTCCCATTGAAGTGAGAAATCACAGCATCACATTTCTCTGTAGACTCCATCCTGAATATAAAGATTGAGAATGAGACCACATTTCACGCATAAATACTTTAACAGTTTACAGGTTACACGGTTGAATTGTCACTTACCTGGCGAAGCCCACTCCCCGGCTGATCCCATTAGCGTCACGGAGGATGCGCGTGGAGACGACCTGTCCGAAGGGTTTGAGAAGGTTCTCCAGCTCTTGCTCATCCATGGACACGGGCAGGTTGGACAGGTACAGGTTAGTCGGGTCCTGCTCCTGCTGCTGTATTCATAAAACACATAATGTTAAAATCAGAACTTGCTATTGAGTTTCTATGTCAACATGAAATGTCATTCACAACCAGTGTCATGAGACATTTCAGCCTGAAACGGGATATACTGTGAAAACAAAAATGTAGGGAACTAGACGCAAGATTGCAGTCGACTGTGAAAGTACGTCTCCACATGTGATGGAGACGCGGAGACTGAAGGTCAGATTCAACCCGGGTAACTTAATTTTTGATTTCATGTCGACTTAAAGCATGCTTTGTTTGGACTACGTACATGCTATACTGTATGTCTATTTAAAGTAAACAGTACATTTGAGCCACTGTAAAGTCCAAGTTAATCCAAGCTCAAGTATAAAGACGTTTAAGGTTGCAAGCTACCATTGTGCCCTCGAGCAATGCATTTGACCTTAGCATCAACATCTATACATTCAAACACACAGAATCGACCATGTCGCTCGACTTTGAAGCCTTTGAGGTGGTTTATAAGTACTTCTTGATCCGACAATACAAATGTACTTGGACACGTTCATAACCTGACATTTAAATTTCTGCTAACTATTCTACATGTATCAGCAAAAAATGGGGAAGGGCCAGGATAAGACGTCAACATTCCTCAACATGCAAGCGTCAAACGTATTGATGTGGTACACACCCGTGCGCATGCATAAGAGGGAAGTGGAAGAGTATTTTGCTGACAACTGGAATGAAGAAAAAGAGGGCAGATTAAAAATTGAAGATGCAGGCAGAAATGCTTGGCAGAAGATCACTGCAGTATTGTTCAAACGTACTTTCTAAGTAAATGCGGTGTGTGCGGTTGCATGAGTGGAATGAGGAAAAAAGGAAGTGATGTCATATAGGGTTGACTCACCTTGGCCATCTGAGCCTGAACTCCGATGGTCTTAAGGGCTGCGACGGCTTTTTGTGCAGACACGGGGCTGTCGAAATCCACAAACCCGTACCCTACGAAAATAACATGATGCTTTACCACACACACTAATCTGAACACACACATCTTTACTATTATATGACTGAGGTGTTGTATTATGACAGACATCCCTTATATAACATTGTGTTACAATGATGGCATCTGATATCAGACCTGAACGATTACTATAATTACGTACCATGATATTTAGATGTAATACTAGGCTGTCCAAAAACTCTACTATGTTGCATTTGGCACAATTCAAGCATTCATTTAAGCAGAATTACATGACAAACCTTTGCATTTGTTTGTAGTCTTGTCAAGAATGGCTTTGGTGGACACGATTTTACCGTATCTGTTTACAAAAAGAGAAAATGAACACAATGAGAGGAGAGGTTAAAGACGGGCTTCGCTTTCCGAGTCAGTCTGTGTGTGTGTGTGTGCTTGCTAAATGACACTACAGCGTAGGAATTCATGACCTGCAGGACATGAAACTCAAGATCCATAATAATCCCAGAGCTGAGAAAGAATAACACCACCCGAGCGTCTTTCTTAAACAGATTTAATTCAGAAACAAAGAGACGATTGTGACAAAATCATCCGCAGACACTTGATGCCGTCAGTCAGGGTGCTGTGTGACAGACGAGCTGAGCTGCTTTAATAGAGAGTCCATGAGAAACCTGTTATTACGGCACACAAATCACCACCACAGTTCAAAGAAAACTCACGACTTGGCTTGTCTGTGAATAGTGCAGTGGAGAAGAGAAAAATACTGGAAAATTGCTTTGTTTGCATTTATGCATTTGGCAGACGAAACATTTTGTAGTTCATTCAAGGTATTCTCTGGAAATCAAACACACAACCTTTGCGTTGCTAATGCTCTACCAGTTGAGCTACAGGAACAGTACACTCCGTACAAAATGTACCAAAAGGTGTGAATGGGATGGTACCCCTTAAAGGAAAACACCACAGTTTTTCATAATTTTTACCATGTTCTTACGTCAACTTAGATGAATTATACATCCCTATATTTTTTCAATGCATCACTTAATCTTTGCACAGCGCGTCGTGAATGTGTTAGCATTTAGCCTAGCCCCATTCATTCCTTAGGATCCAAACATGGATGAATTTAGAGGCCGCCAAACACTTTTCATGTTTTCCCTATTTAAAGACTGTTACAAGAGTAGTTACAAGAGTAAGTATGGTGGCACAAAATAAAACGTGGCAATTTTTTAAGAGGATAAAAAATGAGAACTATATTGTATGGCGGAAGAGCACTTAGTTTGCAGCACTTCGACCTCAGGCGCAGTAATACGCAGATACGCGTCGGTTTTATATATATACTTCCGCGTCAACGTGCGAACACAAATGCAGAGCTATGCAGAGGCTACGAATAACCTACGGTGTAGACCTTATGCACGACTATAAAGGGCTCAATACAAAATTCCGGCAGTGGGCATAAAGTGCACGCATACTGTTCTGATGACGTATGCGGACTGTATGTGGACCCTTGCGTATGCATAAAACAAGACTATACTTCTAGTTTGAGAGTATAGACAATTTCAGCTGTAACAACATAAAGAAACGTCTTTCATGGAACAAATGGAACTTGCGGTATACTTTCACAAAAAATCAATCCATAAGGGCTCGCTATAGTTGTGCGTAGGTCCTACGGCGTAGCCGCGATGGCGTAAGTTCCACGCCGGTTTTCATTTATACTTTTACGTCGCCATCCGTGCCGACGTGCAAACACGCGCAGAACGCTGGTAGGCAGTATCTACGCGTGTAACCACAGTAGCAGCGCGACCGTCAGAGAAGAAGCAGCTTGGCAAGTTAACCCACAAACAAAGAAGAAACAGCAACTTGTTGTGTATGATTTGAGAAAACCAGCAATGATGGAAGTAAATAAACAGCGACTTTTGTTGCAGTTTGAGTTAAATCACTCCTCAACTTGGTCCGTCTTTGTTTTCATCATCGCAAACTGAAATACCTATGACGCATTTTTCTTACCTGATGGGAGGGGTTCTGGTGGACCAATAACAACGCTTGCGGTCCACGTAGAACTGACGCGCTGTTAACATTTTTGCGAGGTGCACGTCAGCCTATGCAGACCTACGCACAGGCTACGGATAGCCTACGGCGTAGCTACAGCGTAGAACCTACGCACGACTATAAATCGGGCTTTACTCAAAAAACAGCTTAAAAAGTGACCAAAACACAGCTAGACCAGCATGCTACACCAGTAAAACCAAGCTGGGAGATCAGCTAAAACCAGATCACCAGCTTATACGTAACCGTGACAATGCGTGTGCATCCAATAAAATCCTATGTTATGTTTGGAATGGCATACACACCAGCATACTATATGATGCATACTGCATAGTATTTAAAGGGGACATATCCTGCAAATCTGACTTTTTTCATGGTAAAGTGCTATAATTAGGCCCACAGTGTTTTTATCCACCTAGAACATGTGAAAAGATCAACCCAGTAACTTAGTTTTGGTAAACCATTCTCTGCAAACATAGGTAATTAAAATTTGGCTCCCCTTGTGATGTAAGAAGGGGATAATACCACACCTTAATCTGCACTATCCAACCACAACACTGCCATTTAGCTCAGAGATCAGCTCATTTGCATTTTAAAGGACACACCCAAAACGGCACATTTTTGCTCATACCTACAAAGTGGCAATTAAATTATCTATAATAGTATTTTGAGTATGTGAGAACTTTACATACGTACTCTTGGACACCGAAAATGTATATGACATCCTAAAAAGTCTTGTGAAATGTCCCCTTTAAAAAAAAATTGTATGGTGAACAATTTAAATAATGTAATAATAAACATTTGAAACAGTAGTGCGTTTCATTGTTGTTTTACATAAAACTGCATTTTATTTATACACACCATTGTCACAAAAATATAACTATTTAAAATTTTTTACTCAATTTTATATAAAAGATCATTCAGCAGTGCTACTAGATACTGAATCAAGAATGCTTTCACATTTGTTACCATGTTTCATTCATCACACAGGAAATGCGAGGTCAGGTTAAGCATTGCATTGCATTATGGGGTGCAGTACTCCCTCTCCAGTGTGCAGATTTCAGGAAATATTAGGTCATCCGTATTTTGCATGCAGACGGAGAGAGATTTTGCATACGGTGCACAGTATGCATCCATACAGCACTGCACACTATAGTCGTACGCTATGGTGAACACATCCAATGTGTTCATTTTTGAGACTTTCCCACTTATTTACTTACAATTATGTTAGAAAAGACACATGAAAGAGGGGGAATTTTAACACAACATGGAACTACCACAGACTGACATACCATACACATAATATGACATTTTCTCACCACTATACATCATGGCTTCGAAGGACTGTGTTTCTTGTAGAGAGAAACGAAATGTATTCACATTTCTGCAGGATTCGATTTATTGACGCGTCCCTCACGAGACTCGTGCAAGAACAAGCCGTGACAGCACTGCTGACTGGGAAAGGGCAATTATTCATTCGCCTCCGCCGAGGGCACCTATTTCATCATTGAAATACTGTCGTATATTTAGAAGCATTTTCCTGGCTAAATAAATAAATGTTTATTTATGCCGGCTATGACGCTGTCCAGAGCTGCGCAAGCAAACACTAAACAAAATGTCCCGTGGCACAGGGGGAGGAAACGTCGGAGCCAATCATGCTTCGTATATGGATTACGAGGCTCCGGAGAACCACATGACCTTGCCCTTGACCCGTACGCTTTGGCGTTTCCTGCCCCCACCAACAACTCCCTGGGTTTCTGCCCGATGCGGATGAAGCCAAATCAATCCGTCGCTTATTGTGATTAAAACAGGGAGGTTATGATGTCACGCAATACCTAAAAGCTGAGCGGACACATTCCTTATGGTAATTTAACTGACATATAAGGCCGTCGGTTTTGTGTTGAATGTACGTACGACCCCAGCTTCACTTTTAACCAGGACACAAGCCAAGAGGATTATGGGCCCCCCAACTGACTCCTTCCCATCAATTTGAGGGATTACCATGGCGATGGTTGGTCTCCCGGGGGGCACGAGGGGTAAAATAACCCAGAGTGGGAATGTTGGAATGGAATAAACGCAGGATAGGGTGCTCTCACACATTTATGCGCAAATACAGTATATACGTTACATCCGACATCCTAATGGGGAAAATGACCGATATCAAATATTCCACTGCGTTCAGCAGCACGAAATTAGCAACAGCTGTCTTGCAATAATTTAGGGGAACTAAGCAACGTAGGAATGTTTGGAAATACTGTTTAAACTCTAACGTCTGCACAGATATCTGATAGACATGAGACTACTTTTCCTGCTTCAGTAATTGCTGAATCATGGCTGCTCGCCTAAAGGCAGAATTCAGCCAAAAACACAAATTCTGTCATTGTTTATTCACCTTCATGTCAAAACCTATATATGACTCGTATGTGGAACACAAAAGAAAATATTTTAGGAGAAATAGTGGAAAAGTTGTTTTGTATCCATACACAATGGTAGTCAATCGTTTGGCGGTGCAGAATAACTAGAGTCAGAGGGAGAAAAAGAGAGAGAGATGTGCTAAGTTTCATGTTTCAAGGAAAACGTGGGAACAGAACATCCCATAATTCAATGCACATACTGTATCCCACAATTAAGTGCACTCTGCATGACCTCCTAAGTCCGGTGTGATCTATCAACCGGAAACAGAGGCTAAGTTCACATTGTCAATGTTCAGGATTGACCACTGTCAGTATGAACACGCATCCAAAGTCAACCCTGTATTTTGTTCGCATGTGATGCCTGTAAAAAATGCCGCCTTCCTTTTTAACAAAACATATTATTTTCGGATTTGACTTTGCGGTGTACAACGGCAAGGTGCAACAGGGTATATTTCAAACGTCACATGACCAAACTGGGTTGGTCTCTTTCGGCTGCTGGCATGTGCTATCGTAGGTTGGCATTGTTATTCGCAGTATTATTGAAGATGTTAACGTGCATTTCCCCCGGACATTGGTTATTCTAGTCTTTGGTAGCTCCTAAAGGCTTCATGTATAAAACAGCATCATGTCAGCGTAGATCATAAAGAACCGGAAGCGATCTACTATGTTTAACAGGAATGTAGAAGTAAGTTGCGTGCGTCTTGTGTGTTCTTTTATAGCTCAGTGTAAGAGCATTGCGTTTGCAGCACAAAAGGTCATGGGTTCAAACCCGGGGAACACAAGTACTTATAAAAATGTATTGCACTGTAAGTCACTTTGGATAAAAGCGTCTGCCAAATGCATAAATAAAAAAATATATATGCCATATTCTATCTGCATGCTTTACTAAATACAAACGCAACACTTGGATAGGTGCAGTCTGTTTACACAAAAGAGTTGCCGTTTCAGTGTGGTGTCTATGAATGCTTAAATATTGCATTTTATTACACGGCCCTCGAAAATGCCTGAATCTGATTGGCCAGTCGCGACATTCCAAGATATGTTATTCCGAGATAAAAACCACCTGAAACTAATAAAACACGGCTGCAAATCATTTTAACAGGTATAGTTTAATATTACACAAAAATTAAATATAAATGTATTTTAATAACATATATGACATTAAATTTACAAATAATCAGTGGCGGCCCCTGACTGCTCATCCGAGGGGCGCTAATTCAAAATAAGTGTTCGGAGTGTCATGTGTGTGGTTCCTTATTTCAAAATATGTGTTCTGCGTGTGAGAGATCCAGTGTGCATCACGTGTTTTGTGATAATAAGTGCCTGATGAACACGTCAAAACAGTTTATGATAAAAGAGACGCTCATGTTCACAAAATACACGCAAGACACTCACTTAACAGTAAAGAGTTCATGAGATTATGCCAGTATCTGGCAAACGCGAGCGTCTTTTTTATCATAAACCCTTTAGCAGGTCAGCAGCAGGCACTTATTTTGACAAGACACGTGATGCATACACGATCTCTCGACACAACATATTTTGCAAAAAAAGGAACCACACACATGACGGGCTACATACATGTTGTGACGAACTTCAAATCGAGCACCCTCGAAAAAGAAGTCACCGGCCGCCACTGCAAATAATAACATTTAAACGTCTTATCTTAAAACCAAAAAGTAAACTGTTTTTCTCGTGGAAAGTCTGCATTTGTTAAAAATGAGAATATTTTAAATCAATATTTAATGTTCCTTCCCTTACTTATGAGGTTAATAGCCATGTAATAAGCAGGATAATATACAGACAGCTAGATGTTATCGTAAAATAAGCTTCTTCAGTGTAATACAAAATCTGATCATACAGTCGGGGCTTATTTCTGCATTAACAACCTGCAGCCTATACATTATCCCTTACATATTGTAGCTGTAACGTCGAAAGTTTTACTGTACATAACATTACAAAGCAATTCTGCACTGCGGTTTCTCATCATCTTCATACACTGTGTACCTGAACACGGTGACAGGTGGTAACGAGTGACGTCACAGATTAATAGTTGTCCGGTACGGTTCTGTTCACACAGCAGGGCTTCTCCGCAAATGCGGTTGTGAGCCCTTAAAATGTACAAGTGCGAGTTTGGTTATATATAATGTGGTTGTCACCCCCGTAAATAATTGAAGTGTGTGTGAACATGGCTAAACCCCAGAGTGATAATGTGGACTTATGAAATGTACAAAAACTGAATAAAATAAAAAATATCTACATTTTCATATCTAGATAAGGGGTTCTCAAACCTTTTGCAGGTGGGGACCCCCCTACAGGGGAGGAAAAATTTCAAGGACCCCCTTAAGATTTTAACAGTTACAGTTACCTTAAAGCAGTAATTCTCAAAGTGTGGTCCGCGGACCACTAGTGGTCCGCCAAACCCCCCTAGTGGTCCGCCAAAAGATGACCTAAATTAGGCAAGTGTTTATACCAGGGCTATTCATTTGGCGGCCCGCGGGTCAGACCCGGCCCCCAAGGTAATTTGATCCGTCCCTTTATGTAGTCTGTAAAATGACATCTCTAGAATAAATTTAGTACGTTAGACAACGGGCCCTACAGTTACGAGTTGATGCGCGTGCGTCTGTTTCATACAGCATGAGCTGCAGAGCGCGAGTCACGTGACTGGTGCGAGCAGCTGTGTCACGTGTTTATATTCGCGCTTTGGTCCACAAGTTCAACGCGATCGCCTCCCCCGCTCGCGCCCGCATCTCAAGACGCGCTAGCTGACTGTGGTGAGTTAAGAGACCGGACTCTATGGCTGTTTTAACTTTATTTGTTGTATTTCCAGCTTTAAAACACTGCCTTTTCCGACAATTGTTGTCTGATAAGTCTGCTCAATTATGACTTGCTTATCAACAATGACATTTACGTTACATGTCTTAATAAATGAAACTGCCGTTTTTCCAAAATTCAAAGCATCGTTCTCACACAATAATGCAATTTAAATGAGTAACAGTTCATTTGCACCACTGTATGCGTATCGTGCTGACAAACATACACCTGATTTCACTGCTCTTGCGAAATCTGAAAACATATTCTGTCTTATTAGAAGCTAGCCTAATGTTTGCCAATTATTAAGATGGCTGTTGTTGTTGAAATAGGGCTACTGTTATGTTATGTTCCATGTTATAAACTTTTTTGATATGTGCACTGAAGTGAGTAAATGAGTTAAATTCTCAATGAGTGTGATATGGATCTTATTTACCTATTTAAATGTAGAATAAAGCTTAATGTCAAGCATAAACTGAAAGCAGCTAAAATCCACATATCTAGTTTTGTAATGTACTAGTTTTTGTTTCATGTGTAAAATCCCTGTAATTTCAGTGATTTTGGACATTAAGGGGAATTTTTTTCAGCATTATATTGTTACCATAGATACAACCATAAACTTCACATACCCACCACCTCAGTTTTAAATTAATGGCTCTTTGGAATGACATTAAGTGGGACCTAGGCTGTTATGGTATGTTTAATTGCAGTTTTTTTCACATGTGCAGTTTGTTGTTCATATTAAGCTGCAACTCATTTTACATTAACTTTTTCAAATGAAATAAAATTCATATAATAATTTCTGAACATAGCATTGCATTTGTGTTTAAAAAATTTGTTTTTGACTTAAAACAATTGCATATTAAACTTAAATGTAGCTTATCCTTCCTATTTTGTTGTTTTTTTGGGGGCGTGTTAGAGTCAGATTCTGTTAGGTGGTCCTCAGAAAAATATTGGAAGATGAAGTGGTCCTTGGGCTAAAAAAGTTTGAGAAACACTGCCTTAAAGCATAATTTTACAACTTATGTGTTTTTAAGAGGGTTGTTTTTTCAATTACATTTGGACTTAACAGTTATACTTTTCAAATTTATCTTTTCTTTTCATAAGATCAACAGCAGCAAGACTGACACGGTTCTTAGGTGGTCCCCATATTTAAATATCCCCTTCTTAATAATACAACACAATAGAGTGCCACAGGTATGACCTATTTTTGTGGGCCAAACCCAGAAGTTAGCAGGACACTGATTCCCTCGCTAAAAAATATGCTCTGTGTTTAACAAAAGTTTATGACACTTACAAGTTTTGTCCAACTATGATAAGTTTTGTAATTTTCACAGATGAGCACAACTTTTTTTTTATTCTAGTAAACGCATTTAAACTTCAAAATTCATAAAAGTTCTGCTAATCCGTGAAGATTAACTTGGACAAAACGTGTAAACGTCATAAACTTGTTAAACACAGATCTTATTTTTGCAATAATCAAAAAGTCTATAGGAAAAATGAATGGGCTTTTTACCAGGGTCTTGCTAACTTATAGGGTTGCCCTACAAAAATACATAATCCCTGCAGAACTCTATTTTACAATTTATAACAAATTATTTCATGGAGCCCCTGGCTAAACACTGAAGACCACCAGGGGTCCCCGGACCACACTTTGAGAACCCCTGATCTAGATGATACCTGGACGCCACCAGCTGGAACAAATTCAATTTTATTTATATAGCTCTTTTTACAATCGATTAATTGTTTCATAGCAGCTTTACATTAATAAAAGCAGGAAAACAAAAAACACAAAAAATCAGCGGTACAGCGGCTAAAATTAAACCGTACTAGCGAGCGTAGTAATAATGCTTGACACAAAGAGGTCATGAAACAACAATGAAGCATAAAACTATCCATTAAGTTTATTGATGCATCAAGCATAATGTTTAACATTTTTTTTAAATGTACACAATTTAAGTGTGTTTGCACAATATTTGCAGTAATCAACTGTAAGCTAGTGTTGTTTTTAACACAGCTCATGAGACTGGCCATAATATCATCTACATGGGTGGCGGGGTTTAACTGGATTTTAGTGCTGTAGTCTTGAGGATGTTTTCAGGGTAAACAAGCTCATGAGGGTTTATCCCATAACCTAACCCAATTCTGACAGTGTTTAAAGGTCCACGTAAAGGCCATGGGTTCAATTCCCAGGTAACACACATATAGAAAAAAACGTATACCTGTTATTTACTTCAGATTAAACCATGCCAAATGTATAAATGCAATGTAATGATTTTGTCATAACAGCAAGCAACTACTGCCTAAAATACTCACGGCTGACAGAGTTTGACAAGTTCATGATCTGTAGTTCCTGGCGGTAACCCGCGAATGTAGAGGTTTGTTTTGCTGAGTTGCTCCCAGCCGGTCGTGCTGCTGCTGCTGCTACTGCTGTTGTTGGTGCTTGGGCTGGGCGGAGCCATTGGAAGGGTGGGCGGAGCAACAGGAGGCTGTAATGGGAGGAGAACAACGTTTTCATTGATTTGACAATTGCGTGCCAGCATAGATGACATCATGTATGGCACTAAAGCAGCTTTAAACAGAGACAACGAAGAGTCATCTGAAGCCTGATTCCCCCCAAAATGTCTTTGTTGCTTTAAAACATTTCTCTGTTTGGCCTAAAATGGGAATTTTAGCTTAATAAATTGCAAGATTTAGGGTGAGACTGTCTTTCTGAAGACCAATGTGAGGTAAACAGATGCTGAACACCTTTAAAAACCTCATCCTTGTTCTTTCTCCTTGAGTTTCTGATCAAAAACCTTCCCTCATAGAGACATCACACAAGGTAATAGAGAAGAAGAAAGGAAATACCCCCACCTCCTCAAACATGCTCTGGCAGGGCCACTCCATTCATCATGATGATATCTATAACTCTATCTGTAGTGATCTGGTGTTATTATTGCACATTCAGCCATCGCCAGTGAGTCTACCCACATCCCAACAGTCTAATTCCCATTAAAGCCAAGCACAAACAGGCCTACAGGCACAGTCAGCCCTTCAACACTCATATCAGTCTAATCACAACATTCTTCCAGAACTGAACGTGCTGGGATTATTTTAATGGATGCAGGCCCATTTAACAGTACAGAAATTCATAAAGCGACATCTACTGCTTTCAATTCTTGCCACATGGCTGTAACTTGCATTTGTTAAAGGCCCCAAAATGACAATGTTTACATCATTTATTGATCTCAAACTCTGTCTGGTCAGCAACATCCCTCACAATATTCAAAAAACATCTAATAACATATCTTTTTTGCGAATACTTGACTGGAACATATTGATTAATTTGCCTATATATAACAGGTAGGGTCTCTATAAAATGCTAAATCTTTCGAAACTTAAAGGAATATTAAATTTTCTTAAAAGAAAAATCCAGATAAGTTACTCACCACCTTGTCATCCAAAATGTTGAGGTCTTTCTTTGTTCAGTCCAGAAGAAATTATGTTTTTTGAGGAAAACATTGCAGGATTTTTCTCATTTTAATGGACTTTAATGGACACCACCACTTAACACTTAACTCAACACTTTCAAAGGACTCTAAACGATCCCAAACGAGGCATAAGGGTCTTATCTAGCGCAACGATTGTCATTTTTGACAAGAAAAATAAAAAATATACACTTTTAAAGCACAACTTCTCATCTAGATCCCGTCCTGAAAGCGTCAGCGTGACCTCACGCAATACGTCATGATGTCAAGAGGTCACAGAGGACGAACGCGAAACTCCGCCCCAGTGTTTACAAGTGTGTTGAAAGAGGACCGTTCCGACGTTGTTGTATGTGGAATGATACTAATTAATGTCTTTGTGTCAGTTTATTGTTAACAATGGTCCGCAAATGTGCGTTTCATATATGTAACACGTGAACTCCCTACGTCACTACACATTTACGTTAGGTCGCGCTGGACCGGACCTAGACGAAAAGTTGTGGTTAAAAAGTGTATATTTGTTATTTTTATTGTCAAAAATGACAATCGTTTCACTAGATAAGACCCTTATGCCTCGTTTGGGATAGTTTAGAGTGCTTTGAAACTCCTTTCTTCTGGACTGAACAAAGAAAGACATCAACATTTTGGATGACATGGTGAGTAAATAATCTGGATTTTTCTTTTAAGAAAATTGACTACTTTGTTTAGCACTTTGTTTCCCCAAAGCCCAGGGTATAGACATATTTTTTACGTGTAAGCAAACGTACCAGCATGATCAAATGCACAGCATTGCTAAGTAAAGTTTATTCGACTCGTACATGTACAGATGTTCCACGCATTGTAACAAAATGCAGTGCATCTCCTGGGCTACCTACTAAATTATCCTGTAGGCGCATACGCAACCTACATGTACAATGTATAAAAAAATCTGATGATGTGCGTACAGAACGCGCACACTCTTCTGATGACGTAAATTGCATCACGAGCACTGTACACGGACCCTGCGTACACGTAAAAAATGATCCACACTTTAGCCTTAAAGGGACACTCCACTTTTTTTGAAAATAGGCTAATTTTCCAGCTCCCCTAGAGTTAAACATTAGATTTCTACAGTTTTGGAATCCAATCAGCCGATCTCCAGGTCTGGCGGTATCACTTTTAGCATAGCTTAGCATAATCCATTAAATCTGATTAGACCATTAGCATCACGCTAAAAAATAACCAAAGAGTTTCAATATTTTTCCTATTTAAAACTTGACTCTTCTGTAGTTACATCGGGTACTAAAATAGTCCCCTTGGTAACTTTCAATAGCAGGGGACTAATTTCGAGCACTGTGTAATATCATTGTGCCTGCTGCAGCTATGTTACGGCAGCAAAGTCCTTGATTATTACGCCAGAATGAGAGTATAGTTCCTTAAGGGGTGGTTTCCCAGACAGGGAAGGCCTAAAATTTTGAGGCAAAACAAAGGGCACCCACGTTTTTTAAGATATGTCAGTGTTATTTGCTTTCAATAGGCTTTATGCCCAGCTGCACTACTTCCTGAACTTCAGCCAGCCCCTTGTTTCCTGTCTTCCATTATTGGACAAACTGATTAATCCAGGTGTGTCTGATTATTGTTGTTGTGACTACTGAGGTCAGGCACACCTGGATTAATCAGTTTGTCCAATAATGGGAGACAGGAAACAAGTTCAGGAATTAGTGCAGCTGGGCATAAAGCCTATTTGGACACCTTTTACATTTATTTTAGTCTAGGACTAATCTAATCCCTGTTCAGGAAACTGCCCCTACAAAATCCAACTATTCATTCTTTAGAGACTAATGAATATAACTCTGAATTGATGTACTTGATGTTATGCAACCTCAAGAAAAAATGGTCAGAGCTTTAGTGAGAAGTATCTAAAATTTGGTGGGGGTCGAAAACCAAGATACTGCCAAACCAAAACCACAGTATCAAACTCACTCATCTGCACAAGTTGTGATTTCTCTAAAACAGTTTGCTTGCGCAGAGAGGGATGTTTTTCAGCGAAAGTTCACGTGATGCAGGATTGCTCCGGGATACAGGATGTGCGGGCCTCTCGCCCACCCCGAACAGTGGCCACCACAGCCCACATCACTGACTCACTTCCTGTTTCTTAGTCATTCATTAAAAGGGCTTCATTTCTCACAGCCGTCACAAAATGGCCGCCTGTTAAACATCAGCGGGCGGCTGTACTTGCCCAGAAAAAGTGACACGAAAACCGCAAGTCAACAGCCAAGGTTAAAAAAAGACCACTGCTCTGACAGATGCTACTCTCTATTATAATGAAACAACACATGCATGCAATTCATAAAATGAAGCCCACTCACATGTAAAAGTCTGTGTTGCGTGTATGTGTGTGGTCAGACCACATAAAATGCCACCTGACTGTAACTCTGTCAAGTGAGTTCTGTTTTTTGACACACTGACCCATTTCCCCTGCAGCGACTCGCACACTTGTGCACTGAGGTGAAACTGGACGTGACCCCAAAAGCTTGTTAGCGCCTATTAATTACTGAGGAAAGAGACAGAGGCACTTTCTCTTTCCCAACAGCGTGAAAATAACCCACTGATAACTATCTGTAGGAATATGAGGAAAAAACTGAGGATTGATTTAAAGGAGGAGCTGGTGAGAAAGACACATTGAGCTCATCCACAAATCGAATGCTATGATAAATAGGATGGACAGATGGAGATCAATCTGCATTTTACCAAAATGTTCTTTAGAATTTTTTAAGATTAAACTCGATTGATTTCAGTGCTGCTGTATAAAAACTATTAAGTGAGTGCCGGAGAAACATGTCCAGTTTATCAATAAGATAAATAACAAAGTCATGGGAAGGGTAACCAAGACATTGAAAAAGCAATGAGTGGAGAGGGGAAGAGAGAGAGCGAGGCGGGGGATCACATTCAATATCCAAGCCATCTCTCATACGTCTGTATGTCCCTTGGGTCCTGAGCTATGCGCTGTAGTCATCCTACACCATATGGTTCCTATAAACTGTGAAATCTTGGAGCCCATTAACTTCTTGCTACCTCTATCACAACCATCACTTTGGGCACACCATGTAAGCTCCTATGCAAATACGTGTGTAAATGTGTGATTTCACGCACAGCAATTGTGTGTGTGTGTGTTTGATCCATCCATTCTCACATTTACAGAAATGAAACGTATATGACAAGTAATGTTTAAATATAATTTCACATGCCACACCCACCCGGGCCACCAATTAGTGGAGTGAATTACCTCATGAATATTAATTAGGCTGAGATTCTTCAGTACACACCCAACAATCTCATAACGCAAGTTGCCATGGTAGACTTTCATCACAGATCTCGCATCCTCATTAACACAAGCTTTCTTTTAAAAAAGACACTAACATTATCGAGATTTAATTCACTAATAAATGAGCACATTAAATACATGCATGGAAACTGTATGATAATAAAGTGGAATATCACTTCATTACTGTCTTATTTATATAATCAGCTATTTACTTCTTGGCTCACTGTTAACGTTTCATCCCAAATTAGAAAAAAACACACTGGTTTCCGGACTTCTTGTTCCGTGCAGACTTGATAAATATTACATTGTGTTATCGTACTGTAAATAGTGTTACTGGGTACGTATAACTTACTAAATCTGAATATAAAACATTACGAGGCCTAATTACGAAAGCAGAACCCGACTTAGTTAACCCGACTCCGAAAAGCAATGGCTGTCTCAAAACCTAGCAAGACGCTTAACTAGACTGTATTTTTATTACTACCTGCGTTTTTGACATAATCGGATATGCTCTAAAATGCTATATGTGCATTCTAGGTAGGCAGCTCGGTAGATTTTATAACACGGCCGTGTACGTGTGTGCGCGCGCGCACGAATAAGAGTTAAATACATTCTGTCCCAGGTAAAGATCTATGGTGTCCATCCTACACAGTTCAATATCTTTATCATCACCAGCTGTAATATGTCTCACTTTACCTACCTGCTTTCGATACGACGGAGTTCTCAGTGGATTGGCCGTGTTTGCGAAGATCATCATCTATTCCCTTGTGTTATCTGACCCAACGATGAATAAAAAAAACTACTCTGGAAATCACTTGATATTAGGTTACAGTAGTGAACTGTAAATTTTCCACATCGCACACTTTGAATGTCACGATCGGGGTAAAGTGATAATCCGTGCTTGATCTGGTGAGATTTCTGCGAAATAATATTTTAAAAAAGAAACTCGTTAACCGATGGTTTATTCCCACCTTGGGTCGTCCGACCGGTTTCTGTAAATCGCCTGGTTCATTGATCTCGGTTCTGTTGCCCGCAGCGAAGACCCACCTACCGAGGAACGATCCACTTTATAGTCACATAGCAGGGTGTTCGCGTGTCTATTTAGTGTCCGTGACGCATGTTTTTCAGCAAACACACTTGGATTACATACCCACAAAGCATTTTATGTTAAATATACACTGTTTTTCAAACATTTTAAAGGACAAATACGCAATGACCTTGCTGTAGGTAGTACGCGTTTACACGTTTCCCCCCAGATGCGAGTTGGTTGCGTCCCGCATGCATGCAAGACATTCCACAACCTCGCCATCAGATCCCATCTACAATACACACAGCCAAACACAGCGGTAACCTGCAGGACTGTCCCAATGTGACTTGGACGGTGACACATCTCATACACTTTCTTTACATTTGAATTGAATTTAACTCAATTTTGAAATATGCAAATACACAAACTCACGAAAATCTCACGCTTTAATAGGAAAGGTGTGAACTAGTTCCCTCCTGCAACAGTAATAACAAGGCTGAAATTGAATGACACCTCCTGCAGTGTTGCCCAGGGCATTTCTTATCTACTGTTTGTCATGTTAATGTTGCTCTGTAATCACATTTCACAGCTTATAAACACGCTGAAGGAACACCTAGTGTTATTCAATAGGAGTTTGCAATTTGGTACAAAACAAATATTAAATTAACCCAAATGACATGCTGGTGTTTAAAGGGAATGAAGAATGTGATTGGGTCCTGAACTGACAAGCCTTTTACACTCAGTAGATTACATTTATGCTTTTATCCAAAGCGACTTGCATTCAATTGATACATTATTTTATCAGTGTTGTGTTGCCTGGAAGCTACAGAACAACAGTTTTGGGCCAGGCATAACCATAACATTTTTTATCCATTTTGTAAAGATTTTACATTTAAATGTGTACAAATACCCAATACGTCATTCATGCATCTGTGATTTAAAGTCATAACCAGCAAAGTTTGCATACACTGTTTAACAAAAGTTGTCAAAGTGATGTTGCTTATAAATTGCACATAAACACCGAGTGTTGTCTCAAACACAAACCGATGGATTTCTCTTTTCGTGCACTCTTTTCTAAGTGAGTTTTTTTGCTCCATGCTCACTAATGTGATGTGTGTGAGAGTTTAGTGGGGCAGAAAACCCAAGTGATTCAGAGTAGGGGGCCACATTGCTCCAAAAGATTACATGCATGTGAAAAGCAGAACGAGTGTGTGATGAAGAAAGAAATCAGGTTTTCTGAATCCTATTTTTATATACTTTTTATTTTATGTGGGCTCTTACTTTGTTTAGAAAAAAAGTAGTTTTCTAATGAACAGTTAGACATGTTGGCACTTTTATAGTTTTATCTGCAAAAATTATTTTAAATATTTCAGCATAATAAACAATGTTTAAGATAATAAGAAACATTGCAGTCAAGTGACCCTAAACTTTGACCAGTTAATTATACATACAGTATATAAACAAACACAACCAGTAGCCACAAGAAGTCACAACCCCGCTTTACCATCAACCACAGACATAACAAATAACCACAACCACAACAAAAGACCACAGTTAACCTAACAGCCCCTGCTTTTACCACACAAACCAGACCACAACTTGGCATCACTACTAGATTTAAGTTAAAGGTTATTCTATACCAGCTGTCTTGTATATAAATAAATTGCAAATTAACTCCTCATCAATCTTTCTTAGTTGTGCGTCATTATTGTCAGTTAAGACAAGATTTAATATTGACAAATCTGAGCTCTGCTTAGAGCATTTCAATGATCTTGGACAGGACACACATGCTGCCCGCTACTGCATACTTTAAGTTTAACCACTATCCACACTCAAAATATATATATGTGAGAACCAGTGACCTTTTAAAGCATCTCATATGCTGTCTAAGCAAGAAACATGACTTAATTATTCCCGCTGCGATTAGTGGCAGGTCATATTGTCAGACTAAATCGTGCAATTAGGCAGTTCTTTTTACACCAAGGTAAATTAGGTGACTTGATGTGGTCAAGCCCTTTCAAACTGCTTGAAAAGCGACCCATGTTCTGTATTCTCTGTTGCGAGTGCCCCACATCCGTTCAGCGAGGTGTCTTTTGTTTGCCCTGGTCAGGTCTCTATTGGGTGGACGAAGGCAAATTCAGCCCAGGCTTTGTATCTCTCCAGGGGTGAGTGCCTGCACGGCACAGGGTCAGTCACTGAACACCAAAGGTCAAACAGAATGAAGCCCAGCAGTCCATGAAGCTGTAGGGAAAAACTCAATAGGTCAACAGAGATGGGAAAGGAGAGAGAGGGAGAGAAATTGAGAAGTGAAAAGCTCTGATTCAGCAGTGTGGGAGGTCACAGAGGCAGGTAGAAGAGCAGATTGTGCCTGTAATACTCTGTTCAGAGTATAACATTGTCAGCTGAACGTTCATCATTCTGTCAATAGCTTTCCAATTCAATATTTCAATATGGAGAGACGTTATGTGCATGTGCATTTTGCTGTAAATTATTTGGTAACACATTGTAATAAGGTCATATTTGCTAATATTAGTTATTGCATTAGATAGCACAGACTAAGAATATGCAATATAAGTTTTTCGCATTTATTAAGCTTTTTAATTGTTAGTTAATTGTGCATTACAATGTTACAAGTTTTGATTTAAAAAATATTTGTAATTGTTGAAATAACATGAAAATATACACTCATAAAACTGGTAATTTGTATGGGAGAGCGGGGCACAACCTAACGCTTTTTGGTTTTGGCTCAATCATTCAAAAAATATTTGAGTTTGATTAATTATATTTTTACACAAGCAACACACAAATCTCTGCTACAAATGAACATTTGAAGTTTGTTTCTAGTACTTACCATTCTTGGACAATTACACCAAACATGAGAGAAGTGCAAACGTTACAACTTACCCCATAGGTGGGGTTAATTGTAACAGGCAGGGGGTTAGTTGTAACATTTGCTAAAAAATAAGTTTGCAGGCAAATATTTTAATACTATTTTGTCTATATACTTGAAGTGGATATTGTTTATATATCTGTCTATAATCGACAGGTATCCACACTGTATTCATTCATCCAGACCTTTTCTAACAAAAGTTCAATTATAAATGGATACAAATGTCTAAATATGTGAGAAAAAGCAGCACAATTGTGAAAAAAATATTTTTTTTATATGTGACCCAGTCTGTAATAATCATACTACAGTTTCAAAATCAAATTCTGAGATAATGAGCATCAATGTCTGATTTTAGCCATTCATTTCATTATGATTTCAATCTTTGACGTGACCTTATTCAATCAATATTAAAGATATGAACAAAAATAAATTTGACACATGATTTTTGATAAGACAGGCACATTTATTTGGTTGGCAGCCAGCAATCATTTGTGTGTAGCATATTTAAAACAACGGCAAGAATTACGCTAACATTAGCGGTTTTCATATCGTGCTGAGGGGTTAGTTGTAACACAGCGTTACAATTAACCCCGCTGGGTCAAAATATTTTCAAGCCCACCAAAAAATTTGCTAAAAGCTGCAGGCATATTTCAAAACAATGCTATGTTTCAGTCAACAAGACACTGATTAATATGACATAGCATTGGATTTTATATCTTACACACCCAACTTAGAAACCGAAAAAAAACTATGATGAAAAAATTACTTACATGCCACCAAAACACTCATTCATCAATAACTCTCTGGAAAAACATTATACATTTCCAATAATTTGTGGGAGATCGTCTTTTGGCAGCGTGAAAAAACCAAAACACTCAACCTTGTGCAACAATGTAAACAGTCCATGTTACAACAATCCCCGCGATAGTTTTTGCCCCGTGCAACCCTACTGATAATTGACTCACTGCCATTTCATCCAAGATTTGTATGTCTTTCTTTCTTTAGTTGAAAATAAATATTGTTTTTGAGGAAAACATTTAAGGGAACTATCTAGCAAAACAATCGTCATTTTTGGCTAAAAATAAGTACTGTTTAACCACAACTTTTATCTTGCACTAGCCCTGGGATGTGCTTGCACGACCCTACGTATTACATAATGACAACGAAAGGTCACGGGTGACTTATGCGAAAAGCACACTTACAGACCATTTTAAACAATAAACTGACAAAAAAGCCATTCATTAGTTTCATTCCACATACAACAATGTCTAAATGGTCCTCCTTCACACTTGAGCAGTAAACATTGGAGTGGTAGTTTCCATATACATCACCTGTGACCTTTCACCGTGATTACATAATACGCAAGGCCGCGCATGGGCATCCCAGGGCTAGTGCGAGACAAAAAGTTGTGATTAAAAATTACTTTGTTTGTGTGTGAAAATTATGATCGTTTCACTAGATAAGACCCTTATGTCTCAGTTGGGATTGTTTAGAGCCCTTTGAAACTGCAGTTAGGACCTTTAAAACGTTGGGTTCAATTGAAGTCCACTATATGAAAAAAAATCCTAATTATTTTCGACTGTACAAAGACATAAACATCTTGGATGACATGGGGGTGAGTAAATTATCAAGAAATGTTCTTATGAAAGTGGAGTAATCCTTTAACAAGCAGGTTCTTAAACGTTTTTATTTTATACTTGCAAAAAATAAAGGTACTTTACAAGAACCAATTTTGAATGAATGATACCATAAAGAACCTTTAAAGGCGGGGTACATGATTAAAAAAAAAACGCTTTGGAAAAGGGAGTCAAGCCGAGTACCAAAATACACTTGTAGCCAATCAGCAGGAAGGGGCGTGTCAGCTAACCGACATTGTTGCCTGGGTTGCGTATGTGGGGGGCGGGTCTATCAAAAGAAGGTCCAGATTCTATGGGGGTAGGGGCGTGTTTGTTTACGTGTTCAGAAATCATGCACCCCACCTTTAACGTCCGAAAAAATATTGCACTAAACTGTTTTTTGTGTCATTTACTGCAACAGCGAGGTGACTGTGTAACACATCTCATTCCACTATGCAACCCACAAGTGGGTCCCGACCCACAGTCTGAAAACCCTGACATGAACAAATACCACCTTATTATAAGGTGTTACCAATTACTTTTACCAATTATGAAAGTACAACATTTAAGCTTTGGAATTTTTTTTGCATTTGCGTTTTTTATTTATTTGCACTGCGTATAAAATCTAAAGTCTGTCAAATCTGTGCACCAAGGAATGCCAAAAAATAGCTGCATGTTTATATAAAACCTGGTAATTAGTAATGCATATACTGCACATTTCCAGCGTGTAATGGAAAGTTTTAAGCACTCACTATACATTTGGGTGTTTTGGGTGGTAGGTAGATGCAGGCCCACCAAGAGAATCAAAAGTCCAGGTCTTAATATTATTTTGGTACTGACTAGACAACATTGTAAGTCAGTGTACAACCTCCGAATGGATTACTAATTGCATCAAACAGGAATTGAAATAGCCTACAAAAATACCCACAGCACCTTTAATGTTATTCTTGGCCCTGACAATTATACACACACACACACACACACACAAAAAACTGGCACACCCAACTATTAAAAAGTCTTTTGATACATACCAGTAAGCAACCCTTAAACACACACACACACACACATGCATTGAATCATGTGGGTGTTCAGTCACTTCCTGTCCAAAAGTCATGGGTTTTAACATGCATTCCTCTCCCATTACACACACAGACTTTACCCCACAGTTACAACGCTGCAAAACAAAGCAATAGTGGCCCGTAGTGACTGGGCTGATGCCGTTGCCATGCAACCGTACAAACTGAGTCTGTAAACACTGCGTCGAGTCTGCGTGCGACGAGAGACGAGTCTCAGCTCTTGAGTTTTTGCAATCCCCTGTTGCGTCCGCATCTTTTTCCATAAATTTGCAGGGCTGCACAAACAACAAGAACACTATGCTTAAAAAGTGCCCTCATTTACACACAAGTAAAATTAAACACCGACATGTTAATGGATGGGTATGGACTTGCATCTCGGTGAGAGAGATCACAATAGGGTTTTTCAAAGCACCCTGTCAAGGCCGCTGTATAGAGAGTCAGAATGCTTGGCTTTACGCCCAGACACAAATACTGTAGGGTAGTTCAGCTAGCATGTGCTATCTTTCTCTCACTTTTTCTACAACACGCTAATCTCCCATGACACACTCGTGAATGGCAACAGGGGAAAGGTCAAGCCCACACTGTTGATACACAACCTTACCTGACACATCTGAACTAGATTTGAACTTGGCGACCATTGTTTCCATTAAACAGGCAATGGGTACAATGCACAACTTTGAACTGATCATGTTCTCTACATTACAATAAGGAAATAATCAACACTTCTTAAAGAAGCTCATCTCTTCATTTAGTCTGGTAAAATAATGAGGTCACACTGTAGAAGTGAGCATGCTGTGAAAATCTGTGTTACTTTTCCAGCTTAAATACAGATGCAGATGCAAGTTTGTAGAGTCACCTGAGTTTAAACAGCCCGACCAGCCTGACAATACTGGCTCAGCCAATAGGAGGAGTTTAAGCCAAAGGCATAAAAGATGCAAAGCTGAGACCAATGTTTTGACTGATTTTCAAAAAACCTTCCCTTATAAAAGTTTAAACAACTTGGTTTTGCAAGTCAGTTAAACCTACTATTTCAAGTTTTGTTGACATAACTTAGAAATTCAAGTTGAAATTGTTTAAAATGCTGGGTTGTTTTAACCCAATGTTGGGTCAAATATAATTTTTTGGGGGTTAATTTAACCCTACGGTTGGGTTTGTCTCTATTTGACCCAACACTGTGTTGAAAACAACCCAGCATTTTTTTGATTATTATTATTTACAAGTGTATGATGATTCAGCACTCTAAAAATGGCTGGGTTATTTTTGACCCATGCTGGGTAAATATTGGACAGAAGACACCGTTGGGTTAAAATTTACCCAATGCTGAGTTGTTTTAGCATGGGGTCATTTTTAACCCAACATGTGTTCTGTCCAATATTTACCCACATGGGTCAAAAATAACCCAGGCATTTTTAGAGTGAGTGATAACAGTTTTGCTATACAATATTTACAGTTCAAGAGATTCACTAAGAAATGGAAAATTTTTTTTTAGTAAAACCATGCACTGTAAAAAAATTGTTTGCTGCCTTACATTTTTTGTTTAATCAAGTCAAAGTCATTTCAACTATATTTTATAAGTTATAACAACTCATCCCTAGTTCAGATAAATAATAGTAAATTTAAGCTGATTAGACAAAAAATAAGGCATTTTTTTAACAGTGTGATTAATTTTTAGAAGGTAGGAGAAAATATTGTACTTGGACATTTTCAAGTATCAGTATTTTTTTTTTTGTGAAAACTTTTACTATATTCCAAAGAGTAATATTGCCCTTCTTTTTATACTTAAAAATCTACTACTTTCATATACTTTTAAAAGTAAAACTTACTTACTTACTTACTTATACTAGAGTAAAAATGTAATAAGGTATTTAATATTGAAATGTAGTGCAGTGAAAAAGTAAAAGTTTCCCAAAAAAAGTACAGATACTTCAAATGTACTTAGAGAAAAAATAGTACTAGTAGAGAAAAAATACAACACTACCGTCACTTGTGCCTTTTTTAGGGCAACATTTCACACTCAGCTAACCAATAAAAATGATTTTTAATATTACTTAATTCATTTAAGTCTATTCTGTCATATTAAATAATATATTTGGCTTGATATGTTTCATCCCAGGTAAAAAAGGAGTACACTTCCATACTTAACCTCCTAAGACCTAGTGTGTCTACATATCACATTTTTTGTTGTTTGCAACATAACGCTTAATTCTGTGTAACTGGAACCTGTTGCACACAAACGTGGACAATTACACTGCTTCGTGTTCAAAGAAAAATATTTGATTATTATATTTATTGGTTCTTCCTAACCTCAAAATAGCTAAAAGAAATCTGAAAAAAGACAAACCAAAACTCGGGTCTTAGGAGGTTAATATACAAACAATTCTTCTTTAGTACTTCTTAAGATAATCTTAAGAAATGTATTTAGGTACCACTTGTAGTAAACTTGAACCCATCTTGTATAAAAGAAGTGCTACTTAAATTTTTACACTGCAAAAAATGACTACTTTCTTAGTATTTTTGTCTTGTACAAATATTTAAAATTATTAAATCAAGATGTTTTTCCTTGATGAGCAAAATGACCTAAGAAAATAAGTCTAGTTTTTAGACAAAATGTATCACATTTAAGTGAATTTGTGGATAAAACAAGGAAAATTATTAGTATTTTTGTTTTGTTTTCAGTAAAAATATCAAAAAATTCTTAAATCAAGATGTTTTTTCTTGATGAGCAAAATGACCTATGAAAATAAGTGTAGTTTTTAGACAAAATGTATCACATTTAAGTGAATTTGTGGATAAAACAAGGAAAATTATTAGTATTTTTGTTTTGTTTTCAGTAAAAATATCTAAAAATTCTTAAATTAAGATGTATTTTCTTGATGAGCAAAACGAGCCAAGAAAATAAGTCTAATTTTTAGACCAAAAATATTCCAAGTTAAGTGATTTAACATAAAACAAGCAAAAAAATTTGTGATTTTATGCTTACCCCATTGGCAGATTTTTTGTTTGTTTTATCCGCAAATTCACTTAAATCTGAAATTTTTTTGTCTTAAAACTAGACTTATTTTCATGAGTCGTTTTGCTCATAAAGAAAATACATCTCAATTTAAGAATTTTTAGATATTTGCTTTAAACAAGACAAAAATACTAACTTAAGAAATAATTTTTTTCAGTGCACTGCAAAAAATAATTTTCAAGAAAAAAAATTCTTAGTATTTTTGTCTTGTTTTCAGTAAAAATATCTAAAAATTCTTAAATTAATATGCTTTTTCTTGATGAGCAAAACGACTCAAGAAAATATGTCTTGTTTTTAGCCCAAAAATATCAAATTTAAGGGATTTTGTGCATAAAACAAGCAAAAAAATCTGCCAATGGGGTAATCAAAAAAATCTTACAAAAGAGAGATTGTATGTTAAAAGCACACACTTTAAGAAAGGATTATTTTTTGTGTTATGTTTTTAACAAATGTAATTCATTTTCTTTTGATTTTGTGTTAAAAATAAAATCCAAGTTGTGTTAAAAGTAACCCAAAATGTGTTTCAATAACAACACAGAGATGTGTGGATTCTGGGACAATGCATGTAGTATGTTGTTCCTAAACTAACACTGGTGTGTTGTTTTTAACACATCCGTTCTGAGAGTGCATATTAGTTCATATTCATGGTGTCTCAAAATAGCACAAATAAGTAAACTTAGATAATCTTAAAAAGTACTAAAGAAGATTTTTTAGTATGTGAAGTACAAAATTCGTGCATAAAAATAGAGCATTTTAAGCACATTATGGAAGGGTCCTACTTTTTCACCTGGGATTCCTGTAGCTCAGATAGAAGAGCATTATATATTATATTATATAGGGTTTCATTCATGCCTTTTTTGCATAATCATACGTTTTTGTACGATTCACAACATACGGTTTCATATGAAATCACAACCAAAGCAGGTACATTTTCCCATGAGATCATGTTGATTAAACCAGTTCAACTAAATGTTACCATACGAAGCACACAATTTAAGTTATTCAACAAAACATGTTTTGCATCGCACCATTTGAACTTCAGCATATTTCTAGATAACATTTCTACTGTTACGCTCAATCAGAGCTGTGTGCTCATATTGATCAAACCTGTGAACTTTGAAATTTCACTTAGTTTTATGTAACCTCTAACCTGCTTTGCCACATGGGGCCGATGACCTCAGGTTCATGCGCTGAGTTCTCCAATAACTACAGTATGACCGCTGGGCGTACTGTGTGCACATTTTGCATACCAGAGGAAAATCAGTTCATCAGTCATAAAATGGCCTGTCACAGTAAATCTGGTGCCTTGAGAACAGAGAAAAGTATTCTGGTAAAAATTCAGTGGCTTAGTCAGAATGTTATCTGATCTAACACATGATATCATTTTATTCATGCATTACGAAAAGTGAGTGTTTTAAAAGATGATGAGGCTGAATTTGGCTTGGTCTCAGATCAATGTTATCATTTGGAGGTATTGCATGTCTGATGGTGACGGGTTGGATCATTTTTCCTGAGGGATGGTTGTAAATAGCTTATGTTCATGCATTGCAACTGTTCAATTATTCAGTCTACAAAAATGATCCATTTGCTGATCTATTCGGATACATGCGATGAACCGCACATTGAACCACAGGTCTTTGCTGGTTCGTGTTTAGAAGCAATGCCTGGAAATGTAACATCTGCTTCCCTGTTCTTTTAATTTAAAACCCATGGTTTGAGTTTCTCAGAAAACGATTGATCTACGGCAATTCTGCTGCATTAAACATGCATGAATCTTAATGACAGATCTGAGCCAGGCTAGCGTGTAACAGGAAAGCCTGTTTAGGCATATAGAGCCGCGAGATGCTTTTACAACCACCGTGCTTAAATCCTTGTGAAGGAAACAGTTGTGCTCAGCTGAAAGCAATTTAACATACATAATAGGCCTGACTCATTCGGTGCTCATAATTGGGGAATGAACTTTAAATATCTCTTGGAAATAATACCGATTGCATAAATTTTTTCAGGGCTGGAGTGTTACAGGCACCAGTCTTGGCAGAATTACTTGGGCATGCTGCCATCTGCATATGCTTTTGTTCGAGCCCCTACTGCAAACAATTATATTTTGTGTAAAACAAATTGAAGAAAAACCTACATTTTTTCTCGTTTTATTGTTATAGTCTTTCGTACACTCTTAGAAAAAATGTGAAAGCCTTTTAAAATGGTCCTAATATATACAATTTAGGTACATTTATGGCACCAGCATGTACCTTTGATGTACTAATAACCACCCTTTAGGTACAAAATTAAGGGTATCGGCCTAGTGCAGCTTTTGTACCTTATTCTCAAACTTGATTGGTTGTTCGACATTCTCTTCTTTACGCCAAAATTGGCCGGGTTACCTTTGACCCATAATGGGAAAATATTGGACAGAACACATGCAGGGTAAAAAAATGTTGGGTTGTGTTATGCAACCATAGGTTATAATAACCCAGCATTTGGGTTAAAACAACCCAGCATTGGGTCAATTTTAACCCAGAGGTGTGTTCTGTTCAATATTTACCCATTATGGATCAAAAATAACCCAGAGATTTTTAGAGTGTATACTTTTTCAATATCCAGGCCCAACAATACATTGGCTGCTATTTAGAGAGCAGAATAATGGCATATGTTTCATTGTGAGCTGTGGACCATCTCAAACCCTATTGCTGAATAATAGATGGGATGTTCTGTTCTTTCATTCCCAGAGGAGTTTCCTCTGCCCTGAGGCCCACGGTGATCACCTACTGGGAGGCTCCTAAACACGGTTCACTTATTGGCCAAATGGATCCGAGTCACACAGTGATATGGAAAGATCCCAGGCAAACCACCCGCAACCACACCACGTCTTGGGAGGGAAAAAGGAATTTGTAAAGCTGGTTTTTGAAACCCCTGACAAGAGTTGGGGGTAACGCATTACCTTACCAGAGCATGATATTTTTGCGATCAACACCTGCAAGGCCTGAAAGAGATCAAGCCTCAGCCAACTAAGAAAAAGTAACGCAAAAGTAACTTAAAAGTAATGTAAGCATTACTTTCCATGAAAAGTAACTAAGTAATGCAATTAGTTACGTTTTGGGGAGTAACTTAATATTGTAAAAGTAACTTTCCCCAACACTGCCCCTAACCATAATTTTTGGGACATCATATATATATATATATTATATTTACAAAACGGTTAGTTCCAATCCTTGATTCTGATTGGTCAATAGGTGTGCTTTATTCACGATAAAACAGGCCTATGACCGCTTCATCCAATGGTTCTAAATATCACTGTGCCCTTAGCAACACCCTTAGCAACCACAGGTATCGGTTTGTTGCCCTTCAGCCGTTACTTATTCAAGATACAGCACAGCCTCTCATACCTTATTGCTTACATATATTTATATTTTGTATGCATTTGGCAGATGCTTTTATCTGAAGCAACTTACACTGTAAAAAGTGAAAAGTTGGATCAACTTAAAAAATTGATTCTTGGTAACACATTTTCAGTTGAAAAATTTTACATTGACCAATTGAAGTAATTTTTTTAAGTCGACCGAACTTTTTACAGTACACTGTAAAAAAAATTCAGCATTTTTTTCAAATTAACATATTTTATGTTACTTTAACTTAACAATTAAGTTAAACAATTTCAACTTGTTTTTATAAGTTATGGCAACGCATCACAGGTCAAAGCTTAAAATAGGTTAAATTGACTTGCAAAACCAAGTTGTTTTAACTTCACGCTGCATTTTTTTTTACATTGATAGCACATTCAAACCCATGACCTTTAGCGTTCCAAGTGCAATGCTCTACCAGTTGAGCTATAGGAAAACATCATGCAAATAGTTGAAGGTAGTGTGAAATCAGAAGTGTGATTATCCTACTTTAAATGGCAAAATTCAAATGAAAAAACAGAATGAGGACCAAGTCATATTTAGGGGCTAGTATTTAATTGAATCTTGAAAAGGTAATTGTTACGGTGAAAAAACACAGAGAGAGATCCCAGAGCAGATTAACAGAAGAGTTTATTGAAATAATAATAATAAGGAAAAGTCAGAAGCACGTCTGGGCGCAATGGCCACTCCGAGGCAGACGGCAAAACAGAATCCACACACTGGGCTTGAGAGGATGACCACACTCGTCCGGCCTGCTGCCACACTCAGGCGAACGGTGGGAGAGAGAGAGGAACACACACGACACAGTGAGAGATGTCCACAGTTCACAGAGCCAGCTCAGGAGGCGAGCGAGATGATCCTGAGGCGGGCAGAGAGAGAGAGAGCGTTAGTGGTGCTGAAATCTGACCGGGCAGGCTGGACAGCTCCCGAAGCGAGGGACCGCCCAATGGGAGAGCGGCAGAGCCGCAGCGAGACTCCTCAGCACGCTGGAGGAAAGCAGTCTTAACAGGCAGCTTGGGAGAGCGGAGAACAGGGGATAAACTGGGCGAGAAGTCTCCAACACCTACGGGTAGCAGAGAGCACAGACTGACGGGGGAAAAATAAAACAGGCTAGAGAAACAAAACTAGACAGGACAAGACTAGAATCCAGCAATGCCAGAAACCGGCGAGCACATACAAAGACGGACTTGCAACGAACACTGAAACACACAGGGATTAAATACAGAACCGAATGGCCATGAAATGAGCTGCAGGTGAGTGGCGCAGGTGAAACAAATAACACTGATTACACCCGTGACTGAGACGCGCACGTGTGAAGCAATAAACACAAACACCAACACTGAGAACCCAAAATAAAGCAGTGAATAAACCAAAGTCACAACAGGACCCCCCCCCCACGACCGCCACCAGGCGGTCCAAGGGAGGGCTCACCTCGTCGCCGACGGAAGTCCACAATCAGGTCAGGGTCCAAGATGTCCCGGGCCGGTACCCAACACCTCTCCTCCGGACCATAGCCCTCCCAATCCACTAAATACTGAAAACCCCTACCCCGCCGACGTACATCTAAAAGGGTTTTAACGGTGAAAACTGGGGCACCATCCAAAAGCTGCGGGGCGGGAGGGGTGGGAGCAGAAGGGACAGGGTTAAGGGGAGAAAAAAACACAGGCTTCAGTTTAGACACATGAAAAACTGGATGAACCCGACCGAGAGCAGGGGGCAATCTGAGCTTAACTGTCACCGGGTTGATGACCTTATCAATACTGTATGGCCCAAGGAAGCGAGGTGCCAGCTTGCGAGATGGCCCTCGGAGAGACAGATCCTTGGAAGAAAGCCATACCTTCTGCCCACAGATAAAGCGGGGCGCGGGTCTACGATGACGGTCAGCCGCGGCTTTGGTCCGTCTGGAGGTCTCGAGTAAAGTATTTCTAGCCCTCCTCCAGGTGCGTCTGCAACGTTGAACGAAGGCTAGCGCAGACGGGACCGCCGCATCGGGTTCTTGAGCTGGGAAAAGAGGAGGCTGAAAACCCATGGAAGCCTCAAACGGGGACATTTTAAGGGATGAAACAGGAAGAGAGTTATGAGCATATTCTACCCAGGGTAACTGTTGGCACCAGGAGCTCGGATATTGAGATGTCAGACAGCGGAGCGCACGACCAAGATCCTGGTTAGCCCGTTCGCATTGCCCGTTGGTCTGTGGGTGATAACCTGAAGACAAGCTGGCTGTGGAGCCGATCTGTCTACAGAACTCTTGCCAAAAACGGGAAATAAACTGAGGACCCCTATCAGAAACCACGTCAGAAGGCAGACCATGTAAGCGAAAGACGTGTTCTATCATAATCAGAGCCGTTTCCTTGGCAGAGGGGAGTTTGGGCAGAGGGACAAAATGCGCTGCTTTAGAGAAGCGATCAACAATGGTCAAAATTACAGTGTTACCTCTAGAACTAGGTAAATTGGTAACAAAATCAATGGCTATGTGAGACCAAGGACGGGAAGGGACAGATAAGGGCTTAAGCAGACCACTAGGGGCTTGATGAGAAGCCTTATTGCGGGCACAAACCTGACAGGCTAACACAAACTGTCTGACATCGGAGCCCATAGAGGGCCACCAGAATCGCTGATGGACGGCAGCCAGCGATCTCCGAACTCCGGGATGACAAACTAACTTGGACTCGTGACCCCACCGGATGACCTCGGAACGGAGCGATTCCGGAACCCAAAGTCGACCCGCTGGGCACCCCTCTGGCACTTCCTCCTCCCGTCCGGCCTCCCTCACTCGCTGTTCGATTCCCCAGCGCAGAGCCCCCACCACCCGCCCCTCCGGGAGGATGGTTTCGTCTCTGTCAGAACTGGAAACCTCGAACAACCGAGAGAGGGCATCAGGTTTAGTGTTTTTAGAACCAGGCCGGTACGAGAGGATGAAGTTAAATCTGTCAAAGAAGAGCGCCCAACGAGCCTGACGTGATGTTAACCTCCTGGCTGAACGGATATATTCTAAATTCTTGTGATCCGTCCAGACCAGGAAGGGTTCCGAGGTCCCCTCTAACCAGTGACGCCACTCACCCAAAGCCAATCTGACGGCCAGCAGTTCCCGATTCCCTATGTCGTAGTTTCGCTCTGCTGGGTTAAGCCGGTGTGAGAAGAAAGCGCAAGGATGCACCTTGCCATCCTTCGACGATCGCTGAGACAGAACGGCACCAACCCCGACATCCGAAGCATCCACCTCAACAATGAATTGAGAGGTAGGATCTGGAATAGAAAGAACAGGAGCAGTGATAAACCGGGACCTTAACTTATCAAAGGCCTCCTGAGCCTCTTTTCCCCAGACAAACCTCTCCTTGGTGGAGGTGAGAGCCGTAAGGGGTTGAGCAATCTGACCAAAGTTTCTAATGAATCGCCGGTAAAAATTGGCGAACCCTAAGAAACGAAGTAATGCCTTACGGGAGTCGGGGACTGGCCATTCGGCCACCGTTCTGACCTTGGCTGGATCGGGACGTATCTCACCCTCGGCAATCACGAAACCCAGAAACGAAACCGACCTCTTGTGAAACTCGCACTTCTCCGCCTTCACATATAACTTGTTCTCAAGTAACCGACGTAAGACTCGGCGGACATGCTGAGTGTGTTCCTGCATGGAGGGAGAAAAGATGAGAATATCATCTATGTACACAAAGACAAACTTGTCAATCATGTCTCTCAGCACATCATTAACCAAAGTCTGGAAGACAGAGGGAGCGTTACAAAGCCCGAAAGGGAGAACGCAGTACTCAAAGTGTCCAGTAGGGGTGTTAAAGGCTGTCTTCCACTCATCGCCCTCTCTTATGCGTAGTAAATGATAAGCATTGCGCAAATCCAACTTGGTGAAGAACCGTGCTCCCTGCAAAAGCTCAAAAGCAGAAGACATTAAAGGAAGGGGGTACCTATTCTTAACAGTAATGTCATTCAAACCCCTATAATCAATACAGGGGCGAAGGGAGCCGTCCTTCTTTTTAACAAAGAAAAACCCCGCCCCTGCGGGAGAGGTGGAGGGACGGATGATACCAGCACGGAGGCCATCATTAATATAACGGTCCATAGCCTCTCTCTCAGGACCGGACAAAGAATAAAGTCTACCTTTGGGCGGAGAAGTGCCTGGGAGGAGCTCGATAGAGCAATCGTACAGCCGGTGAGGAGGAAGGGAGGTGGCCCGGGCTTTACTGAACACCTGACCGATATCGGCATACTCCGCCGGGACTCCAGTTAAATCAACCGCCGAAACCTGAGGAAGAGAAGAAACAGAACCCGAAGCAGCAGAACCAAGACAGGACACATGACAGGACTGAGACCAAGCTAAAATAACATCTTGTTGCCAATCAACATGGGGATTGTGCTGTGCCAACCATGCATGCCCTAAAATGATGGGAGATAGAGAGGCATGCAGGATGTACAACACAATCTCCTCACGATGATTGCCAGAAATAAAAAGACTTACAGAGGGCGTGCAATGAGTGATCTGTGCCATCTGCTGACCTCTGATGGACCATACATCCAGGGGAGCCTCGAGAGAAACAGCAGGGATGCCACAAGCCCGAGCCAGGTCCTCACTGATAAAATTGCCCTCGGCGCCCGAGTCGAGCAGGACCATGGTGGGATGATCGACACCAGAGAAGGACAAGGTGACCGGAAGTCGAGTGCAGGACGATGGGGAGGATTTCTGTGACGTGGTGCCCACCAGGACCCCCTGATTCACTGGTGGGCAACCCCTTTTACCGGGCAGAGCTTGGCAAAATGTCCAGGTTTGCCACAATAGAGGCATAGAGAATTCTGAAGGCGACGCTCTCTCTCTCTCTGCGATAAACGCATCCTGCCCAGCTGCATGGGCTCACTCTCCACTGGCGGCGAGCTACCGGGCTGGTTGGACTGGGAAGGCTCGTTTAAAAAGACCCGGTGACGGAGGGTACGGCGCTGGTCGCGGAATAACATCCGGGCTTCAACCCTGAGCGCAAGCTCGATGATGCCGTCAAAAGAGTGCGGGAGGTCGTGGGTCGCTATCTCATCTTGGATATTGTCATTCAGACCCTCAAGGAACTGCGCCCGGAGGGCTGCCTCGTTCCAGCTGCATGCCGCTGCCAAGGTCTTGAACAGGATGGAGTAGTCCGTCACCGAGCCCGATCCCTGGGCGAGGCGAGCCAGCCGAGCCGCGGCGGCATCCCCACGAACAGAGCGATCAAAGAGCTTTATCATCTCTTCCCGAAGCTCCTCAAATGACCGGCAGCATGGATCCTGGGCGTCCCACACGGCGGTGCCCCACTGGCGCGCTCTCCCTACCAGCAGAGTGATGACATAGGCGACTCGGGTGCGTTCAGTCGCGTAGCGGCGAGGCTGGAGAGCGAACACCAGCGAGCACTGGGAAAGAAACGCCCGACAGGAGGAAGGATCGCCGTCGTAGGGCGGAGGGTTGGCAGCATGGGGCTCTGACTCGAGGGAATGCCGAGTCCGGTCGAGGCGTGTGGAGAGCTCGTCAATGCGAGTGGTCAAATCCTCCACCTCCTGAGCTGTAGTGGAAAGCTGGGCAGAGTGTTGGCCCAGCCAAGCTCCCTGCTGCGCGAGCGC
Source organism: Paramisgurnus dabryanus (assembly GCF_030506205.2). Classification (NCBI taxonomy): domain Eukaryota; kingdom Metazoa; phylum Chordata; class Actinopteri; order Cypriniformes; family Cobitidae; genus Paramisgurnus; species Paramisgurnus dabryanus. Next base: position 22,611,647 of record NC_133350.1, on the reverse strand, counting down.
AGATCGGACAGAATCTGCATCTGCGGGATCCATGTTGGCAAGTCCGTTCTGTTACGGTGAAAAAACACAGAGAGAGATCCCAGAGCAGATTAACAGAAGAGTTTATTGAAATAATAATAATAAGGAAAAGTCAGAAGCACGTCTGGGCGCAATGGCCACTCCGAGGCAGACGGCAAAACAGAATCCACACACTGGGCTTGAGAGGATGACCACACTCGTCCGGCCTGCTGCCACACTCAGGCGAACGGTGGGAGAGAGAGAGGAACACACACGACACAGTGAGAGATGTCCACAGTTCACAGAGCCAGCTCAGGAGGCGAGCGAGATGATCCTGAGGCGGGCAGAGAGAGAGAGAGCGTTAGTGGTGCTGAAATCTGACCGGGCAGGCTGGACAGCTCCCGAAGCGAGGGACCGCCCAATGGGAGAGCGGCAGAGCCGCAGCGAGACTCCTCAGCACGCAGGAGGAAAGCAGTCTTAACAGGCAGCTTGGGAGAGCGGAGAACAGGGGATAAACTGGGCGAGAAGTCTCCAACACCTACGGGTAGCAGAGAGCACAGACTGACGGGGGAAAAATAAAACAGGCTAGAGAAACAAAACTAGACAGGACAAGACTAGAATCCAGCAATGCCAGAAACCGGCGAGCACATACAAAGACGGACTTGCAACGAACACTGAAACACACAGGGATTAAATACAGAACCGAATGGCCATGAAATGAGCTGCAGGTGAGTGGCGCAGGTGAAACAAATAACACTGATTACACCCGTGACTGAGACGCGCACGTGTGAAGCAATAAACACAAACACCAACACTGAGAACCCAAAATAAAGCAGTGAATAAACCAAAGTCACAACAGTAATGACATATATAGTGAGCCTCAAACGCATTTGTTTCTTCGTTTAGCCTATATGTAAACCTTGTGCATGCAAAAGACTGCTGGAAAACAGGCCAATCTCAACATGGAATGTCACAGTCGAGATATACACCCACAGCATTAAATGACACATTAAATTAATTACAAAGTTGTTAAAATGCTTAAAACAAAGTTGTGACTGCTGAGTTAGCGCTACTTGCTACTTAATGCTATATGCTAATGTTTAGGCTGAAGTAGTACTATTGACTTTACAGTTACGTTTTGCAAAATCTTATCACTCAGAAACATCCATTAACAATCTCCAAACAATTAGTTGTTCCTCAAAATCTGTATTTTTGTCTAATATAGACTCAAACATATAAGGTCTATAAATGTGAGCTACTGGCATGAGCTTCAGAGCAGAGCAATCAGAGCAGAGCTCAATATTATTATTCATGACCCTTCCAAATAGGGCAAAAATTTAATTCAAAGGACAAATCCTAGGGTTGCAAATGGACATGTAAAACGTTTCTGGAAAATTTTTGCATATAAAGTTGCATACCTTCAATGTAAATATCAATGAACTTAACATATTTTTCAATGCATTCTTTGGCACCCTTAAGGGAACAGATCACATCAAATCTTTAGAATCGTACTAATTGTTAGCACCACATGTCTTTCATAGGGTGAAATGTCTCAAATCTGTCATTTGAAACTGTTCTCACTGGCAAAGGCATCTGTAATAGTTTTTCTTCATAAAAAAATGCTCTGCATGTTCTGCAGTGGGACTACTGCAGATGCACACATTGCGACATCAATGTTCAAGCTGTATATTATGCAGCCCTACAACTTTGCAAACCACATAATGTAGCAATGCTGACAACCACCTCTAGCTTAGCGATGGCAGGTTTTGGACAGATAAGCACTACTCACATTCTTCATAAAATGTTAAAATAGGATTTTCCATAAGAAGTATTTTACTTTATTCTTCACGGTAACCTTTGTGCTCATATTTGGAGGGTGCAGAGTTTCGTGAGCGCTCTCTTGCATTTTACAGACTGAAAATCAGGAGGCAGTTTGATGTCTGTTTCCTCTCTGCATTTTTTTCCTTGCGGTTTCCTTCCTGTAATCTGATCCATGAACTTTTACTCTCAGCATTCCAGGAATTGCCATCCTCCCCTTCCCCCACCACCACCACCACCACCAAAACACACATCCTTCATTGCACCGCCCGTGACGAAATTCTCCACAGATTGCCTAAATGACTCACATTCCGATCATTTCCACATCCTTCAAACATGTTGTTAATATCGTTCCAGATCCTGCACTGATCCATTAGCGGGGCCATAGCCGAGCTGCAGCAGTTAATACTACGCCCTGCACCTACATCGACAGCTTTTACCCACTTGAGAGGCCCAGGGTCTAATGCAGTAACATGATAGGTAAGGAACGTAATGCGGCGCTGCAGAGCTCAGTCTGAGAGATGATTGGATGTATTGAACTGGTTTAGGGATCTTTGGTTCTAGTCTTAAGTCTTATCTCCTGCTGACCAGAGAGAAGTGCTGTAACGGGATCCTGTCCTGCAGGAGAGGGGCGGGTGGGTGGTCGGAGAAGAGCTGGAGGCATTTATTGCCGAAGGGGCCGAGGGGTCTGGAATGAGCTCCCCTGAGTGGGACGGGGGGGGGGGGGCATTTGCACACAAGAGAATGGGAGTGTGTGTGTGTTGGGGGGGGGTCATAACGCATTACTGACATACCAGAGATGAGGTCTGGTTTTAACAACCATCCTCTTGCATCTTTTCCTTTTAACACAATTACATTACATAAAGTGAGACTCATTTTTATGCAATTTATAAAACTCATTACTAGGTAGCAAAACATGACTTGGCTTATTTTTGAAACTTTTGACCTCATCTGTGAAAATCAGGCTTAAGTCACTCATTGATTTCAATCTTTGCTATGAAAGATTTTTTTAACATTATGTAGGATCATTTGGGTTATACTTTCTCCATATTCAACCCAAGCATGGATTGAAACAATGTACAACCTAGCATTTCTAGACTGTATTAAGGCCTTTTGTGTCAGTTTTGGCATGTTTTATTAGATTTTCTTAAAAAATGACCCTCAAATATCACCAAACCTGTACACCAGCCTTGTCTCATGCTAACAGTTGTATGGCATCAACCACACCCCACCCATCTCCACCACCATCAGATGGGTTTATGATTGCTTTCAACACATTCCTTGCATGTGCTAATATAAGATCCGTCTCATATAGGCCTAGCTAAAACCCGTAATATCTGATAACAGAGATGAACCCGTGGGGTAAACGACTAACGCACTTGACGGATGCTGTGGTGAGCAACGCGTCTGTAATTCTCACGTTAAGCGGTGTAGATTTCTGTCTTGCAGCCTTATCGTCACCACTTACAGTATGTAGAGAAAGCAGGAGGGAAGGATCAAGAACGGATCGCTGATCTAGGTGAGGGGTCAAATGCTATAAACAAGTGTTTTACATGGTGATGTAGATGTATCCCACATTAAAAGTCTTTCTTTTCCCTTCCCCTAGGTGGAAATCATGAAGCAGATGTCCTTTTCCTACATTTGTGTTGTAAAGCAGTGGTGGGTGGTGACCAAACAATGGCTACTGGGGTTATAGAGACAACAGGGAAGAATGCTAGAAGCTAACCATAATGTACTTCTGAGTGTTTGGATTTCAACATGGACAGGATGTGTAACTTCCCCCATCCCCCCCCCCCCAATAAAAACCATGAACGAAACTATACAAGATAAAGGAAAACATGATTTGATATGAAAGTGACAATACTAGTAATTAACCAATAATTACATTGCTATACAACTTTAAGTGTCAAGAACATTTTTGTCATTTGCATGGGAATGAGTTTCGGTTCTGTATTACACTTCTATCTAATGCATCCCGAAGCTTAACAAACTGAAAACCGCTGAGCAATGATAAACAGGAAGAAAAAAGCAGACTGCTTAGCTCTATTGACAGGTGGCTCTATGAGACAGGCAGGGTCTTACAATATCCGATTCAATTTGCTAAAGGATCGATTTCCACAGGAAGTCATCGAACACCTCTCACTGTGCCACTTCCTGTTAGGGGGCTGTGACAAAGGAAGTAACTCAGTTTCACATGAACAAAACTATTTCACAAAAACGCTGATATTGATCTAAACAGTAATGGTTACGTAATCATCTCAGTCTTAGGTGTTTTTCTGAAAAGGTTGTCACTTAAAATTGACTGGGACTGGAGCAGAACTGCACGACAAAGTGGACATAGTCTCTGTTCTGCATTATATCTCTGGACAGGAGAGGCATGCTGACGCCCTCTCGAGAACATTTCATTTTAACCGGGACAAGAGGTCTCCTTTGAACTTTGCTCTGGGGTCATGCCTGTCTCTCACAAACACTGGTGTCCTATGGGGATAATTACTACAACAGACGTCTCAGCAGCCGTGGAAACAATCAAGAGCTCAGTCCTGATTGGTCGAAAGGCATCTCTGTAGTGGTCATATGCCGAACTGTGACCTGTAGAAAATGAATTGTGATGCAATTAATGGTGTCATTCTGAAGTTGGTATGAATGTATTTTTTTTTAAATATACCATGAAACGTACCAGTAAGAACTGTTATTTATAAAACATAAGGGCCATTACTGGCCGAATCTTCTTGTTTATTACTTACATGATTTAAAAAAAAAAAAAAAAAAAAAAATATATATATATATATATATATATATATATATATATATATATATATATATATATATATAATAAATAAGGAACATTCCGGTCAGAAGTGATTGCAATGTCACATAAAATGTAAACTCTTTCACAGTGGATTAAAACAGTATCATCAATGTAATTCAACTGAAATAAAGGGTGCCAAAGTCTAAGTCTTCCACCTTGTGGTCGTTAGCTCTCATTGCATTCTCTCTCTCTCTTTAGGCTTGTTCGACTTCATGCGGCGCCGCAAGAATCTACAGCCGTATGACGTCAAAGTATCGCGAGAGCGAGACGAAAATGATTTCTTGAATCATTCCCGCGGTACTTTGACGTCATCTGGCTGTCGGTTCTTGCGGCATCGCATGAAGTCGAATAAGCCTTCTCTCTCTCTCTCTCTCTCTCTCTCTCTCTCTCTCTCTCTCTCTCTCTCTCTCTCTGCTTGCAGACAGACAAAACTAAATGCTTTTAAACCATTGTGTAGATTTTTATAAATCTATCTCTATTTGAAGATATTTGGTATTAAGCTTTTTGCTTAAACAATGGCATGCACTTAAAATGTCATCGTCTACAAATTTGGGAAAAAAGCATCTTGTGTGTTTAAATTAATGCAAAGAAATCAGATGATTAATACAAAAGAGTTTGCCTAAATTTGATTACAAGATTTCCTTTAAGAATATTAATATTTTTATATATTCTTATTATTTTTTTATTTACAAGTTTAAATATAAAAATTTCCTGTTTGACTTTTGAACCTCTATATACATGAAACAGCAAACAATATCTAAGCTTTGCTGTAAATGATCCAAAATAAAGCTGTAAATTGGAGGCGTGCGGATCATGAGCAGATGCTTCTTGGTTTTCACACAATTATCAGATGTTATTCCCAGTAAAATTAATCATTTCAGGTCACGTGAACCTCAGAATGGAGGGAAGAGGGAAGCTGGGTTTTGAGTGTGAGGCTGCAGGAGGCTGAACCTCCTGCCAGGTGTTAAAATTGCCTGGAAGAAGGATATAAAGTCAGAACAAATATATCAATTAAACAGTGTGGCGTATTATCTAACTTTTTAGTGGAAAAATAAACAGAAAACAATCCAAGCAGCCTATTATCTGTTTGAAATATTACATTTTTTAGCAATATGTTAAACTTTTGTCATAAATTGGCGTTACTATATACTCAATAATGCATCTAAATAATATAGTAATAAATTAAATAATATTATATGATAAAATATTATATGTATTATTAATATAAAATTTACCGCAACAGCCCTATACAAAATCTAGGGGACCTTTATTTTGAAAACCTGATTAACCCTCTGTGTATATCCCTGTTGTGGTGTCTTTCGCGGTGGTAATTCTGGCTGATTCATTGTAGTCGGGCTGAAACTGAGCAAGCTATCTGACATTAATACTTTCTCATTGCACAGGTAAAGAAAAATATAACATTTACATTCATAAAATCATTGTATGTGAGCGTTTATTTTGTGCGACGCTGTTTGTGTGGTTTTCATCTGTAATTGTGTTGCTGTAGTGATGTATTTAGCCTTTAGCATCATTAGCATTCATGCTGATTCTTAATACTGTGTGAAGGGTTATAGATCAGTTTAAATTACATAAAATTAAGAAAACGTTTTCTTAAATACAGTCTGGAATAAGGTTACACAATGTCACGTTTCTACTGTTTTAGGGATTATAACTCTTTATATGACTGTGTGTGAACACCAATGTGCTACTCACCCTAGCATGTTAGCCATAAAAGATCTGTCAGTGTATTAAAATTGTTTTAGTTCGCAATATGTGTCTGATCTGTGACTGTGAATACAAAATGTATTATTTATATTTTCCGTAGTGTTTATTTAGCTTGAGAATAGTTTATTATTCAGATTAACAATGTAAGTAAATTACATCAGCAACATGATTCATCATTCAGCATCATTGAACTGTGTAGCTAATTCATTATACGGTTTTAAATGACACACATGGTTCTGTTTTGTACTAGATCTAAAAAAATGGACCGGCTGTTGAGGCTTGGAGGAGGGATGCCTGGACTGAGCCAGGTAAAATGTCACTTATTAAGATGCTGAGGTGTATTTACTTGTTTAGATAGCATATGCTGTGAGTGACAGAAGCTGAATGTTGAATGAGTACATAAACACTTACACACAGTGTTTATTGCATCTGCTGAGGTAGTAAGTGGGAAATTGGCTTAATTAATTTTTTTGTTTTTATTAAATATGAAGGGTTAGTTGGTTCACTCAGAAAATGTACTCTCTCTTATTTTGACCCACAACTTTGGTAATTTTGTAAAATGTAGTGCTTGCACTTTTAAAGGCAATTACAATAGGGGCTTCAGTAATGAACCATAAAAAGTGGTCCATGTGTGCTCTAATCCACTTTTTTTGTGTATAACAAGACCAAAATGTATTTACTGAACGTCTTTTCGATGCATTCAGTCAATAAAACCAGTGTAAATGACTTGCTTATAATAGTTTCTAGTGAATAAAGATAACATAGGTTTAATTTTTTTATCGTTAAACCTCACTCTTACCAAGAATACAACATGGTGTTAAAAAAAGTAATTTATGGTTTATTAATAACTTTAATTCTTCAAGAAATAATGCATCTGCATTTAGAATTAAGGATGCTTAAAGTGGCCTTCAACAGCTGTCAAACAAAAAATGGCCCCCTGCTTGAGACCACTAGGGACTTCCTTCGAAGATAAATGTGTCAGGTGGTAAGCAGTAGCACAAATAGGATGTCTTTATGGATGGGGGGGTTTCTCAGTACCTGTGTGTGATGGGAGGGAGACTGATCTCAGCCCTGTCTGCCAATTAACACTTCATATAACAGACTGTCTCCTGATTCACACTTCACTTCAGCATTCAGCGAGGAAGAGAGCGAGAAAACGGGGTGCAGAAAAAAGCACGTGATTCTTTTCTTTGCATGCATACTCTTTGAATTTTGTCTCTAGAGCTGCACATGGCATGTCAAATATTTAATACTGCATTTAAGAAGTTTAAATATTCACAGACTGTTGTCATTACAATCACATCTGATTTGATTTGGGAAATTCCATATTTTAATTTGTTGGCTTTTTATATTAATATGTTATTGTGTGTATGTGTAACATGATAATTGTGGTCTTCTCTTGCCTAACAACCTTGGAAATACACTTATAAATACACAATAAATACTAAATCTCTTATAACACCTTCCTCACGGTGACTGATAGATATCGAAGCTATCTCTTAATCCTGGTGTTTATCCGGCATGGTCCTGTACGTTATGTGACAGCTGTCAGTCAGAACCGGTTGGCAGTCGAGACCTCTAATCTATAAGTGTTTTCCTTGCACCTGCACCTCCCACTTTATTAAAACAAGCATTCAACAATAAAACGAGTCTGTTTGGATCTGGATGGTTTCTGCATACTTTACCCATTTCAATTGTAACTGTTCTAGATTCAGTATTAAACCAAAGATTTGCTTTTATTTTATTTTGTTTTGTTCTCCAATATACATTGGCATCACTTTTACAACAATGTAACCTGTCCACTTGTGATTGGATTATTCGAGATCGATGTTGGTGACATCTCGCTGAAGTGATTTGACACATCTGCACTGAAGTTTAACTGTGTGTGTGTATTTTCTGCAGGGTCCTCCCACAGATGCCCCTGCTGTGGACACTGCTGAACAAGTCTACATCTCCTCTCTTGCCCTGCTTAAGGTAAAAACACAGACAGGTCATGTGGATGTTTCTTTCTCTTTTAGATATTAAATGTGACCCTGTTTTTAAAATCCAGTTTAAAGTCTCATAATCTAATGATGATATAAGGAGCATCAAAGTTGGATTTCCATTCATTGATTTCAGTGTTTGACATTACCTTACTCAGTCAATATTAAAGATGTCAAGGTTATATTTGGACAGAATGTTCTTTACATTATGTAGGATGATTTTATGTAAAAAACAGGAAATCACAAAAATGACTTTAGTTGGGGTTTCACAAACTGGGTCAAATATAGAGACACTCTCTAGCAGAAGAACATCATTTTTGTTTTTGTATGTACAGATGTTGAAACATGGGCGAGCTGGCGTGCCCATGGAAGTCATGGGTCTGATGTTAGGAGAGTTTGTAGACGATTACACTGTGCGTGTGATTGACGTGTTTGCCATGCCACAGTCAGGAACGGTGAGTGAGACCTTTCCAACAATTGACATTCTGCTTAAAGGGATAGTTCACCCAAAAATGAAAATTCAGTTATCACTTACTAACCCTCAAGTTGTTTGTGTATTTTGAAAAATAAAACGGTTTTTAATAAAAACAGATCTGAGGCACCATTGACTTCCATAGTATTCTTTTATGCTACTATGAAAGTGAATAGTGCCCCAGATCTGCTTGGTTACAAACATATTTTGTGCTACTCAAAATAGAGACCCAAATTGCCTACTGATTTTCACTTACTGTATAGTATGCAGGGATGTGATTTTTCGGTGTAATTACGGATTTCCATATTTTCCTTCCTTCCTTGGTGGGATACTTCTCTAAATCACATGAATCCAATAAGTTTTATTTTGTGGGGGTGGGGGTATGCGCACGTTGTTTTTAGAGGCTTCATCGTTATCCAACATGTATCCCTGACCGTAGGTTTTTTCGACTTGATTTGGCGCCGCAAAACCGACAGGCAGGTGACATCAAAGTACCAAAAGAGTGATTTGAAAAATCAAAAGGAGTCTGATTTCAAATTGCTGATGTCATCCGCCTTTTCGGTGTTCTTCATCATACAAATGCTTGTTGAGGATGCGCAGAGCGACTATATTCGGGACGTAAAGTCACAAAACACTGTAAAACCTTATCACTGTAGAATTCGGAGATGTCAAAGATATAAATTAAAAATATAGCTGCAAGCAGTAATCCCGGGGTCAAGCCGAACATGGGAACAAAAGGAAATAGAGTTTGGGTGAGCAGGTTAAAGAACGCAGGAAAACCTTATTATTTCAGACCAAATAATACAAAAGATATCAACAAAAAAATCTATGTTCTTGCCCGCTGCCATTGTCCCTCTCTCATTGAGAATCATGGAATACAAAATCTTTAAAAAAAAATGTGAATGGTCCTTGCTGTGGCAAATCTTGGGACACAAAATGTTACAACAAGGTTAATGTGTCAAAAGAGCCCACCCCAATGTCTCCACCATTTTCTGATGCAGAGATATAGCTCTTGCAAAACGGTTGCGTTATTTTCATTATTTGCTAGGTAGTGCATTGGCATCCACCAATGATTATACTCCAAGCCATGAAAGGAATAATCCATGATGATTTATGATTTTTGATGCAAGTTTGCAGTAACCATTTTCCTATCTAAAGACCACTAGGTGGCTCTATGATGAAATCATGCATGCAACCCCAGTCAATGACTATTATTACATCTAGCTAGTTTTACCTTCAGTGCAGGAGAGGTCTTGCAATTTGTCGCAATGTGTATGCATCAAGTGCCTTTGTATGCATATGAAGCAAAAGAAGTATACTTTGCATAGTTGTGCGTTCGACTGTGCGGGTATGCTCACATAAACATTAAAGCGAACCATACTGCCCTATAAAGGCAAAGTGCAGTAACTACGCAAACACTGAAACCGAGAAAAATGCCCCTAAAGTTTTTAACACCAGCCAGTCAAACATGTTACTGTAATTTTTGCATTCGTGTTTCTCTGAAATGTGACAAAATTAAACCAGGAGACTTTGTCACAAGACACAACAGATCTCACACAGCCCATTTCAACCCTTAACTCAAGTTTGACCAAATGCGTAGTTACTGTGCTTTGTTTTTATAGAGGAGTATACTTGCACCTTAAAAGCCAAATTATAGTCCATTTTTTACGTGTACACGAGGGTCCGTGAAGAGTGCATGCTTACTGTATGCGACTATGCGCACCACCAGGTTTTTTTGAAATTCTGTAATATTGTATGTGTCATACATTTTGTCGCAACGCGTATGCGCTGAACGTCTGTGTACACGTACAAGTCAGATAAACTATACTTTGCAAAGCTGTGCATTTGACCGTGCTCATACATTCACATACATGTAAAAAAACAAACTATAGCTCAAACTTTAGTCTCTAGAGCTCATTTGTGCTCCTTCAGTGATGAGATGTTTGTTGTGTTGACAGGGTGTGAGTGTTGAGGCTGTGGACCCTGTGTTTCAAGCCAAAATGTTGGACATGTTAAAACAGACGGGAAGGTGAGTAGCGACAATATTTTGATCGTCAATGATAATTCACAATAGTGCACAAAACACCATGTGATTTTTACTGTGTGCCTATCTGTGTGTTTTAGGCCTGAGATGGTAGTGGGCTGGTACCACAGTCACCCTGGCTTTGGCTGCTGGTTGTCGGGTGTGGATATTAACACACAGCAGAGTTTCGAGGCTTTGTCAGAACGGGCTGTCGCTGTGGTGGTGGACCCCATTCAGAGCGTCAAGGGAAAGGTATTTGTTCATACATGGATACTAAAGTAATACTTGATAGCCTAAAATCCACTTAAATAAATAGTCACTAATGCAAGGTACAATCGTACAGAGGCTTACCCACAGATTAAATTTTATTTTCCTTTGTAAATGTGATTTTGAATCTCTCATCTTGTCTCCTCTTCTTGTCGTCTTGTATCATCTCGCTTCTTATCTTGTCTACTTTCCCCATCTACCTCTTTTTTTGTATTTCTATATATGTGAACGTGTGCTCACACTTTCTCCGAGTGTGAGAGCGTCTGGATGTCTGTGATTTTTCCTGTCTGCTCGCTGCTGTGAGCTCTATTAACACCTTCTGTACCATGTGAGATAGTGTGAGGACTCCATCTCTCCCATCATTCCTAGCTGGGAGGATGGGGAGAGAGGAGACGAAGGTATTATTGAAAGAAGAAGAAACGACTCGAGAACAAGAAATATACAATATATACCAAATATTTGCTGGGAAGGACTTAAATATGAAATAAAGTTATTATGATAATGCACAGAATTCATAATGTTATGAATATAAACTTGAAGGCTCCACTTTTTTAATGCGGTATGGGTCTGATTCAATTTGGCTGTATGCATTTAGATGAATCAGGATTTTCATGCTCAAAGGTTACATTTAGCTACATTGTATAGTTTTCATCCATAATTCCTCACACCGACTAAGTATCGTCATGTTTGTGTAAACTCGTGTCCATGATTTAAAAAAAAATGGTGTCAGGACAACACGGTCCTCCCTGTTTTTCTCCTGTGCCTGATAATTCTCTTTCCAAACACCAAACTGACAGACAGACAGTGTGTCCCCCTCAGCACAGATGCAGGACACTGCGGGATCTTACACCAGTTTGGTTCAATCAGATTTAACAAGACCCCAGGGTTCACAAGGCGTCACTTTCTGTAGTGCGGTTGGAGTCGTGTGTGTTCAGCACTCCTCCCATTGGCACAATATATGGTTCCTTTAGTGGGATTTGGTCCATGGTTTGATTTATTTAATTCCTTGATTTTATTAGCAGCAAATGGTGGTGTTTAAAAGCATCAGATTTATTACCTTCTAATGGCATTGGTGGTCATGCTGTAAAAACCTGCGCACATCTCCACCTGCCTTAAGCCAATGATAGGATTTCACAATATTTAACCCATCCAATAAGTGTGTAGTGTTGTAGGTTTGAGCAATAATAATGGTAGATATTGGATGCAAACAGTATGTGATGACTTTATGTAGTGGATCATAAAGCTGTATTTTGCCGTCATTTTTCTTGCACATCTCCTGTTATGTATGTGAAGCCCAGGTGTGCTCTCACTGCATATATAATGTGACAAATATCTGCTTAAGCTTTTGTTTCTAAGCCTGTGCTCCTACTGTACGATGTGTCCCTCGCTGTTTACAAGTAGAACAAGACTACTCTGAATACAATTAGTTCTCACAATGCATTATAAATCTTAATTCATATACATAAACTATTGATTTGCTGAAGAAGTAGCAAACACATTTATAATTTCTGTGTTACTCTACTCTATTTTTCTCCCGCAGGTTGTAATTGATGCCTTTAGGCTAATAAATGCCAATATGATGGTTTTGGGTCATGAGCCACGTCAGACCACATCAAACCTGGGACACCTCAACAAGCCCTCGATTCAGGTTACCTTTTTTTGTCTTTTATTTGACTGCTTCCAATGCATTAATGTTCATGCAATTGATCAATGATTTTAACCAACATGACTTTTCGATGCCAGCACTACCAGTCGAGCTACGGGTCCTTGAAATTATTGAAAGTTTGTGAATCTGGGGGAAATAATTCAAGGCCCTGGGAAGTTTTTGAAAATATACATACGTAGAATACAGGTCATTGAAAGTGCTTGAATCTAGTTTTCTGAAAAATATATCCATTCTCTGTGTAGTATAGGAAAGTATCATAAAAATTCTAGACTTTTTTTAAGCACATGTGCTAAACTGTTCACTTTAAATGCTTATATCTTCCGTATGCGAATGTTAATTCATACCAAAATGCTTTTTTGAATAGTTATGTTTGACACATGAAAACGTCTCTGGTTACGCTGCGTCTCCCTTGCCATACTTTCTGCGTCCCTGTAACGCCGTTTTTGGCAATATTTCAGATAGCGATGTACTTCCTGGCTCCCGCGTCACCCTGTCTTTGTCGTTAAGCCTCACCATTGGTTGAATTTCATATACACATTCAGACTCACTTACCCCTGGAAGCCTCCCCAAAGTGTCACCGCACTGACGCAGTGCAAGTTTCCTTTAAAGGGAATTGTAATAAGTATTTTGAAAGGTAACACGATGTAACCTTGCTCTCATTTGAAATATGTCCCCACATTTAGTCCTTGAATTTGAGGGTATTGGACCTGGAAAAAGTCCTTGTAAGGTCCTTGAATTTGAAGTTAACTAAGGTGTGGGAACCCTGATAATTATTTTTGCAGTCATAATTTCTAGTACTACGTTTAACCAAAGATATTTAATATTAAGTTGTGTCACTGATTTGAATGGGGGAGATCGCAACAGTCAATATGGTTGCTTAAGTCCTGCCTTCCAGTAAAGAGAACCCATCGTTACAGAATGACGTAATGATGTAACAAGACCTGCAGGTGTTCAAAAATGGTAGCGCAGTAACTCGACTTCTTTAAAAAGACTTGGGTTTACTTTAACTCAAAAATCAAATCACAAAAATGAATATTAAGAGATGTTTCTCTTGTACAGGCTTTGATTCATGGGCTCAACAGACATTATTACTCAATCACTATTAACTACAGGAAGAACGAATTGGAGCAGAAGGTTTGTAGACTCATAAAATTCAAACCCTTTTTCTTCTTTCCTACAATACCAATGGCTATTTGTTATACCACAGACCATAATGGATAATGGCATTGTGTGTGATTTCTTTTCAGATGTTACTAAACCTTCATAAGAAAAGCTGGATGGAGGGTCTAACCCTGCAGGATTACAGTGAACACTGCAAACTGAATGAGACCATCGTCAAAGAGATGCTTGAACTGGCCAAAAACTATAATAAAGTGAGTAACTGCCCTGGGAATCTTGCTTTTGTGTTTTTTTTTGGGGATGGATTAGGGTCCCAGAATGCACTATGTATACCAAAAACTTGTCTCCTTTTGACACATACGTTGGGTGCTGGAAGATTTTGTTTCTGTATTCTAATATATCTGTTTGTCTTTTCAGGCCGTTGAAGAAGAGGACAAGATGACACCAGAGCAACTTGCCATTAAGAATGTTGGAAAACAGGTGATTACTTTATGTTCTTGTGTCTCTATATTACTATATATTACATTTTTTTGCTAACTTTGTCGTTCGTAATATGTGTAGAATATTTAAGATCCTCGTTTAGTCGCTATGCAGGACTTTACAGAGCTTTTATCTACCAATATCTCTCTCTCTCTATCTTTTTATTCAGGATCCCAAACGGCATTTGGAAGAGCATGTCGACGTTCTTATGACATCCAATATTGTGCAGTGCCTTGCAGCGATGTTGGACACGGTTGTGTTTCAGTGATTCCCCCTCAGTCTCTGTCTGTGCATAAATGTTCATATTCTACAGCTGTTTTGTCTTTTTAAGAAATAAACATAAAATTCCAGTAGTAGCTTTGTCGTTTTTAACGTTGATGCAGAGAGTGCATTTGATGAAAACGTTTACTGCTCTTACACAAATTCAGATCTACAGCTGGAGAAATTTTGTAAATGTCCCGTTGATGCACATTGAACATTTTCAGTAACTTTAGTGACTGGATGTAAATAAGTAGCCTAGTTTTTTCCTTTCCCCTTTAAATTCCTTAAATTATGGTAGATTTTTAAAGAAAAACACTGAAATGTACCAAATGTTTTAATGCTATTTCTAAATCTGTTCTTACACATCAATAACTATATGTTATACAGCTAGTTTTTACTTAAGTATAACCTAAACATTTACAGTTTTACATATTTGAATAGGCTGCACGTCCACACCAGATAATGGAATTGTAGAGTTTCAATACATAAAGTATAAACCCAAATAAGGTTGGATAAACAATTTGTATATTGTGTAACCATAACAATTTGTATAGTGTGTTTTAGTAGGGGAGAGCGGGGCACAACCTAGCGAATTTTTTTTTTTTTTGCTTTGGCTATGACATTCAAAAAAAATATTTTAAGTTCAAATTATCATTTTTTACACAGTTAACACAAATTTTGTAAAGTTTGTTTGTGGGACCTACCGTTATCTTACAATTACACCAAAGTGACAGGAGTGCAAGCGTTACAACTTACCCCATAGGTGGGGTAAATTGTAACAAAAAGAGGGTTTAAACACAAATAATTCAATAAAATTCTGTCTATATACTAAAGGTGGATATTGTTTATGTATTTGCCTATAATAGATAGATATTCACACATTCATTCACGATCCTGCATCTAATCATCCTTGCATTATGCATCAATGCATGTAAATAGATTTTTTTTAAAGGCCGCACAATCATTGCCAATTATTTCCTGATATTGTATTAACAGTTATAATTTTGATGAATAGTATTTACTAGGGCTGGGTATCGATTCAGATTTTCCAGATCGATTCGATTTCGATTCACAAGCTATCAAATTGATTCGATTTCGATTCTTGATTCATTTTTTTTTATTCCGGTTCTTGGGCCGGTTTTTATACTCAATTCTCGATTCAACTCAATGAATATAGATTTAATACAAATACTATATTAATAAAAAGAACAGTGAACTGCAGGTTACAAGTGGGTAATTCATAAAATCGATGAAGCACCTGAAACCGCCATTTTAAGCACTGAATGAATGAATGAATGACAGGTTCGCCTCTCGCTCCTTGATATCATCACGCAAGGCAAAAAAGGGGGTGACATCTACTGAAGAAGACTAGAAATTCGATTAACGTTCATCTTTCTTTCAATGTTTGCAGAAATAAATATGAAAGAAAAAAAAATCGATTCTGCTCTTTGAGGATCGATTCTGAATCGACCAGGTTTTAAAAAACGATTAATCAGAAAATCGACATTGTTTTTATTTCATTATTATTCTATTCCTAAGGCTTAATTGTAACATTGTGTTGCAACTAACCCCGCTATGTAAAAATTTTTCAATCCCAGCTATCAGTTACTAGAGGTTGCTGACATGTTTCAAAATTGTGTTATGTTTTAGGTAACAAATCGGTGATTAAAATAATATAAGATTGGATTTCATGGCTCAGAATTTTACTTTCATCCCTCCAAAACACCCCTTTTCAACTTCAATATCAAACACACAAAAAACTTTTCACAAATTCACAGGAGATCATCTTCTGACACTAAGAGAAAAGACCAAAAGCACAGATTGCTCGGCCTTGTATAAATATGTAAAGTAGCCGTGTTACAATTAACACTGCATTAGTTTGTGACCCCCTCACCCCTACTTGAGACCAACAAATTTTAACATATCCTGTTTGGATAATTCCTGCACATAAAATAAACTTCTGTAATAAATATTTTTATTATTATTTTGAATATTTCTGTAGATCTTTTAGATGAATTTGGGTCTTGGCCTGCATTGGCCTTGTCTTAATTTGGACCCCTCAAAGACTTGGTCTTGACACACTCCGGTCTTATCTTGGTCTCAGGTGGTCTTAACAACAAGACTAGCTGTATAACCCAGGGGTCTTCAAACTTTCACCCCTTGGATAAGAAAGGCATGGAGCAAGGACCCCCTGATACTAAATGTGTAAACAGAGATGCAGATGGCCATTGGATGTAAACAATTGCAAAAAGTATTGTTTCCCCAAACACATTCCCTTATCCATTGTTCAGCCAAACAGTTCTGCCCCAAACTCAGCTGTCACATAGACATTTGTGATTTCTCAGGACACCTATTTATAACGATAACCATAGGAACATTTAACACGTGAATGGCTGAAAACGCTTACAACAGCTTTAATGTCAATCTAAATGTAAATTCCAGCCCATCCTACTGCGCTCAAACGCGACGTCAGTTTGCTATAATAAGCGAAGACTTGAACAGTCAGTGAATGTCTGAGGTCTGAACCCTGAACACTTACTGAGCTCCGGAAGTTTCTCTGTGAGTTATGCACCTGCATCAGCTTCCCTCACCTTCCACACTGACCAATCAACTGGAGAGCGTGGACAATGATTTCACGTGCAACACCTCCACGTGGGAGGACCGCGTCTCCTCCTCCCGTGACTCCCTCCAGGAGAACGAGCCTCCGCTGAAACGATTTTCCACCGGGATCTTAAATCCATCCGACGATTCTTCGGACTGTAGGGATGAAGATACGGCACGGAATGACGGTGAAAGTGCCGACAAGAGTCGTTTATCTGAATCCACTCAAGATTTCGCCTCTTCTGTCATGTTCTCGTATTCGGGTCAACAGGTTTTGCCCGCGCTCCCTTCGCTCTCCGGTCACTACGTAACTCCTCACTCGGTCATTAACGGGCATTATAGCGGGCTGAGTTACGCGTATCCACAGCCGTATGGACAAACTTACCCCGACACCGGGGTCTATCCGTTTCCCGCTGTGCCCGGTAAAGCGCAGGTTTATCTGTGTAACCGAGCTCTGTGGGTCAAATTTCACAGACACCTGACAGAAATGATTATTACTAAACAGGGCCGGTGAGTTTACTTTATTTTTTCTTTAATGTAAACTTTTTTTTGGACGCCATTTAGAAAAAGTGTCATAAGGAATGAATGACTGTTCTGCACGGACATTTTTATTATAAATTAACATTTAGACAAAATAACTATGATTTAATTTTAGGAAAAGTGTAGTAAAATAGGCTATTTTGCCAAAATTAATTATCTTTTGTATTACACTGTCAGTAGGCTTGGTAGCTACCCATAAGGTTCCGTTTTGTACCTTTTCAGGTATACTAAACAGTACAATATTGTACCTTTTTGGGTACATTACTCCTCTAAATATTCTTTGAAAAAAGGATACAAATAAAATTAAGAATAAGAAATAAATACATTTTGTTTTTGTTTTTTATAATTTTGATTAAAAGGTTATTTGGGGAAACAAACATTTAATCCAGGTAACAGAAGAATCGTTTTAAAACCTTAAACCTTTCTTTTTAAGTGTATGGTTATTGTGAGATTTGTGGTTAGTATTTTCCACAAATGAAACATTGAAATAATGTTACTAGTTAAGTCATTGTTGATTTTCGTACATTAAATTGTCACTATTTTTTATAAAGCAATACATTTACTCATTTGTATTTTTTTCCCCGCAGGCGGATGTTCCCGTTTTTAAGTTTAAGTGTTTCTGGTCTTGACCCAGCGTGTCAATATAATGTGATTGTGGATGTCATTCTGGCGGATCCGAACCACTGGAGGTTTCAGGGCGGAAAGTGGGTTCCGTGCGGAAAAGCGGACACTAATGTCAATGGTAAACCGCTCTTATCCAAAGCGCGCGCACGGACAGCCAGGAAAATAATAATATCTGAAAAAGTTGTAGCTTGATATTAATCTACGGTAATAATGTTACATGGTGATAAAGTACATTATTGTTTGTGTTTTGAAGGAAACCGAGTGTACATACACCCGGACTCTCCAAACACAGGTGCGCACTGGATGCGTCAGGAGATCTCTTTCGGGAAACTGAAGCTGACAAACAACAAGGGAGCTTCCAGCAACTCTACGCAGGTGATTATGTTATTTATTATGTTTATATTAATTGTTTTATTTAGAAGATGTAGACAGTGTTGGAACATAAAAACAAATTGCCAGTGGATCAGGTTTGTTGTAAGAACTATCTTTTTGCTTTATAAGATGATCGTCCTCCAGTCTCTTCACAAATATCAGCCGAGAATACACGTGGTCGAAATAAACGAGAACGGAGATGAAGATGCTGGTCCCGATCGAGTGCAAACCTTTATATTTCCTGAGACGCAATTCATGTCTGTCACAGCTTACCAGAACACTGATGTAAGAACTATAGTTTCATTGCATGGATTATTAATTAATTGTATATATTATTTAATATTATAAAGACTTAAGGGAATATGTTTCTTTCCTCAGATAACTCAACTAAAGATAGATCACAATCCATTTGCTAAAGGATTTCGGGACAATTATGATACGTAAGTCTATTGCCATGCAAATGAATGCATTGTTAATTGTTTCTCTTGCAATTTAAAGTTGAATTGTAAATTTGGCTTAATTATAGAAATAATCATGATGTTTTATGCTAATTGTATGGTTAGGTTGCAAACAGACATTTTTATCATATTTTTCTAATATTATTCTATAATGTGCAGCATGTCGTCCTCACAATTGAAACATTATTTTTAAAAAGCTGTATTTGAAAAGACCATGACTTTGATTGGGGAACACAATAATCTAGTATTTAATAATTACATTGTCATGTAAAGTGTGACCTAACATCCTTGTGTTTTTCTCCATGTGTCTAGAAGTTACATAAGCTGCGACACTGACCGGTTGACTCCTACACCGGGTGACACTCCTCGCTCTCACACTCTGCCTGGATCCCGGTATACAATGACAAATTCTTTATTCCAAGACCAGTTTTTCAACAGTTACACTAAGTCCTGTTTTACAACCCTAACCCCTCACACTGGTACCACTGATCAAGCGATCACATTCACTAACAGCCTCATAACATCGACACAAACCCAAGACAGCACCATGGCCTCTGGGCAGCGCTGGTTTGTTCCCTCCTCATCTGGTGAAACTGATGTTAACGCAGAAACTCTGCTTTCTTACACTACAGTAGGGGTCAAAGGTCTTCATAATTCTACTGGTGCTTTGGATTGCTACACGAGTCCATCCGGTTGGGATCTACTGGGTTCATCAGAAATCAGCAATAAATCCTCAGGTTTGCCTGGTTGGGACCTAGATGCAAGCCTTGAAAGAACAACGCAACCAAATTACTTGCAAGAAGAGCGAGATATTTTGGAAATGAACAGATCCACACTTGAAGGCAATGACAATGCGGATTTGACCTGGACTGAGACTCAGTCGTCTATTAAATCAGTTGATTCTAGTGACTTAAAGATTTTAGAAGAGGTTAAACAGACTTCCTCTATCACTTCTGTTTCACATGATCAGAGTGCATTGAAAACAGACACACAGGTCTCACAACAAGGCAATGAGAGAACTGGAGTCACAGAATCTGACATTTTTCATTTGAATAGTCAGACATCAACCTGCATGGACTAAATGTGCAAATAAATTGTGAATGCAGAAACAGCATTCTTGTGATGATTTATATATATGTTTATGCATATTTATGTACATAACAATGACAAATGCAAAAAAATGACACTTAAGGATGAGAGCTAACATCTTTAATTGTATGAACTCTTGTGCTGTTTATACTTTGTTGTTGTGGACATGTTGTAAAAATGTTATGGGCTATAGTATTTGTTAAAATCTTCAGCCCCAATATAACAGATATGGATCTTTTAAAGATATATACGTATGAAATACCCTATTAGATTAGGTTGCTGTATAATTTAAAATGTGCTAATGTTAAGTATTGGCATTCTGCTGGTTTCAGAATGTTAGATTAGAAATGGTCTCATTGTAAATATATTAAATGTACATTAAATCCTAAGTCAGAATTGTGATTGGTTATTATTATTATTAATATTTCGTAATACTACTACTAAAAGTGTATAGGAATACCGCCGTTTTGACGCTCGCGCTGCCACCATGCGGAAAATTAGGGATCTGACATTTAAACGTGCTTTCAGACCCACCTTCACAAAGAAGCCCCATTCACCTCATAGAGGTATGTGCTTTTATAAGAATATACAAAAAGTGAAGGAAAATAACATTTGCAATGTAATCGCCAAATTGATTTCACACCGAAACAATTAAATTATTTAAAGAGATAATTTACCCAAAAATGAAAACTCTGTTATCATTTACTCACTCTCATGTTGTTACAAACCTTTATAAATGTCTTTGTTCTGGTAAACATTAAGAAAGATATTTAGAGAAATGTTTGTAAGCAAACCATTTATGAGCCCTATTCACTTACATAGTATTCTTTTTGCCTACTATGGAAGTGAACAGGGCTCATGATCGGTTTGGTTACAATTCCTCAAAATATCTTCCTTTGTGTTCATCAAAACAAAGAAATGTATACAGGGTTGTTATAACATGACAGTGAGTAAATGATGACAGAATTGTCATTTTTGGGTGAACTATCCCTTTAATTCGCAAGTGGAGGTGTTTTTTTAATCAAGCCCACAAGATGGCGCCAACGTCTTAAGGAATGAAGGTGCCACTTGATAATTATTAGAAGTTATATGGTGAATTCAGGTATATTGGAACACTTTTAAAAGTCAAATTAGTGTCGCACATGTCACATATTACCTTAATGCAGCATTTGTGATCACGCTGACTCCATATTTTGTGCATTTGTTGACACCAGTGTGTACCTAAAACAATCAAACTGTTAATGCTATTACATAAAATGCATCAAACCAGGTGGCATCTGCAAGTAAATTTCTTTCTGAGTTTTCCCAAAACTTTATTTTATTAACACAATTATAAATCATTTTAAGTTTCATTTTTAACGCATTGACAAACGCCCTGGCACGTCCATTATTAGCTTGTCAATCATTTTTGAGCATTAATAATATAATAGCCAATATTTTATCATTTAAATTTTTAAATGAAAGCCTTTGCTTTTTTATAAAATGTACGGCATATTTTGTTGTTCAGTTGAAAAGATACGGACGGTTTTGTTGAGTGTTATTAATGAATTACGGGACACGTGGACTTAGGTAAAAAAAAATGACTTGTGTAACTCTGTAAGCGCATTGACAAAAGTTCCCATATTTTTTAAATAAACTGAAGCCGCAAGGCTATACCGGTGTATTCCATCCATCCATTCATCCACCACAACCCGGTCAGAGCTGCGTCACGCGATCACCAATGACACGCTGAAGGAGCGCAAGCACGAACGCGCGCGTGCGAAGAAAAAGCGCTCGTTCTCCGTTAGCGAAAAATCAACGATTTACTCCGTAATTGCGTCGCCACTAAAACCATACATGACATTTTATTTCAACGTTGCCACAAATAGCTTACAGAAATACCATAGAGAAGACCACAACAGCTAATTATAATAGAGAGGAGAATTACGAGAGATGGATGAGAAAGACCAAGGAGCGCAGATGGAGCCGCTGCTTCCTGCGGTAAGAACCTGTTTCATCTTTACTCTGGGAATGCAAGAACAATTGCAAGAAGATATATGATATAAAAACATTTACTGTGCTTTAAGATGCATTTGGTTAAAGGTGCGCTGGTGGACGGCCATCATTCACCTACAGTATTCCCCCAATGGAAGACATCGTGCTTGAATTATTCATTGCACCGTTAACACTTATTCTCCTTTAGTGTGAAATGGGTTTTTGTTACACGGAAACGGCATTTTTAATGTGACTAAGGCTTACACAGGCATGGGTGTATTATGCATTTATGCATTTTACACGTTTATTAATGTTTAATGGCGCATGGTTTGGGGTGTAGATAGATGTGGGTCTCACTGTGAGTATGCAGCATGCCTCCGATCTCATTATTCCTGATTCAGGCCTTACATGTGATTGGAGGAGACATGTGGTTGTGTCTAAGTAATGTGTGTGTGTGGCTGTTATCTGCAACATTTTTCCTCCATCGCCCATTTACCACCATATGTAGGAATCACCTGTTCTCCACCATCACCCATCTACTGTATAGTAGCCTAAGCCTTTGAATGCGTTCTTATGCAGGTTCCAGGTTTTCAGAATTGGGCTGACCAGATGATTTTGGAATCAAACTCAACATTGACCCTTAATCTGAATATTGATGGGAATGTGTTTCAAACGCCTTAGATTAACCAAAGCATATTTTAATGTCTATCGAGGCCCGTGTTTTGTAATTTTGTTAATAGGTGACCCCAGAAAAAACAGTGCCTCTATCACGATCTCTAGCCTCTTACTGTAATTGCACTCCATCCATGTGCAAATAAAAAAATGGAGTGGATTTTATAAGAGTAGGAGCCATCTTATATGGGCTCATGGCCAGAGCGGGGTGTCCCTGCTCTTTCCACAGTAACAGTTTGGACTTTGATGGATGAGAGGGGTTGGCCTACTGTATGCATTCGGCTATCTCTGCAGTTTATACGCTGAAGATACTCACAGTTATACACACTGCTATACAATTGTGTTTTGCATTCTTTTGCAGTGTTCTCTCTTACATGTAGTGTTTAAAGATTCTAGACATTTCTAAGAGCAGTGACCAAAAAATGTAAAATATGCACATGTGCACCAGCTCGTATTTAGAAGGGTCTTGTCAGATACTTTAACCAGTTGCACAATTTGTAAAACTTTATCTAACTGAAGTGGTGACTTTCATTTTTCGAGGGTGCTTGATGCGAATTTCGTCACTCACAACATGTATGTAGGCCGTCATGTGTGTGGTTCCTTTTTTCAAAAGATGTGTTCTGCCCCTCGAGAGATCCTGTGTGCATCACGTGTTTTGTCAAAATAAGTGCCTGCTGCAGACGCGTCTAAAGGGTTTATGAGAAAAGAGACGCTCGCGTTTGCCAGATACTCGCATAATCTCATGCGTAATCAGAGTTTACTGTTAAGGGATTGTCTTGCGTGTATTTTGTGAAGGTGAGCGTCTCTTTTGTTATAAACGTTTTTTTTGTGCAGCAGGCACTTATTTTGGCAAAACACGTGATGCACATGGTTCACATGACACAACAAACATATTTTGAAAATGCAAGCAACACACATGACGATCCGAACACTTATTTTGAATTAGCGCCCCTCGGATGATGAGTCACGAGCCGCCTATGTCTAACTGTACTGAAACGGTACATTAAAAGTCTAAAGTAAAGTTATTCAGGACAAAAGGCAGATGCATAATAAACCAAGAGATATCATTGTACAGATACAGCATTTCTAAACTTTCCATATAGGCCAGAAGTGTGGTTAGCTTTTCCATCGAGTTTAGTATCACTTCGGAGTGGGAGGGATTATAGGCGTGTCGTTATATTTGCGCTGCATACTGCTGTGAAATCATACAAGTGAGAGTGCCGTTGTACATTCCCATACATTTATTTATTTCTCAGTCGGCTTCAAAATTAAAATTGGCCACCACAAATAGATGTTTGCACATCGCGTTTATCACTAACATTACCTCTGTCTCACATGACAATTTCTGTTCAAACACGTGTGGCGTCATTCGACGGTGCTCCGCTGAGCTTCATCTAAGTTGCATTTAAGCATATATGGGAACGTGTGCGTCGCGAATGTTCCGCCACAAACTGCAAGAATGGAAAAAACTGTTATGGTGTCCCTGATTCTCAACCTGTGGATGTTTTTTATCGATAAAAGGGAGTTTGGGAACTTAGCAGAGCACAGAAGACAACATGTTTGCTCGAGACAGCGCAAGCTAGCACTGAGTTGAAGCTAATCTTTACATTGTAGCGATGACGCTGTAGTGACGATTCTGTCAGACCAATCAGTGATCTACAGGTTTTTCGCATCACGTTTGGTATCAGCTCGGGTCGCTTGGAACCCCAACCGAGGTGGTACGAAAAAAGTATCGGGTACCACGTTGTGCACCTAATGGAAAAGCTCCCAAAAGTAAGCTGACCCGACCCAAACTAAACCAAACCGTGGGGTACTATGCAATGGAAAAGCGCTCATAGAGAAGCTACGGTAGCCGCCACAGGGTAATCATGTCATCGTCTCAGATATCATAGTAATGAAATGCGCTCTGTAGAGAAGTTTTTTCAGCCTGATCTCACGAGAAATCGTGCATATTTTACGAGTTGGCTAATTCGTATGAATTCATACGAAGTTTATCATGCAAAAATGTACGATTCTCATCAAAAGAACAACAACAAAACCTAACCCCTATTCCCACCCCTAACCCTAAAGTCACCGGGGGCAAGTATGCATTAATACGAATTAGCCAACTCGTAAAATATGTATGAATTCTCGTTATATAGCGTTGTTTTTTCATTTGTGGCTACTGTAGAAACATGGCAATGAAAAATTACTACTGTATTTTCCGGTCTATAAGTTGCTCTGTAGTATAAGTCACATCAGTCAAAAATGTGTTTTGAAGAGGAAACACATATATAAGTCGCAGTGGACTATACGTCGCGTTTATTTAGAAAATGATTTCACAAAATCCAAGCCGAAGAACAGACATTTAATCTGGAAAGGCAAGATATTCAAATAAACAATGGCACACAGAACAGCAGGCTGAATAGATGTCCGTACATGTTAAAGTAACATAAACAGTTCACCAAGCTCCTGAAGTCATTCTGCATCACTGAATCCATTGAATTACATAAATACAGGAGCAGCATAGAGCGGACTCTTACAGGTTTAGACGGTAATGGTTTCTCTTGGTTCATATGAAATCATTTTGACATATAAGTTGCACCTGAGCTTAAATTACAGGACCTGCCAAACTTTGAAAAAAGTGCGACTTACAGTCCGGGAAATACGGTTCTTGCTGCAAAGTGCTGCAAACATGCTGTTCATGTTTGTATCAGAGATGTTCACAAGTCTCTGAGCTCGAGTCCGAGTCAAGTCTGAAGTCTTTGACCTCGAGTCCAAGTCAAGTCTGAAGTCTTTGAGCTTGAGTCCAAGTCAAGTCTGAAGTCTCTGGGCTCGAGTCCAAGTCAAGTCTCAAGTCTCGTTGTAACAAATAAAACTCTAATAACAAAAAGAAATTATAAACATTTATAAAAAAAACAAAGTTGCACATTAAGTAAGGTCAGTGGTGTAGTCTAGATTTTTGTAGTGAGTATACTGTGATTTTTCCCTCTCACCCTTATGACACTCGTCCCAGCGCAACGCACCACTCACACTCACAGATGCATACAGTATGGATCTTCATGTAACAGAGCATTCTGAAAGTGTACTCATAAACACATAAACTGAATGTGTTATCAACATGTCAATTTATTATAAGAAAAAAAAAAAAGAGTTTAACAGCCAATGGGTTTACAGCTGGGGAAACTGGACTGATTTTTAGACTGGTTTAGTGTTAATTAACATCTAACTCGGGGCCAAAACTTACTCAACTGTTAATAAAAATTAAATAAACTGTTTACAATCTTCAATCCGTGGCAAACACTTGGATTGAAGGAGAAAAATATCCACTCTTTCAATAGCTATTATCTGACAACTATTGATAACATTACCATGTGTAATTTAATGGTGTAAATGTTTTTAATTAATACACATTTAAGATGACCATGAATTAACTCTAATTTGCATAGTCATTGATATAAAAAGCTTAATTTTTGCATATAATACAAGCATTGTCTAAAAATGAAAATAGGCTTTTACTTTTATTATTACAAGACCATCACGTAGCCTAATATTAGACACCAAAACCAAAGTGCAGAAAATTATCTTTAATTTGCAAGTCTGAACTGAACATCAACGCAGACATGAATTTCCTCACAGAAGTTTAAGATCATATACATCTTGAACGTAGATATATAAATGAACACAGAGAAGGGAAGTTTAACACTGTGAAGCACAAGCAAACATGCTGAAGGCAGCTAAAAACCATCAGGATATAATCACGGGCTTATTTTATTGCACTTGAAACCTTATCTGTTAAACTGGACTGATGATTTAAATGTTGTTTACTCACATGTGCGTTGTTAACTCTCGGATTTCATGTTGAAGCACTGCTCCACTCGTTCACTTCTCCATATGGACAATTCCTGTTTGTTTACAGTGTCGCGTGAGCAGCTACACTGCAGGTTCGAGTTCATTTGGCGCTAAGCAGACCTCTTGGTGATGTCAAAGTACCGCGAGAGCGATTCAAAGCAGATTTCTCCATGTGATAACTGAAATCGCTCTCGCGGTACTTTGTTGTCACTCGCCTGTGGGTTCTTGTGGCGCCACAGCAGTCTGCTCCCCAGTCACTCTAGATCCGCTATAGTATTAATTTGATTTCATACGCCGATCGGATCGCGCAGTTCGGCAGGTACAGTATGACACAAAGTAGCGCAACTCTGGACCTGACTGGAGCCGGACCGGATACACTGAACCGCATGTGCGTACAGAAATCTGCTCACTTGAGCCCCTTTTTGCGGTTAAATTGTTTAACCATTTAAACAATTGCAAGCCTTAGAAACACGTTAATGATAAACTTACCCTATTTAAATTGCATATTAATCCGCAAATCGCATGTGAGCTGAACCGCGGATCCGTCACAGCACTACCCAAAGCTTCAGATGAATGGCACAGCAGCAGCTGCCTGCAGGTAAAGTCACATGTATGTTCGCGGCCGCGCGCGCGGAGCAAATACGTCACGTGTTACGTCGTGGGCAGGTTGTAGGTGACGGAGGGAGCTATGACAGCGAGCTCATCAGACGTTTCCTAAAAATAAACATTGTTCACGAGTCGCGCGGCTCGAGTCCGAGTCGAGTCTGAAGTCTTTGAGGGTCGAGTCTCAAGTCGAGTCTGAAGTCACTGTGTGTGCGACTTAAGTCGCACTCGAGTCCGAGTCTCAAACTCGAGTCCCCATCTCTGGTTTGTATTGTGTGAAACTGGACTAAGCAGTTATGTGTCTATAACTGCAGAATATATCTGTTCACATATATATCTATAGTCCGAGGTGGTACAAACAAATGTAGGTGGGGACTACTTTGCATATTCATATATATATGATCTGGTGTAGAGTTAAAAGCTGTTTTAAACCATTAAATATTTTCTGACACATGAAAAATAAAATAAAATGCTCAACGATGAGTTTTAATTGATAAAATTATCAACTACAGGGGGACTTTAATACTGACTGAATAAAGTTATGTCAGAGATTGAAATCATATTTGATGCTCATAAATCCTGGATTTCACAGACAGGGTCACAAATTCCAATTATCTATATTTTCTAACCACACAATATATCACTCTAAAAAAACAAACGATGCTATATAGCACCAAAACTGTTGCTTTGGATCGTAACCATAGAAGAACCATTTTTAGTGCCATATAGCACCGGTGAAGCACCTGTGTAGCACCTGTGTAGCACCATATAGGGGCCATATAGCACCACTATAGCACCACATATGGTTCTACATAGCACTATCTGGTTCTAGACAGGTGCTTCACTGGTGCTTCACCTGTGCTATATGGCACTAAAAATGGTTCTTCTATGATTACGAGCAAAGAACCACTTTTGGTGCACCGTTTATTTTTAGAGTGATGTTGCATTGAGACATTGCATTCAAAGACATGAGTTTTATATACATGCTCCTTCATCAACTTTTATGTTACTCAAGTAATAAGATTGTAATATTGAGTTTATAAATGGGTAATAAATTAACAAATCTCTGGCGGTGCTTCTGAAGAAAGGTTTAGTTGTATTGGTGATGGATTGATTGATTAGAATGCCATTGGCAAAAATTCAGCAGTGGGTTGAGTTGGTCTGGTACACAGGTTCAATCCCCTGGGCTGGTACATTGAGTTGTAGCTCTCAGTGAGCTGAACAGATGCCAGTGATCTGTATCCCAGAGGGCCGTTCCTGACCATCGTAATTCACTGTCCGCTTAGCTGCAGCTGGTGCCCTGAATGCTGCTGTGTGTGTAGGATAAAGAAAGTTAAAGCCAGTAAATCTCTGTCCCTTATTATTTGTACATTTACGTTTATGCATTTGGCAGATGTTTTTATTCAAAGAGACTTACAGTGCATTAAAGTTAGATATTTTATCAATGTGTGTGTTCCCTGGGAGTCAAACCCATGACCTTTTTTGCTGCTCACACAGTTATCTAACACAGTGGTTCTCAAACGTTTTCAGCGTGCGGCCCCCCTTATGTACAGTGCATTCCTTCGCGGCCCCCCCAAATAAAATTTATGACAAAAAACAGTTCTAAAACTTAACATTTTAATTAAACAAAACATTAAATTATACAAAGTAGTGCTATTGGTTAGTAGCCTATTTTTTTTTTTAGGTTTAATCACACAGAATTCATGATAAATTAATTTCTTTTATAAAATGTCATAAAACTGGGGCCCCCCTGGCACCATCTCACAGCCACCCAGTTTGAGAACCACTGATCTAACAAATGAGCTACAGCAACATGAAAATATACAGATTTATTATTTATAAACCCTATTTTAATACTTAAAATAATCAAGAAAGAGTATTGTGTCTTTAAATCCATGTCTGTTGGCTGATAATATTGGAAATATTTGTCAAATGTTTGTCCAATAATTAAAATTTTCCTTCTCTCAGCCCACCTCTTAAACGTATCAAGCAGCAAATCATGATTCATGACTGTGACAATCCAAAGGCTACTGGCTATTTACAAACTAGGACAAGCCCTTCCATGTGTCCTTGCCCTAACTTCATGTTTTAATAGGAAGTAAGTCAACAATGAAACGAAAAACGACAAGGTCTTTCAGATGAATGTGTTAAATCGAGCCTGTCCTCCAAAAACCAACTCATTATGTCATTTGTTCAAGCAGCGCATTACAGACTAGAGTTATGTTTTAAAGTAAAGGACCCTCTAGTTGGCTTAAAACACAAATGAGAGTGTTGTGCGGTTGTCATAAAACGACATTTGACAGATGCTAAACAAGAATGAAGGTTTGTCTATGTTTGTTTAGTTGTATGTGAACTTTTTACACAATCCCTTATCTGCCATTTTTCCAATATTAAAGGTCCCGTTCTTTATATTTACGTTGTTTACATTGCGTAATATAACGTGTTCATGTTTCACGTGTAAAAAGGTGCAGCATTTTTTTACAGAATTTACTTCTCTATATTTCGCTGTTTTCACTATCCTCAAAACAGGCTGAAGTCTTCCTTGTTCTATGAAGTCCCTCCTTCAGAAATACGTAACGAGTTCTGATTGTGTAGTTTGTTTAGTGGGTTGTGATTCGATAGCAGCAGCTTGTCGTTAGCTTAGCTGGCGTCTGACGTATTCCTGTGGGTGGAGGTTAGTCAAAAATTGTTCGTCTGACGTCATTAAAACAGGAAGTAGAGGGCTGTAGTCCAAACCGGCCGTTCACTGCTCTAATAAAAACTGTGCTATACAGCACCAAAAGTGGCTTTTTGCTCGTAATCATAGAAGAACCGTTTTTAGTGCCATATAGCACCGGTGAAGCACCTGTGAAGCACCTGTGTAGAACCAAACAGTGCCATGTAGAACCATATTTGGTGCTTCACCGGTGCTAAATGGCACTAAAAACGGTTCTTCTATGATTACGAGCAAAGAACCACTTTTGGTGCTATAGCACCGTTTGTTTTTAGAGTCTAGGCTTTGAAAGGCGAATTCTGTTAAAGAAAATATATCGCCTGGCAGTGAACTTTGAGCGTTATCATTTTACAGATATTATTTTTGCTATTAACATTACACACTAAAATGGGATCAGAAAGAACATGACCTTTAAATTAATTACATTTGCTTTAAAGGAAAACGCCACTATTTTTCAATATTTAACTATCTTCTTACCTTAACTTAGACGAATAAATACATCCCTATCTTTGTTCAGTGCGTGCACTCTTTGTACAGCGCGTTGTGAATGTGTTAGCATTTAGCCTAGCCCCGCTCCAAACAGGGATGAATTAAGAAGCCACCAAACACTTTCATGTTTTCCCTATTTATGGTGGAAGAGCACTTAGTTTGCAGCACCTTGACCTTGGGTGCAGTAATATTGACGGAAGTATGAGCGAGAGGGGAACTAGTCAGGATTGATGATTTTACTGCGCCAGAGCTTGAAGTGCTGCAAACTAGGTGCTCTTCTGCCATACAATATAGTTCCCATTTTTATCCGCTTAAAAATATTTAATTTTGTGCCACCATACTTTGTGATCCTGGATCAACATTTTTTAATCAAAGATACCCCAACATACTCTTAACTCAAACCCTAACCATTTTTAAACCCTCAAATGAGTGTGAAAAAATAGTTTGAGGAGTATTTCTTAAAAGCCCCTAACCCACTCCTAAACCTAAATCTAACATACACACTAATCCTAATCCTGCAATCTGATTGGTTACTGAAAATGTTGATCCAGGACCAACAATGGTGTTGATCCAGGATCACATCACACTTGGTGAAATCACGTTCACCTATAAGGTCCTCATGTAACAGTGAGTCTTTAATTAGGGAAAACATGGAAGTGTTTGGTGTCTTCTAAATTCATCCCTGTTTGGATCCTAAGGAATGAATGGGGCTAGACTAAATGCTAACACATTCACAACGATTGAAAAAAGATAGGCATGTTTAAATTTGTCTAAACTGAGGTAAGAAGATAGTAAAATATTGAAAAACGGTGATGTTTTCCTTTAATATTTCTGCATTTGGCTGACAATTTGTATAAGTGCCTTTAAACATCTTTTATTTTCAGTATATGTTATTTTTATATGTTATGTTCAGTTTATTTTTCAGTAACCCTGACCTAGGATGATCAGTAGATCACTAAAACTGATGACTTTAGCTGGGTTTTCAAAGGAAGCTTCATATATATGGTCACATAAAAACACACATTATTTATGTATTGAAAAACAGCCAAGCTTGTTTTATAAGTAGAGGTATAAATAAGCCCACTTAGTATAATAAGAGTAATTGTATTGCCTTTTTGCTTCTCTGCAGGTTCAAAGTCCTGCTAGTGATCACGGGGTAAGTGGCTGATTTTTATTTTCTATTACCTTGTTTTCCCACTGTGGGTGTTTTAATGGATTCGTTGAATTAATTTCTGATTGCCATTATGTGTGAGCGAGTGACTGGTGTTTAAAACTCATTCAAATGATATGATTCAGGATGCCTCACCGAAGCAGATTTTCATTTCTCTCCGATGATGAGGTATTTAATGTGATATATGTGGACAGGTAATCAAAGCTTTTGGCAAGCAGAACATTTTAAGAGAGATAAGGAGCTACTTTTAGGTACCGAGTTATGATTGGAGAAGAAAAACAGGGCGAGAGAGATAGGAGCTTCTGGTCAGAGAGCGAACTGGACAGAGGCCAGTATGAGCAGACGGTGTGACCGGGAGAAACATGCTGGTCCGGAGGAGCTAAAGATCTGAGACCGGTGGGGAACCTTAACCTGTTACGCGTCTCCACATTACGACCACAAAGGTTTACATGCGTACACACTCGATTCATCACATTAATAACCAAACACATCCTGCTTTAAAAGACCCTCGAACAAATAGCGGACTAGGAACTATTGGTTGTTCCTGAAACCACTACACTACATTTCCCAGCATGCATTAGGCTGTGCTTTGAAGATGTCGATACATCTGAAGGTTATAGCTAGAACACAGCAGAGGGAGCTCATAGCTGCACACATCATCCGTTCGCACCACCCAAAACACACACACACACCTCGAGCATGCATCACAGAGCACACGCGCACTGAGCTTAGTTACCAGTCCATGCAGTCAGTGATGTCGGCTTCCTAATCTCTCTCCCGATTGGTGAATAGCCGCCTGACAAAAACATAGGCTTGACGGCTGGTTCTCAACAGTTGGACGAAACAGCCCTGCCGACAGGGTTGCAGCTGTGTCAGAGGGGTTATTTCGGCTTAAGGTGTGCGGAGGAATCTCAGCTTCACTCTGGCGCAACGTCTTAGCTTATCACCCCTCCTAGGGGTAAGGGTCGATAGCTGGGATGATCGTGCTGCTGACGGCATGCAACACAGATCTTCTGAGAATACTGGCTTTAACTGTCAGGTAAGATGCGGGAGGGTCTGTGGTCCGGCGATGCATAAGCCTTTAGGCTCCGCTGTGTCCTTGAGAGGGATGCTGTGTTTGTGTGCCTGTGTAGATTGGCTTACAACATGGTTGATTGAGTATTGGATTATTGTCATATGATGAGACTGAATAGGCTGTGGTTGGTAGCTTATTTTGAGCGATATTAATGCACATTTTTATGTGTTTAAGGTGCACCTTCATCTATTCTTGCTGTTCTCTCTCAACCTTCCTGTTTGTGTCTATTTCCGTCCCTCTCCTTCTTCCCACGTCCTCCGCTTCACATCTTTTCTCGTGTCCTTTTCATCTTCACCCTTGTGTTCTGTGAGGAAAGCGAATAATATCCGGTTGTGGGAGGAGGATTTGGAGGTAAACATCTGAATGAGCATTAGAAGGAGCAGATGTGTATGAGTATTTATGCTGAGGGCATTAATAGCTTATGAAGAGAAAAAAATAACCCAAAGATGGAAAACAAGGTCAGAAGAAAAATATAAATGTCATTGCATACGAACTCATGAAAGACACGTTTTAATTATGCTGATGATGCATTGACTCTGTGCCTGTGCATGTTTTTGTGACTGTGCTGTGGAAGGATGCTGATGCTGATCCTTTCATTTCCATGGTAACCACAGCCATCTGTAGGGATCAGTCCTGTCGTTCTCAACCAATCATAGTGCTCAGATTCCATTTTCCCCCTCAGTCTCTTCAACCACCCCAATAATCCCTCTTACCGCTCAGTGTTGTTACTGCATGATCACACGGTTTTGAAGTGCACACACACTCACATGCAGGCAAATCTCTTGGTCAGATGAAGAGAGTTGGTAAGGAACGGGACCGATGTCCAGTGTCAATGATTGTGTATTGTGGTCTGACTACACGGGGTCTGCTTTTTATAGGGTCTTGGTGCTATGCTTAAGATTATATTATTTATGAGTTTATTATTTAACGTGTTTTCGGAGAAATTGGCCATATGCAGAAATGGGTCAGGAGGAAGCATGTCCTAGAAACCTGCAAATGGTTTTGTCTCATTTAGATTAAAAGGAAGAGTTTGCGTTTTGATTTTATAGGCCTGTTTACAAAATTCAAAGTTACATTATAAAAACATTTTATTTAAAAAAAAATTACACATTTTGTTGTACATTTCTGTTACTTTCATGAAATGGTAACAACAGTAGGCAATTAATAGGCTATAAAAAGTATACAAAACTTTTGCGTCTGTATCGCCATCTCTGTTTGAAAAAGAAAATTGCAGTTTATGTACTTCTACATTTCCCGTCATCCGACAGCTCAACTTATTAATCATTATTATAAACTTACCAGTGTTTATTGTGGTAAGTTAAGGACTCAGTTTTCAACACTGATTTTTTTGTACTTGCTCTATTGTTTTTTGTTTATCTTTAAAGGGTTCATATGATGTTGCTAAAGAGATTATTTTGTGTATTTGGTGTAATGTGTTTACGCAATTTAACTCTTTAAAGAAAATGCTTTTCTGCTAATGACGAGTATTTACGGCAATTCGTAATGCCGCTTTTACATTCCGCAACTTATAAAACCCAGAAGTATCGCCCTAGGGCAAACAGCTGTATGTCCGTGTATGTTTTGAGGATCGCTCTGCATCTGATCTCTATCAAAAGTCTTTCACAAAAATGCAATTATCTCAGCCTTTTGCAAAAAATTTGTGTTTTTGAAGAAACCTACCCATATTTGAGAGGTGATAAAAAGATGTAGAACGAAGGTTTGAAAGCAGAGCATCTGTTCTTTCATTTGATATATTGTATGTATAGATATTTAAAGCAAAACATTTTCCGGAAGGCATTAAACTTTTGTAAAAATCATGAAAAATGACAACCTAAAAAAAAAACGCTGGCGGGGAAAGAGTTAATGTTAAAAAAAAAACTTTTTTTTTCCCACATACAGTACATTATTGTTGCTCCTTATGCCCTGCCTTTCTGAAACGCGTACATTTTTACACAGCTCATTGTTTTAAAAAACTCGGTGTGCTCTGATTGGCAAGCTATTAAGTTTGTTGTGATTGGCCAAATACCTCAAGCATATTACAGAAATGTTACATCCCTCCTTGAGAATAAAAATCATGCCTTCTTTCTTTGCAAATAAATTTTGACTGTTTTACCATGAGTTCACACCGCGCTTGAGGCATCAAATTCGCACCGCGTCTAGTTTGCCGCTTGAACATTTTGAATTTTCTCGCTTATTTTGCGTGTGAAAGCTGCGCGTGAAATTCTAGTCATTGAGACATTCACGCGGAAATTCGTGTCATGGGAGGGGCTTCTGCGACTCCGCTCACTTCCTGTAAGCTCCTGATTGGTTAACGCAGCGCATTTTTCTGCCAAATTTTTCAACTTGCATGTTTGCCGTGGCAACGCTCAATTCGCGCCCTGCGCGCGAATGAGGCGGAATCGCGTCTACCGTGCTACGCTAAATGCCTCATTCACGCCTCAAGACCTCCAGACGCGTGTCAACGCGTCTTCACATTGACTTAACATTGAAATCAATCGCGCTTGACGCCTCTACCGCGGCTGTCTGAACGCAGCATTATGCAAATCTTCCCACACAGTGATGTAGATATGGGGGGGCATGTTTAAATAAGTAGATTAATATCTCTTTGGTTTTGAGACTTCAACCCAGATTTTCTATGTGCACAAACAGCTTTTAACACTCCAAAGACAAACATGAAATCGCATCATATGACCCCTTTAACCAAAACAAGTTAGAGATTGCAGCTTTAAATTCTTTCTCTTTCGACTAACACCCAACATTTTGATGACACATCTTCTATATTCACACAAATACCACAATTTGATTTTCTCTCTAGAATTTAAATGCCACTTTTTCTTAAATTTTAAACACTACCAGCCTCTGCTCAGCAATAACAAGAAGCAAAGCATAGTTTACGGCTGTAATGTTGGGTAAATGCCATATCAGCAAATTATCCTACCCATACTTACTGTTGTAATAGGATCTGTTTCAGCAAGAAACTGTGCTTGTCGTGTGCGTGTTTATGTTGGTGGCTCTTGTTGTGTATTAGTGCTGTGTTTTGAGAGAAAACTGCCTGAAGGACCCTCAAGTCTCTCACTGCAGTTCAGCTGGACCCTTGTCAAAGCTGCTCTGTCTGACTTTTGGATCGAGAGTCGCAGCTGTTAGTCCATGACTCAGCTAATCTTCTTCATCTCTGGTAAACCCTTCTGAAGATTTAATGTAATGACATCACAGTGTTGTACAAATCCCGACACAGTTTGCTGTAATTTGGTGATTTGACTCTTTGCCTTAAGCCGCAGTGATAACACTACACATCCAAGCGTTAACTGATCCAACAGCAATCTCTATTCAGTTCTTCATTACAGACCGACAGGCAACAATCATCACATATCATATTTAATGTGGTTTCTTTGCGATGATCTTCAAGTATTACTGCATCAAATGGCATTACTGTATATGGTCATACTTACTCATAAAATAGTATTTCGTCTCACCTTTGCTTTCTGTTATAAGCTGTATTATATACCGTAAATATATCTGATCACAATATGAATTACATTTATGCAGACACTTTTATCCAAGCAACTTCTGTAAATGTGCACCTTGTGGATTTGCGTTGCTAGCATAATACTCTACCAGCGTAGCTACAGGAACATGTGATATGATTATATTGCAAATTATATAATATTTTACTCCTACTTTATCTTTTATCTGCATTGCACTTTGCCAAATGATATTCTAAGCGTGTTTGGTTGTTAATGAAACTGATATTTAACAGGATACAGGAACATTTTCTCTCCACCCCAGTAATGGAAGTGGTTGACTGATCTCTCCTTAGATTCAAACACGAGGTTTTGAGAATGCAACCAGGCATAAAAGATTGAAGATGGGCAGACTGTGTATAAATTCAGACTGTAAGGGCAGTGGACTGGACAAAAGCTCTTTTCAGTGCAGGAACTCATACTATTCAGTCTAATGTTTAATGAGATCCATTGGCATTCAGGAATGTAGTGTGAATATACATCTTCAGATTTAAAGGCTTCTGTGTGGAGAACACTTACAGTCCTGGAACGTCCTGTAAGATATTCAATCTGCAGGAGATAATGACTTCACTAAGCCACTGGAATGAAATATATGAAAGTTTAATGTCCTCACAGACAACGTTTCTCTTCTACTTATGTTGATTTGTGCAGTTCAGTATTGTTTGAATGAAGAGGCAAACAGGATTTGTATTTTCCTCTGAATGACTCAGCATCCATGTTTAAAAGTGTCCGGTCTCCATCTTTTTCTGCCTTCTTCTGTCACTTCTTCTTTGAACAGTGAACCTTTTTTCATTGTTAAATGAGGCACGGAGAGAGCGCAAAGGGTAAAATGAAATGATGAAGTGATGTGGATACTCTTGACTGCTGGAGTGAGACACGGCAACAGCTGGTCTTCAGCTTCTGGAAGATGCTGGTTAGGCAATGATCAGCCTCAGGTTTTAAACTTAAGGATTCCTTACAATCAAAATAACCCATCTGTCTTAAATGTAGCTCAACTTTCCCTATAGCTTCAACTCCTACACAGCTTTGTAGACTATGCTTATTGTTGGCTCCTTAGACAAATTGTTAAATGATCCCTCATTTGAAAGTCACTTTGGATAAAAGCATCTGCCAAATGAATAAATATAAATGTAAGTTTCCTTAAATTCGAGAGGGCTTTGTGGTACATTAGTAGCTGACTCATATGGTCTTTTTATTGGCTGATATCTAGAGAACATGGTGGCTGATGTTCAATACAGTTATTTGTATAATTCATTCAATTGTGAAAACAGAAAGTGTGCACTCTGAACATCACGCTTCACTTTCATTTAATTGGACAATGGAAATGGTTATCAACAGGGTCCAAAATACAAGCCAACTGCAAATTGGGAATGTAAAATGGTTTAAATGGAAATGTTAGAATAACAACAGTGTCCAAAATGAATATCAGTCATTTAATAGTCCATTACAAACACATCAGGCCTAATGAAACATAATGGCTTTTGACAATGCAACAAAGGTACTCAAAAAAGAAATGGTGGTAAAGGTTTAACAGAAAGCTTTGGTTGTTTCCAATTATGATGAGAGACTCTAAAGGTCACTGCATGGTGTAATAATCGCTTTTTCATGAATTCATCATTTTTCTTAAATTCACATTTTTCTGTGTCTTTATTCTCAAAGCCTTTTATCAGTAGACAATATTAGTGGTTGAACAATAACAAATTAAAGATGAAACAGCATTTGCAACCCATATTATATTATTTTCAAAATCTGATGTATTTCCAAGTTAAACAGGATGTTTAAAGAATACAGGGTGGGATTCATCCGCATTTGATTGAACCGTGAAAGCTGGGTGTTACAGTACAAACTGTAGCAGAATGCAATTGTGTGGTGCGAGGGGCGGGGCTAAAGAGTTAAATATTCATCAGCCTGAAAGGAAAAGTTCAGACGCAAAGCATGTTGGTAAACGTGACCAACATCTTGTTTTTTTCAGTTTTCATTTTGACAGCGGAGTTTGAATTAGTTTTAGTCATAGTTTTTGACTAAAATGCAATTTAGTTTGTCATATTTTAGTCATCTGAATTGTTTTTTAGTTTAATTTTAGTTTTAAATGCCATGAGATTTTGTAACGGGTGCTTTAATGAAAGCGAGTGAGAGGTGAATCCATGTGCTAAAGGTATTTATTAGTAAAATCCCAAAAACATATCCAAGGGGCAAATCCACAAACGTAATCCAAATACAGTCAAATGATCAGGGCAGGCGGCAAAACAGGTAAAATCCAAGAAACAGGCACATGTCAGATAAACAGGTAACAGAAACAGATACGGGTAACAGGCTAACATACGAAGTGTAATAATCAGCCGGGAACAGGTGAACAGGAAGTGGCTTAAATACAAAACAGACAGGAAGTGCTATGTGAAATATGACATGATGATATTTCAAAATAAAAGTCAGAACAGAGCAGGAAATCAAAATAAAAGTTCCAAAACACAACCAGAACACATGAAAATACAGGACAAAACCTTACAGATTTACATTCCATTATATTAAGTCGACTAAAAATTGGTTTAAATGTAATTTAGTGTCATTGTGGACTTGAATGTCCAATACTGACAAATACTTATGTAACTGTTATAATATAAATATTCTAGTAATAAACTAGTAATAACCTTACTATTACAGCAAAGTCCAGTAAATACAGTCCAGTAGTTTGATTCAGGTTGACTGGGACACTTCTAACATTCATCTCAATGCCTGAATTTACCCTACATTGTTTTAACACACAGACATGTGACACTGGACTATGAATGACAGTATCACTTTATTCAAATCATTAAGGCCATCGTTCTGACTCAATTGACTCGTTCAGTGAAGTGTGTGTTTGTTCAGTACATTCAACCACTGATCCTTCAAGGCTAGCACTCGCACGTGAATGCTATCGGTTGAATGCATTGGGCTTGAGGCCAATGAGGGAGAGAATTTAATGAATGAGAAATATGAGATAATGCATAATAAAAATGCAAAGTTGTTCACATTTATTCAAAAAGACAATTAGTAAGTAACGCCACTATTTTACATTCAGTGCACTGTATTTTTTTTTAGTCATGCATCGCACTTTATACTACACAGTATACTTAATTCAATGTGAGGACAGTGAAATTGTACACGTATTATCTTTATGTAAATCAAGCTTATAATGTACCATCTTATTCAGGCAATCACTACAGGAAATGGTTTATTTTGGCTATAGTATATCAAGTTCAGGTTAGCTGATAAATTAGCATCAGCATGTATAAAACAATTGTGCTTGCCTTTAAAATGAGTTGCGGGTCCCTTGACAAAATCAAATATGATATGCATCCATTTGCTGCTTTTTACCTCTTCTCTGCTACAGTTTATGACATACGCAGCAAGCTAATCATTACGTTACCTCTGCGTCCGCGAGACAACACCTCTCCATATTCTTTTGATTCGCTTCCGCAGTACCTAGATTTCATACGATCGCCTGCATAGCGCTGCGTGAAGTCCCTCAGTTGTGTGTGTGCGTCTAACCTCCCGAACCCACAGAAAGATTCTGTCCCTCACTCACTGACACTTTCCTCTCGTTTTTATTTGTTTGGATGATTTTCGTCATAGTTGTAGTCATCATTGATTAGTTCATATTTAGTTATCATCTCATTTTTGTCAGTGAAAACACGTCATTAACAAAAACTATGACGGAAATTATTGGTTGACGTAATTAACACTGGTTTTCATAAAGAAACACGTTTAAAACACCATGTATACATTGTAAAGTTAAAGCGATACTCCAGCCAAATATCAAAATTACCCCATGATTTACTCCCCTCAAGCAATCTGAGATACACATGTCCATCATCTTTTAAATGAGATTCGCCCCTTAAAGACTTTTTTAAGATGTCAAATAAATCTTTGGTGTCCCAGAGTACATATTCTAGCTCAAAATATCATAGATAATTTATTATATCATGTTAAAATTGTCACTTAATAGGTGTGAGCAAAAATGTGCCATTTTTGGGTGTGTCCTTTAAAATGCAAATGAGTTGATCACTGCTCTATATGGCAGTGTCATGGTTGGTTAGTGCAGATTAAGGAGCGGTATTATCCCCTTCTGACATCACAAGTGGAGTCAAATTTCAATTACCTATTTTTTCACATGCTTGCAGAGAATGGTTTACCAAAACTAAGTGACTGGACTTTTTCACATTTTCTGTTAATAGTACTGGGAATACCTCCCCTTTAAATGTCCTTTCCCAAGCTTATGGGAGAAAACATGGATCAGGGAACTACTTCTGACTTTGAAGCCCAACATAGGGCATCCATCATTCATAGAAGTAATCTAGGTCTTTTGAGGGTTATCGATTTTGCGATTTTGTAAGAAAAATATTTATATTTTTCCAGTAATGACGCCATCTTGTACTTTTACAAGAGTCACTGCGCAATGTACAGTACCCATGGCAACCAACGCTGACTATGCAAAAACTATCATGTGAATCGCGTCCAAGATTAGTGTTTATAAAGTTTGAAATCGGGGGTGTATACAGAAACTTTCTATCTTAGGTCTTAACATAAGATATGATATTTTAAATTAGAATTTTTCGCAAATTTATATTACAGAAGCAAATCTTAAGTTGATTTATGATTCTCATCTTATCTCACCAAATCTTATCTCATCTCCAGTTAGGAAATCTTAAATCGCTTAATCATCTTCGGCTTTCAACTCTGTTACCAACAATGCGTAAGCTGCTGCTGTACAGTAAACAAAATACATTTCCTTTTTATTTCAATGGAGCAGAAACATACATTTGATTAAATTCATTGTAATCATAGTCTGTGTTTTTTTGTTATTGTTTTAGCATCAATACGCTGTACATCATCTGTGAGTTACCATTTCAATTAAGCATTCAGCAAATGCGACTTACAAAAATGAGAAACTAAGTGCTAGGATACTACTGTACATTTCAACATTTGATAGAAACATGAGAAGAAATAGATGCTGAGTCAAGTGTAACTGTATTCATTATGACCCTATCAAGTGTTCACGGATAACTTAACAGCACTGTAAAAAGTTTATTGTCAAATTAACAGTAACTTACTGGCAACAATTATCCAGTAGTTCCTGTATTTCAAACAACAGTAAAATTACTGTAGAAAGAATGACAGTAGTTTAAAGGATACTGCAAAATGAAGTACAGTATTATACTGTTTTTTGTAAGATCCAACATACAGCATTTTACTGTTATACTGGAAATGTTACTGTTATTTATTTTACAGTATAAAATATATACTACTGTATTTTCCAATTTTACTGTTATTTATTTTACAGTGTAAAATATATACTACTGTATTTTTTCAATTTTACTGTTATTTATTTTACAGTGTAAAATATATACTACTGTATTTTTTAAGAT
This sequence comes from Paramisgurnus dabryanus, assembly GCF_030506205.2. Taxonomy (NCBI): domain Eukaryota; kingdom Metazoa; phylum Chordata; class Actinopteri; order Cypriniformes; family Cobitidae; genus Paramisgurnus; species Paramisgurnus dabryanus. The sequence goes on along the minus strand of NC_133350.1, from coordinate 22,569,887 downwards.
TAAATTAAATACTGTTATTTTATTGGTTGATGTTAAATATAAAGACAACAACTATATCTTTAAAAGCAGACAATTTATTGTGCAGTTTTAACTGTATATTTGTAACAATATTAACAAAAATAACAAAAAAATGATTAGATTTTAAACAAAAAGTAAAGAAAAAATAACAAAATCAGTCAGCAATCAATGTATCCAATTGTTGCCATAGTGTAGTTACCCTAAATGAGAAAACCACATCATACAATACAGTGAAAAGCATAATTACAATACAGTTTTTTGTAGGTAGTATGGGTGGTGGTGGCAGGATGAAGGTGTAGGTCAGGAGTAGGCAACGTCGGTCCTGGAGTGCCGAAATCCTGCAGATTTCATTTCCAACCCTGATAAAACCTCACCTACCTGTAGTTTTCTGGTGACTCTTCAGATCTAGTTGTTCAGGTGTGTTTGTTTAGAGCTGGAGCAAAACTCTGCAGGACAACGGCACTCCAGGACCGACATTTCCTACACCTGGTGTAGGTGGTGGGGGCGTCATATACAGCAGGGGCGACAGCACTTGTGATAATCCTGTAACAAATGATAAAACAAATTAATAATAAGTCAAAAAATTAACTAATCATCTAAAATGCTTGTTTTTAGCAATAATGTACTTTGAGCTCACCAGTTATAATCTAGAACATGGCCAAGTCTCGAGATCCACCTTGAGAGAACAGAGAAAATATTACGGAGAATGTTACAATAACATTACTGAAAGCTTAAATAACCCAGTCGCAGTGCTGGTTGGTGACTTCTTTTTCAAGGGTGCACGATGCAAAGCTTGTCACAACATGTATTTAGCGCGTCATGTAAACTTATGTGTATCACGCATCATGTCAAAATGCGTGTCTGCTGCAGATGCTTCAAAGGGGTTTATTATAAACGATCTCGCTAAATCTCATGTGTAATCAGAGTTTAGTGTTAAGTTAGTGTCTTGCGAGTATTTTGTGAAAGTGAGTGTCATAAAATCATAAACCCTTCTGACGCTTTTACAGCAGGCACGTATTTTCACATAAGGCAAGATGCACATGGTTAACATGACACAACGAACGCATACTTTGACATGATGAGCAACACACATTACACTCTGAACACATATTTTGAATTTGCACCACTTAGGAGAGAAGTCACCAGCCACCACTGCGAAGTAGAATTACATTTTGAATAAATAATATTTAATAGACCACAGGTAGACTATTAAATATTTTTGCACGATTTTACACATTTCAGTGACTAAAACATGACACAAATATTACCCATAAATAGGGGTGTGCCGGTTTCAGAATTGGTGATGTCGGTTATGACATGAGTCAAATGTGACGGTTCGTAACATAACTGTCGGTGGGGTGTGTTTTGCTCGTTTAAATGCTCGTGGATTGACGGGAAAGTGTCATTTTACCATAAAATCATGAATGTTATGCCAAGTGTGTTTCAAACAGTAATAATGTTGAACAATTTAACAGAAAGCAATGAAATATTTAAAAAACACACTATTGCAAGAAGACTGCGCTGTCACTCTCTACCCAGCATAAATTAATCCTCTATCTATCATCTATCTTAATAATCTTCAGAGAAACAAATTTGTGCCATGGGCTTTTTATGTCTGTAATTGTGTCTATATATATCTGTCAGTACAGAACAGCACAAAAACAATGTGGATTTAAAGCGTATTGAAGAGGTTTTGCTCATAAATGCAGGTAAAAGAAAGTAATGTGAACTTCAGATTGTTATTAAACTGCACACTATGCGCTGCAAACGCAACCGGTGTAAAAGCACAATGGCCATGCGCAGCAAACGCTCTCCACAGACGCGCTGCACAGTGCTCACCCGGCGTTTGAATAAACTAGACACTGATTAGCTACTTGCTCTACGTTTCTTTAAAATTAACAGCAAGCAGTGAATGTGCGTTCAGGAGAGTTAGTAGGTTAGCATGGGAGGATTTGAACTTGAAAAGCGGAGTGTACTGACGGAAGAGATGATTTGAAAGGTGAGACTTTGTTTAATATGTTTAATCTCAAAAGTAACCGAAAAGTAACCTGGTTTGTCCTGTATGTCAGCGCGTTGTCAGTGTTGCTCCGCTCTGTATTTTCACTGCGTGAGAACATGAGGGGGCGTGTAACACAGACTGTTAACAATTGTTTTTAATTAGTATTTTAAAATTCTTTGATAAAAAATGTTTTTAAAAATATTTTAATAACACGGTTTTGCCGGTTATAGAGTTCTAATGACGGTGTTCAACTATAACCGTCGGTCTCACAGTTATATAATGACCGTCACACCCCTACCCATAAATAATAACTGGTGTATGAAATAAATAAATGTGTTAACTATAATAATTATTATCAATAAACACAAAACTAATTCCGTATAGACCATTCCAAACTTAAGACGTTAAATGAACAAATTTACACAAAACTATATACGAACCAATTACCACTAAGTAAGGTTTGTTATGGCAAAACAATTGATAGAAATACGTTGTTTGTACAATTTTAGAAGTGTTATAGACTGTCTTTTGTAGTCACCAAAAATGTTTAACGTTTAGTGTGCAATGATGGGTTTGGACATGCTACACTGAAGGAGACAAAAAAGAGATACAGTACCTCTGTTACCTCCACTTTCAGGATATTGACACCATCCATTCTGATGCTGGCTCCTCACATCAAGGTGGTTTAAAGTGCCATGAAAAATTGTTGTTGGTGTTAGCTTTGCTGAATCCTGTGAAAATAACATGTACTGAGTAACTAAAAATACAAGTTAAAGAGATGAGTAATAAATTGCATCAAAATCTAAACTCTATTGTTGGCCAAACTCAAAACTTACATTTTCCAGACAAAAGGTAAACTTGCTGTATTCTCAAGATGAAGAAATAAAATGAGCAGTGCAGGGTTTTTCTCCATATCAGAAACACCTGTGTAAACATAAAAATAAAACACAAGTTATTGCCACACTGATTAAAATATACTGTACTAAGTATGGGAGCTGTAAGAGATTAATACACACTCATTAAATACACTCAGCAAGTAGTTGCTTACTTATAAATATTAAAATAATTATTAGATAAATTTCATCCTTGTTAATGTGCTCCGAACTGATGTGCTGTTCCAGTTCTGTGCATTTTTCAAGTGTATAGGCAGTTCCTGACCAAACGCTTGACCAGTCCAGTACAGTAAAGTAAAGTAAAGTAATTGTTCAACATTTCAAATTGGGTATAAAAAAAAATTATACCTTTTTGAGCCAGTATGTCCTGTCTTCAGATTTAGATGAAGGTCCTTCCCAAACCACATCTTGATGTCATAAAGAATCTTAAACACATAACATTTCAACAGAATGATTCAGGGCACTTGCACAGTAATACCTGAAAATGAATAGATTTTGTTCTAACTCAGATGATCACATGATATTGTCATAACAACATAATAATAAGTAAGATATTGTTTCTGTCTTAATAGATTGATTGCAGGCTTTGCCTGATGCTAAATGCATGGTAAAAAATTTTTATAAACAGATAATTGTACCACGTAAAAAAATAATAATAATTGAACCACGTGACTTCTCCCGATCATCCGGGACATATGACCATCATGTAATGGCAGCGTATACAAAACAGGGATACAAAGGAATACGTTGATCATTGGATTAATCCATATCAGGTCCTAGAACACAATTTCAGATCTCATGTCAGCAGAACACTAATACATTTTCACATAAATATTCGCAGATATTACTTAAATCCACAATACATCTTTGTGTATGGATAGTCCTATTATTAGCAGATGAACAAAAGTTATGTGACTGAAAAGAGTAAGGCTTTTATGAAACTACACAATAATAAGTTAGTACTCACCCACTGTTTAAAAAAGCACTGCTGGTCTCAATCCAAGTGAGCACACAAACACACCGCCACGCAAGCACAGGATCTCTTCAGTGCGATGTCCGCTGAAGTGATGATATCCCCGCGATAGACGAAAGGACCAGCATGCAGGCGTAAAACTACCGTAGAAAATTTGTTGTGGACTGTAGCCCAGATTTACATACACTAATAAAGAAGATAAAACATTGTTAAATCTATTATACGTCTTTTCAATACTTCTAGCTGCCATAATGTTCAGTCAAGTTCACGTTCAGTCATTAATGTATTATTTTAAACCTATTCCACAGATATTCATTAAACAACGTATTCTGGCACAACATAATTCAAGTTTATAACGTTATTTATTTAACACATTAATTTCTTTCTCTTACTTACCTCAGCAAAGTCTCTGTCAACACAACACGATAAGCTCAGACTCGCCCTGACCGTTAATTTGAAAATGCCCTGCGCGGGGTTTTACACAGTGAACGTGCTTTATTTTGCACACACGCAGACAATCATTGTGTAGGTGCAGAAGTTGTTTGCTGTTATGACAGAAATTAAGTAAAATTTAGCCGAAAGAACCCTTTAGTGCCAATAAAGTCTCATACCAGATATTGCATATAGCACTTACCAGATAATGATGAAGTGAGTGAAGACAAACACGACGACACAATATCTTGTATAGCTCGCTGTCATTTTGTGGTCACAAAATTAATGTTAGCATATACGTATTAATATTCACCCAGCAGATATTAATAAAGAAATACGTGCTAGATGAGCAGAACAGATACGACGACACACACGCGTTCTCCCACTCCCCCTACTGACAGAACTGAGGAGCACATCACGTGACCGACTCGCGCCTGAACCCTCCGCATTTGTTTAATCAAATTCTAAAATTAGCGCTTTTTTAACTAATCGACTGTTATTTGAAGATTATACATATATATTATCGCCTAAACTAATCTTAAAAATACATTTTGTGACCCAGAGGCAACAATATTAAGAACTGATGGTATGTCTATTGAATTGGCTGGTGATTTCATTAAAGCCTCAGAAAAGGCACCTGATTTATGTTAAAGGAACACACCGAGCATCTGATGTGAAAACAGACATTAAAACAAATATCTCACAAAAAAATTAAGCATTTAAGATATAAATAGACGTTTGTCATTGTGTTTTGCAGTTGGTTGGTAATACTGTATTCAGAGTAATATTTCCCATAATGCATTGGAAAACTACAGTAGCCTACTGTACAAAGCTTATGCAGTAAAAAACTGTTGAAAATACATTAAAATACTGTGGAAACAACAAATCTATAGTAACAAACTGTAAACAACTTATACAGTAAGAAACTGTCGAGAAAAACAGTAAAAAACTGTGAAAACAACGAAAATTATTTACAGTGAGTTTTTTAATAATAAGGGATGACAGAGTTTGAAAGATCACTTCACTGGTGAGAAATATTGTGGTTATTTGAATAATGGAAGTGATGTAGTGAAGGTAAAAATATTCAAAGAGTAATCCAAAAACAAACATTGCTGTTTATCATCCTGCACTTTGTTTAAAAAAATGCAATGTTATTCTCCTGCACGTCTATCATAATGTGATTGTTTCAGCTAGGTTTCATTTAAACCTTAAGTTAGGACACCTGTGGGGTTCCCCTAAAGTTAAGACCGTTTTTAGGATGTTTTGTCAAGTTAGGATGCTTCTGTAATACCACTTTCCTGCAGTTAAGATAAGATAATGCACTTAGGAACGTTATTCTGTAATAGCTTTTGTCTTAAATGAGGTCCTAACTAAAGTTTCCATGGTTACCAAACAGTTAAGATAAGATTTTTCTGTAATACGCCCGCTGGATATTTTTCTTACAAAATCACATTTATTAAGACCTTTATTAACTTATTGGAGCTGTGCTAATTTCTTCTGTGAAGGCTGGATTTTTTTTTTTTTTTTTAAGTTATATTTTTGGGCCATTTTTGCCTTTATTAGATAGACTGTGATTAAGGAGACGACAGGAAAGTATAGGGTGAGAGAGGGGTATGGGATTGGCAAAGGACCTCGAGCCGGGATTCGAACTCGGGTCGCCAGAAGTGCGTCTGCACCATGTGTCGGAGCACTGTCCACTACACCATCAGCTCCGACAAGAGCTAGGACATTTACTAAAATAACTCCAAATGTGTTCGTCTTAAATATGATGATTGCTTGAGGTTGAGTAAATCATGGGGTAATTTTGATATTTGGCTGAAGTATCCCTTTAAATTCATGTAGGGAATATTACGTTCATGCTGTGGACGAGCAGAGAGAGTAGAGTTTCATTTCAGGCATTTATTATTTCAAGTTGAATTACTTTAATAATGTATGTACAGTATGTGCTTTTGGAGCATCAACATTTTGAGTCTCATATGAGGTGACGTGATGGCATTTTAATATAAAATGTTTTGTTTGTGTTCCACAGAAGAAAGGAATATGATGGTACATTTTAATAATTGGGTATATTATCTATCTAAATGCAAAATGAGGTCAGGATGGCTGGTGAATATTTAAAATATGTTCTGAATAGTCAAAACTGCTGTGGGATTCATGGCGTTATATTGAATATTCATTATTTCTTAATAATCATGTGCATTTCTTCATGTATTTTTATTGCCATAATTCTAAGCTGAAATACAGCAAGATGCAACATAACACATACACTTATATACACAATATTTTCCACAACAATCCCGTTTTTTTTTTTTTTGGAATTACCTTTTTTTTGCAGTTTCGCAGCATATTTTTTTATATATGTGATAGCTGTTATTAATTTAATTAATAATTCTGCTTATCAAAAATTTATCTCCATGATGCTTCACATAAAACAGTCATATAAGGGTGACCCCATTTCTTCCCCATCCCTGTGAATGCATGCGCCTGCATGTAAATTTCCATCCACATGTGCGAATCTGCTCAATTATTATTCAATCCGAGTGGCGAGGGTCACGTGACGCTCCAGAGGAGCCACCAGAGGAGGAAAGGACAGACAAAATGGACAGAACTTGAAATAGAAAGGAGAGGAGTGCGATAATGCAGAAAGGAAGTGTGAAAGATTGGTGATGACAGATTGACACGAGAGGGGCTCTCTCTGATATAATGTCACATCTCAGTTGCAGACAGGAAGCGGATTATTAATATAAAGAGAATCGGACCTGCGGGATACTCTTCATTAGTGAGAGCGTGCATGTATGTGTGTGCTTGCATATGTTTACACAGGTGTTATCTTGATCAAACACTGCCTATAGGTGCTAACCATACACCTCCCCCTTCTGTGCTGTATATATGACGTGGTTGCTAGACGTGTTAATAAGTCATCTGTGTCATATCTGTGTCTGTGTGTGTCCTTCATCTCTCCTCCAAGAACAAGATGGAGAGATTAGGGCTCATTTTGATGACATCACAGTCAGAGAGACCTCCCAGGAGTCTGCTGGGCTGTGTTGCCATGGTAATCCATATAGTTCACCATGGATTCCCATTCATGGCTATTTGTGCAGGCACGACTGCTTTGCCACCACCTCCGCCTGCAGACAAACGTATCATTGTGACTCATGCAGCAGTGATGCTCGGAGATCTGTGCTATATTAGTGGGCTGTTTGAAAGGAGTAATTGAATCGACAATTAAAATGTTTTTCTCACATTCATGTTGTTTAGAACTAGTTCCCTTTTTTAAAACACAAGTTTCTATTTAATACAATTATATGGATCCCTCACTGAACAATGATGGTACATGGCTGCAGATCTTCAAAAAAAGAGCTTTTTTGTGAGCTTTTCATTGGTGATCACAATGATCTGTAGTCACAATGCAAGAGCTGAGAATGAGTCAAATTGATCTTATGGAAAGTCGTGCTATAGTCACGCTAAATTTTATCAATTTATTCGTAAAGCAAGCTTTTTTACGTGCCTTGAGCATGAATGTCTTTTTCGTGCCACCTGCATGATTTCTATAAATTGTTTTACGTGTCTGTTGCACGACTTTTTTTTCGTGTCATTTTATGGTTTGTTTTCTCATAATGTTTTCCTATTTTCTTACCGTTGTCACTTGAGTTTGGGGTTAGAATCACTTTCTGTTATTTTTAGACGTCCAAACCCCAACTCCAGGTGAGAATAGTTTTAAAAGCAGAAGAAAAACATGTAAAAACCAATACATAAAAGTACATCCTAACCCAAATGCCAAATCTAACCCCAACCCCAAGCGGCAATGATTTAAAAATAGGAAAAAAAGAGAGAAAACAATACATAAAATGACACGAAAAAGAAAGTCGTGCCACAGACTTGAGACATTTTTTAATAGAAATTTGTGCGAGTGCACGAAAAAGACAATCATGCTCAATGCACGAAAAAAGCTGAATTTCATGCCATGGACACAAATAAATTGATAACATTTTGTGTGACTATAACACAACTTTCCATGAGATGGTGTTGGAGTTTATAGTTATTTTTATTTACATTTTGGTGTGTAGCGGATGCTTTAAATGATTCAACATAGGGAGGCAATATAAGATTTTCATTTTTGGGTGCACTATTCCCTGCAAACAGTTTTGCATCTAAAAGACGTCCAAACACACGTCTAGGATAAACAAGTCAAAATTTGGCCTGTCAGTGAAAATTTTATAGATGTCTAACCATAGCCCAAAAACTAATAAAATAAATAAAACCAAACTCTTAAAATCTTGTAATCACTGTTGACTTTGCTTACATGATCATACACCTCACAAGTTATTTTGGCAAAAACGACATGTAACCAAATTCAACTTTATTTTGACTAGACAGTGGCGCCGGTGACTTCTTTTTTCGAGGGCGCTCGATGCAAAGTTCGTCACAACATCTATGTAGGCCGTCATGTGTGTGGTTCCTTTTTTAAAATACGTGTTTTGTGCATCAAGATATCCTATGTGCATCATGTGTCTTGTCAAAATAAGTGCCTGCTGGAGACGTGTCTAAAGGGTTTATGATAAAAGAGACGCTCGCGTTTGCCAGATACTCGCACAATGTCATGCGTAATCAGAGTTTACTGTTAAGGGAGTATCTTGCGTGTATTTTGTGAACATGAGCGTCTCTTTTATCATAAACGGTTTTGACGCATGTGCAGCAGGCACTTATTTTGACAAAACACGTGATGCACATGGTTCACATGACACAACAAACACATATTTTGAAATTACGTTCCTCGGATGAGCATTCACGATCCGCCACTGGTTTCAGGCTTCCTTCAGTGGGATTTGACCTATAAGGTGATCATGTAAAAGTAGTTGAATCTCACTCCAGCACTACATTTGTCTAAACTAAAAACTGATGAGTTTTTGATGGATGTGACTGTGACATTCATTTTTATGATCCATCAGAATTTCTATCCCCCCATACAGTTGAGCTTGCAAACTTCTTGCATATGCTGACCTTTCCCATGATCCTTTGGGTTGACTCACGTGGATGCTCATGTGCATATGTGTGGGATGTTCCAGCACACTGTGTTAATCTCCCATCATGTGGTCTGCGGCCTGCATCTTTCCTGTTTACAAATGCTCTGTCGTAAACAGGAACGTCGTAAACCTTTAACAGCTCTTGTGTTTATCGCAGTAAGAGATCTCATATCTCTCTTGATACAGCTCTTAATGTCATCTGTCTTAAATACCGCCATTTGTACTATGTCCGAGTACAGGCGGATCATCACAGTCATCTATGCCTTGATAGGAATTGCTGATGTTCTACCACAAGCCAGATGTTCTGCAAAGATGTGCACAGCTGATCGTGTGACTGCAATTATTTACCCCACTAAAGATTGTGAATGGCTTACTGTGACTTAAGTTAACCAATGTCATCATCTATGTTCTGGGAACAGTTAGCGGCAGGACACATTGGTTGATATGGAAACTGTCTCTTCAGGTTAGGCTCAGACTGGCGGTTGCTTATTTTGGGATGTTGTCCATTGGTGTGGTGTAAGAAGGAATCATTTTATATAGATTTATAAGGAATGGATGTGATGCTGGACTCTGGATGCTGGATATTAAGAATATACACAACAGATTATGAAAATGTGAGTGTATGGTAATTGAACATGACACATATATGTTTTGTTTGGGCACATGCATATGTTACACGACACATAATTGCAAAGATAATAAATAAATATTTTGGGACTGTGAGTGTGTGATAAACTGTTCTGCATGTGTTTTGTGTTAGAGAGCTTTATTGCTTTAGAGATGGACTGTATGATGAGTTTTCTGTTAGTTATAGTACCATAAATAAGAACTACATGAATTTGTTTGTGTGTATTCATTTCTGAATGTTTTATTTCACAGAGGACCGATGAGGAAGCTGTTCTGGATAGGGGTGGGACTCGATCCATGCTCAACACAAATTTTGAGAAAGAGGAGCTAGAAGGTAAACCTTTTAACTACAGATATCAAACATTGACTGATTAAAGCCGCAATCTTTAACTTTTGCCTCTCTATTGCCATCTCTGTTTGATACATTTAATTGCAGTTATTTGCAGAGTAATTTTCTGACATGACAAAAGCACATCCTAAAAGTCATGTATCCAAAAAAAAAGTAGTCTGAACAAGTAATATACAGTATGCCATGTATATTCTGAATAAATGAGAACATAAATATGTGTTATCCTGTTAAGAGGATAAAGCTATCTTTTCAGATGTTGAAAAGGCCTGCTGAAATTAAGGGACTGCTTACACTTGGTATTAAGATGTGTTTTCATCGATCGGATCACAAGTGGACGAGAGAGACACAACACGTTTACACCTGGTATTTAAATCCGTCTCTTTTGTCCACTTTCGACCACTTCTGTCCTGAATACTGTGAGGGGGTGGTCTGTGAGACGGTGGGCGAGTCTCTCTGCTGTCATTCAAACCCGAGCGGGAGTAATTATGAGTTTATATGGACGCAAACTAATATTGTGTCGGAGTCCACTGCTTGTTTAGCAAGTAAACATGCTGCACAGTGTTTTGTACGTTTATATGTTAGAGCTTGCTCTGAATTTTCAGCACAATTGATGAAATAGGATTGCGCAACTTTCACACGATTTCAAAACGAAACTACGGAGATCAGCCGCTTTAGTTTTATCAATAAAAAGGCTAAAAATAGCGCTGTTCACCATGTGTCCACTCCAGAAGTCAGAAAAGACGTAAAACTTGTGTTTAGTATCTCAGATTAGATAAATGGCCGGAGGGAAGGTGGTCGCGTGTGGCTGTTCGAACACATTCAACCACATGTGCATTTACACTACAAAAGCAATCCGATCGAATTGGGTTTCGACCACCTCTGAATGTGGTTGAAAGTGGTCGAAAAAAGCCTGACGTTGTCATACTCAATTCTAGTCAGAATTTGAGTCTGATACCGCTCCATTGAGCTATAATTATGAGGCGTGTCTCAACCGAAAAATGCCTCTGCACTCAATTCGATAGACATATGACCAATCAGAGCAACGGAGTGTGTGACGTATGTTGAAATGTCGTCTTTTGTAGCCTGACCGAACTGCTAGTTATTTCGCTACAATGACACTAACATCATTGTGATTATACTAAGTCTGAGTTAGCGAATGTACATCAACACCTACTATGTTTACAACATTTCATTTATATCACTACATTAAGTATTTACTAAGTCATACAGTAAGACTATCTCTTACCATTTGTACGTTAGGTGAACTTCATCCACGACGATACCCATTAACGTTACGTTGGCTTGAAAAAATATCGGAGCCTAGCATGTCCCTCCACTTATTCAGCAGTCACGATTCCGGGGTTCCGAAAAGAAGCTGGCAACGACCGCTAATTATATCCATTTCGTCGTGCACGCCGAGTTGCATCGCCGTGACACTCATTTCAGTTGCTTCTTTAACTTTGTCCTCCATAAGTGCGACCAACTTTTGCCGAATCGCGTAGGAAAGACGGCAAAAACATAAACAAATGCCTTGCTCGCGTTTCTCTGTTTCTCCTTTAAAATCAATGCTCTGTTGTTATCTTTTGACTCAATGTCAGAATCCACACATCTGAATTCTCCAGCGGCAGCCATTTTGTTGTAAACAGATTCAACACACGCGCTCTTTGGTGACGCGGTTGATTACGTTACTGTTAAACATCTGTCCATCATCGTATAAATCCCGCCCTCACAATTTGATTGGTTCGACCAGCTTTGGGACTCACATAGTAGCTCCTCAACGGAAAAACCCCAGACCGATCTTCCCCTCTTCAAAATGTGGTGGGCGGGGCTAAGATCGGCTGGCACCCAGGCTAGGTCGAAAGTGGACGAGCTCAAAACGTTTTGAACACCGTTTACACCTGGCATTAACGTCGTCCACTTGTGATCCGATCGATAAAAACGCATGTTAATGTCAAGTGTCAGGGTTTCCGCGGGGTTGTAAAAAGTAGTAAAAGGTAGTAAATTAAATTATGCCAAATTAAGGCCAGTAAAAAGTAGTAAAAAGTAGTAAGCGTCATCTGACGAGGTAGTAAATTTTCGATTGCCTTTTGTAATGTTATGATGCCTGGAAATTAGTTCAAATCACCTGCATATCTGGGCAAATAATCAAAGATCTTTCATCTCTGGGATGTGATCAAAGCCTGAAGTGGAGCCAAATCACGTTCCTCTCTCCGCTGTAAGCGTTCTGTAATCACTACGGACCGGATCCACTCCGGGTTTTCTGACTGTATCACGTTAAGTTGAGGTAAAACTTTTTCAGCTAGCATGGTCAAACTTATAATGCAGGAAGGCTCCTATGTTTTGAAGATCGATAAAGGTGTAAAAGACGATTGACTTGGCTTAGCGAAATAATGAAGATTGACAAGCCTTTCAGTTCGTGGGATAAGAAAACCAAACAGGTAATTGCGTGTCTTTGCACAGTATGACTAACGTAAGAGGTCCTGTATTTTGGGGGTAAATGATTTCTCACGTTACTGATCAACCGCGGCACGCTTTTACATGCTATGCTGATATAGCCAGTGGCTGGTACAACGGGTTTGTTTAACTCGTGGGTAAACTTCATGTGGATCCACAAGAACCAAGAGGCAGATGACATCCAAATCCTGTGAGAGCGATTGACGAGGAATCATAAGAGGAAACTGCTTCCGAAATGCTCTCGCGGGACTTTGATGGCATCCACCTGTCGGTTCTTGCAGTTGCATTTGCGCGTGGTCACAATTACGTAACATTTGTACATATATTTAAAGGGACCATTTAACATGTCCGCCCAAAAAAAAATCAATTCATACTCCACACGCCAAACAGACGGGGGCAGTATACCTCCAGAAAAGTGAGTTGGTCTATTTTAATTTAGCAGCTGCAAATTCAGCAGCATATATCAAGTTTGATTTACATTAGCAACTAAGTTATCATTAGTCACAAAAAAAACATTGTCTCATTAAAATTGCAATGTTTTCCGCTACGTTTCGTGCGTCCATTTGGTGTTCATTATAATCGAAGACATTTCAAGCTTCTTAGCTAATGTTACATTTTAGCATCCGCTTGGTAGATAACGGGTGAAAACCGGATCGGATCCGTGGGTAGAGCTAACTATTAAACGTTAACAGCTAAGGATGCGCAATAATTTGCATGCGATAGTCATTGCGCTTCTCGTCAGTGAAGCCGGTTTATTGATTAAAAGTGAATCGCCATCAGCTGCTTTCAGATGGAGCCACATTTACTGCACAAAGCCGTAGTTCATGTACAAGCTGAGCATAGGTTATGGCAATGCCTATTATAAGTGAACTTCTAGCGAAATACTAACAGCATCTTACTTACCAATCGAAAAGAAAAGTTGTCATTTCGGAGTCGAACCTCATTTCTTTCATGTTCATTAGTTGTCTCCAGCGATGAAAAGCAGTGCCAGTATTTACTCTGGTTCGGTTTCTTTATTTATCATATTTTATTTGTGATTCCGAGCGCGTTGTTCCCTGCAGCAAATGTTTGTGGTAACATAGTGGTAAATGTCTCTTGCTTTAGCCATTCTTCCGCTCTCTTCCCTGAACTGAAATACGTCCGAAACCCCTATTGCAAGGCAGGAAGGCATCAAGGCATGTCCGAATCCATGGCTGTCCGAATTGCATTTCTCTGAGCTGCATTCATAAATCTTAAATCAACAAGTCAGCTGCCTTAGTTTTCGGACGCAGCGGTACTAGTAGAGGGCTGTACTCCCACTTATTCGTGTATTGCAGTTTGGCTGGCGGTTATGTGCGTGGCCCGCATACCGCCTCCCATGGTCGAAACTGGTATTACAACACCAGTCGGGCTGTAGCTAGTAATTTAGCATGCTAATTCAGATTGATATTTCTGCAGCACTATACCTTGTCATTTTTTTAATGACATCTTTGCCCTTATTTCTTCTCATTCTTTTGATGCGTGTAACTAATTTTTAAAAATCTTTTACCTCAATTATTACAAATGGCACCTTTAAGCACAGCAGTTTAAAAACAGGTGATTTTAAGCCATTCAAACACAAACAACAGTGCGTCCGCTGTTTCTGTGTCAGAGGAGCACGCTTTTGTATGTTATATATGTCAAAATCTATGTAAATAATAGAAAGGTCGCTGATTAACACTTGCAATTCAGTGTCGTGATGGTTTTAAAAAATATTCTGAAGGTAGTAAAAAAGGTAGTAAAAAGTAGTAAATTTAACTTAAGGATTTCTGTATAAACCCTGAGTGTAAACAGCCTTTAATATTACGCAGCAGCCGAAAATAGTCCCCTTAGTAACTTTCAATGGCAGGGGACTTTTTTTGGGCACTGCGTAATATCATTGCTGTATGATTATATAATTTTTTTAAGTGACGGAACGTCACTGCCTGTGTAGACAGCACACTTTTGTATTTACTGGTAAATTCATTCTGGTAAATTCATTTAATTTACCGGAATTACGGTGGGAAAGAGGCTATTGTCAAAACAACAGATGATTTATTCCCCATGATTTTTTATGATTTACTCAACTGAATTTTGTTCATAACTGAAAAGGTTATGTATTGCAGCTTTAGAAACTGGTTAAAGTCATTTCCCACAATTGTTTCTTAAAACATTATAAATGTTAGAAATGTATTGCTGAGATTTTCCCTTATTTCTAAATTCAAGATTATTTAGGGCGAGGTTAAAAGGGTGGCTTGATGATGCACCGAGCATGGGCCTGCCCTCAACACAATCATGAGCATAAGTGATGCGTCTGCATTTTTTTCAACCCGCGGGTCCCACTTTTATGAAATTTTTTGCCCGCCCCAGTCAGCCCTGTAACACTGTAACTATTTTTACAACCCGCACCGCCCCGTGACCATTAAAATAGACATACTAGGCATTTGTAATGTAATTAAAAAGAGGTTTTATTTCAGCCTAAAATTGCTTGGAAACAGCCATTAGATTACATCGCCCTGTAAAGTGGCAACAACATACGCGAATGAACCATTGAAACCAGCATGGTCATATTAATATAGAGATAGGATAATGATAAACATTTTCAACATTTACAAAGCAGCGTTTTTATTATCTATTCACAAATTCCCTACCTTAATTTCTCCTGCAGATCGTCTTTCATCTTTTATTTCTCCGTTTGTTTTGTTGTTGCGGCTGGCAACGGGAGCTACTTGGCGCTACTGTGAGGTGACGCCAAAGGTTTGGGGATATCAAGTTACGTTGCGGAAGTTTCGTTGCCACGTAGGCCTACGTAATTTAACCTTATCAAAGAACGTAATAAAATATAAAAATATATATTCCCAAATATTTAATATATATGCTACAGGGAATTAGACGCAACATATGTAGGTTCTCCTAATATATTCCTAATATTTATTTTTATATAAAGCTGGGCGGATTAGCTAGCAAATGTATTTGTTGCATGCTAAAGGTAAAGTTATTCAGTAAATATTCAGTGACTACTTTTCTCTTTTCTTGTCAGTATTGTTGTTTGTCTACACTTTTAAAGAGCAACTATCCTCCGATTCACGATTTTACACTGTCTTTGTTGTTTAAGTGTGTATTAGTACATGTTAACAATATGCAAAGGTACATACCCCAAAGAAACGATGAGGCGAGTTATCAAAGTTACCAAAACCGTTTTTAACATCTTTATTAAAAAGTGTGTACTGTTTTGTATGAATCCACTGTTCGACATGAGCTGTAAGGAAATATGAAATGTGTGATTTCGTTCCAGCTTTTCAGCACACAGAGAAAGTGAGAGTGTCTGTCCCTGAAGAACCTCTTTGTTTCTAAAATGCATCCTTACCTAACCCCCACGAGGTCTCTAAACTGCAAAGTAAATGTGTGTGTAACAGTTCTGTATTGTATTGTTTAGAGAAAAACCCATAGACACTGTGACACAGCTTTGTGTAAAGACAAATCATAATTATAATCTGATTTATCTTTTTAAATTAGCATGAAAGCAATTTTGAAAAGAAATTGTAATTGTCCCTGACAGGTCACCGTACCCTTTACATTGGGGTGCATGTCCCTCTGGGTAGAAGATCACACAGACGGCATCGTCACCATGGACACCGCCACAGGAAGAGGTCACGGGAGAGGGACTCAGGCACAGAAGATGGCAGAGAATCACCATCATACAGTAAGATCTTCATCACACTCAAAAGCTACATGACAACAACATGTATAAATGTGTAAAAGAGGAAACAGACACGTTCCTGTCTCTGTCCAGCGGATACGCCGTCTCAGCGTGTACAGTTTCTGTTGGGGATGGAGGATGACGAGGAGCACATCCCTCATGCTCTCTTCACTGAGCTGGATGAGATCTGTTTGAAAGACGGAGAAGATGCAGAATGGAAAGAGACAGCCAGGTACAAACACACATCCACATGATCAGACACTGCCATATAAATAAATGATGTTAGTGTTAAATAAAAGTGTTTTAAATCAATATATCCAGGGCGCTTGTGCTTTCTTGGTTTGGAAGAGATAAACTTCTGGTCCATTACAGTGAGTGCAATGTTAGACACTGGATTGTGGTACTGCATTCAATTGAGAACACAAAAGTAAATTAAATTGGACAATTATTTGTCTATTTTTTTTCTCACAAGTACTTTTTCTATTTAATCTACAGGGTCTTTATAGTTTTAAAATCATTAAAGACTTTTTTATGGGAATGTGTAATACCGCAATTATTTTCTAAAGGAATACATTTATAAAAACCCAATTTATAAAAAATCTGAAGCAAAAAATGATTTATTAATTTTACACTGTGTGTATGTTTTCATAATCATTCTGAATCTGATCTCTAAAAAAATTCCTTCACAAAAATGCAATTCTTTCAGCTTTTTGCTAAAAAATTTGTATTTTTGAAGAAAAATACCCACATTAGGAATTTTATGTTTAAGTTTTACTTACTTCAATGAATTGAGGAGCTCAAATGCAAAAGCCCCTAAAGGGGGTCGCACACCGGATGCGCAGCTCAGCGCCGCTCCATTCTAAAAAACTCGAACACATTGTTTTCTATTAGTATAAGCACACGGCTCCCAGCTACGACTCAGGAAGTTGCTCAAATCCCTGTCCTGCCACAGAGTACCACTCACATAGTTTAGCATCAAATAACATCATATTTGTCCCAAATCATTAACGATTAACATTGGCTGCTAACGTATATTTTGCATTTTGAAGTAGACGCTATCTGACTAAGCTCGCGCTATTTAATGTGCACCTCCGGTTTACAATACCTCAGAGTTGTCCTAGATGCAACTTGACGCGGCGCGACGCTGAGCTGCACGTCCGGTGTGCGACCTCCTAAAGTGTCCCCTCTTTCAAAAATAAGCTAATGATATTAACCAAATGCTATCGGCACGTATTATACATTCATCAAATATCTTCGCTTCAAATCTGCTTAATCCCGGCCTCATGCCATTCAGAAATACCGCTTTGTTGGCAGAATCTGCTAAATGCCACATCGATTTTACAAGTCCTTTAAGTGACAAATCCTTTAAGTGCACAAAAGATAAACCGAATGAAAGACAGGCATGCGAAAAGACAGTGGATCACATTGAAACTTGGGTCCCTCATGAGTACTTGGACCTGAATACAACCTGCATGTGGTTTTGCCAAAAAGCGTGCATGCACTTAGAGGGTTTTGCAATGAAAGACATTCAATTCAATTTCAATTCAATTCAATTTTATTTATATAGCGCTTTTTACAATTGTTAATTGTTTCAAAGCAGCTTTACATGAACAGATGTAGGGAAAACACAGACTACTCAATAGACAATATAAGAAGAAGACAAAGGCGGCTAAGAATAAACCGTACAAGCGAGCGTAGTAATAATGTAACGTATACAGTAAAGTGCTAAGTTTAGCCAATGTTGGCTGACTCTCCCGGGGATGAAAAAACCCCTTGGAGAAAAACTCTGTGGGAAAACTCCTAGGAGGACAAAAACCCTTGAGAGAGATTAATATATATTTATATATATATAAACACGATAGGTATAGGAAACGGGTAAGCGGATTAAACTGGTTCAGCCGTTGGTCGTTGCTTGCGAATCGGCTGGGCATCATGTTGAAGGACAGCCAGTAGATCAGTGGTGTGATGACCTTCACAGCAGCAGGAACTGGGTCTGTTTGTCTCATTGTCCTCGGGTCGAGGACGAGACAGGGAGACAAAAACAGAATTCTATTAGCGTAGGGGCCGTTCGCATGTAATGCAAGTGTCATACAGTATTGTGGTTTAAAATCCGCTCGGTTCCAGACAGGCTAACTATTGCGGCATAAGTATATTACCCAGATGAGTTCTGTGAGTGCTTTGTTCTGGACAAACTAGCTATTGCGGGATAGGTACATTTACTTGACATTTTATGTGAATGCTTTGTTAAAGAAGAATGTCTTCAGCTTAGACTTAAAGTGATCGACTGTGTCTGATACTCAAACATTATTTGGTAAATCATTCCAGAGCTTAGGGGCTAGATATGAAAAGGATCTACCACCTTTTTTAATTTAAAATCCATCAATGATTTAAATTATTTACATCTGAGTTGTATTGTAAGCCACATTTATCATTCTTCCCAACAGAAATATTATTCTCACTGCTGCTAGTTTTCTTCTTTTCTCTGTAGATGGCTAAAATTTGAGGAGGATGTGGAGGATGGAGGAGAGAGGTGGAGCAAACCGTATGTTGCCACACTTTCCCTGCACAGTTTGTTTGAACTGCGGAGCTGCATCCTCAATGGAATAGTCATGCTGGACATGAGAGCCAACTCACTGGAGGAGATCGCTGGTACAGATCTTCTGAAGCTTACTCTTCAGCCTTCAAAATATAACGTAACTGTGCATTATTTGTGTGTTTTTGTAGATATGGTTCTGGACCAGCACGAGACCTCGGGTGTTCTGGGTGAGGAGGTACGGAAAAAGATTCGAAACGCTCTCCTTAAACAGCACCACCATCAGAACCAGAAGAAACTGGCCAATCGGATCCCCATCGTACGTTCCTTTGCAGATATCGGCAAGAAGCAGTCTGAACCTCACTCTATGGATAAGAATGGTACTGCTCAATGTACTCCACCAGCAGCTATTGTCTACATATACCATCTATCTTATCATCCATTTGTTGGTTTTTCTGTGTCTCAGTTGTAGTCGCAGGCCATCCATCTCTCAAGCCCCCTTCTCAAGACCTCTGGTCTAGGTTCACATGTGGCATGAGAGACAGACAGGCGCTCTTATGTCCAGCCTGGTCCCTCCACTGTCCCAAATGTGTGTCAGATCCTCAGAAACCCCACATGTGCCCTTCTGCCCTTCCTGCCAAAGACAACCCTCACTCCCGACCCCAAAAAACTCCCATCCATTTCAGCAAGAGACTCAGCCCACCTTATGGGTACCACAGCATCCCCACCTTCAACCCAGAGGAGGAGCCACCATCAGGCAATAGATTGCAGATTAGCTATTAGTAAATTGTAGTCTAACCCATAGATATGCAATACCTACTGTAAATCTGCATACAGTACCTACTGTAGAATATTTAACCCTTAGATGTGGATTACCTAAATGCAGACACACAAATAGTATTCACAGTTTAGTATTTAACCATAGAGGAGTAGTTATTAGAGGACTACGAATTGTAGTCTTATAGTTTCTTTGCTGCTTCCAGATGCTGTTTATATATTAATTTCAATAAACTTTGTAACCTCATAAAGCCACGGTCACACTTATGGAGGACCAAGCCTACAATTTTTTAAATTATATAAATAATAATAAATAAATACAAAAGTAAATGTACAAAAAAATATATAAATCAAACATAAATCAATAAATACAAAAACAAATATAAATATGCAGATAAATATAAAAAACAAACATTTATGAGTATTACTACTTTTCTGCGTATTTGTTTTTGTATTTATTTATGTTATATATATTTTTCTTTTTTCTTTTATTTAACATTCAGTCATAATACAAAAAAATTTTGTTTTATATATTTCTTTGTACACATATGGCGCTTTTCCATTGCATAGTACCCCACGGTTTAGTTTAGTTTGGGTCGGGTCAGCTTACTTTTGGGAGCTTTTCCATTGGGTGCAGTACGTAGTACCCGATACTTTTTTTCGTACCACCTCGGTTGGGGTTCCAAGCGACCCGAGCTGATACCAAACGTGACGCGAAAACACTGTAGATCACTGATCGGTCTGAGAGAATCGTCACGTCATCGCTATAATGTAAATATTAGCTTTAGCTTACTGCTAGCTTGCGCTGTCTCAAGCAAACATGTTGTTATCTGTGTTCTGCTATAAGTTTCCAAACACCCTTTTAGCGATGAAAAACATCCGCAGGTTGAGAATCCGGGACACCATAACAGTTTTTTCCAGACTTGCAGTTTGTGGCGGCACATTCCCGACTTGCACGTCCGCATTATATAGTCTTAAATGCAACTTGAATGAGGCTCAGTGGAGCGCCGTCGACTGACGCCACGGGTCGTGTGTTTGAACAGAAACTGTCATGTGAGACAGAGGTAGTTATAAACGCGATGTGCAAACATCTATTTGTGGTGGCCAATTTTAATTTTGTGGCAGACTGAGAAATAAATGAATGTATGGGAATGTACAACAACGCTCTCACGTGTATGATGTCACAGCAGTAGGCAGCGTAAATATAACGACACGCCTATAATCCCTCCCACTCCGAAGTGATACTAAACTCGATGGAAAAGCTAACCACGCCAAAGTGAGGTGAGCTGACCCGACCCAAACTAAACTAAACCGTGGGGTACTATGCAATGGAAAAGCGGCAATATATATATATATATATATATTTTTTTTTTCATCATTTTGCCGACTTGGTCCTCCACACTTTAGGTTTGATGTATCGTTCATCTATTGGTCACACGCCTTCACATGATACAAATTTGTGATTTTACCAAACTTGAACTTTGGAACTCAGCAAGCACGAAAAATTTTGCACAAGCGTTTCCGGTCTGGTGTATTCACATGTCTATGAATGGATGTAAATGGACCAAAAGTGATGTGTGACTGCACCTTCATTCTATAACTATTAATTCTGTTTCATTTTACAGGTCTTTGTTTATAGTTCCTTATCTTCTTAATTTTAATTTTCTGGTATATCATACCTTATTATAATGTGTTATTATTAATAAGGAATTGCTACATGCTTATATTATATGTATACTGTATCCAGGTCAGATGGTTTCACCTCAGGCTCAGCCCGCCACTACAGAAGGGGGGGCCGGCAGTCGTGAGAACAGTGCTGTCGACTTTAGCAAGGTATAAATTACATTTTATACTCCACAACTTCTTAAGCCCGCAATATAGTCTGTTTTTTACCGTGTACACGTACAAGTCAAATAAACTATACTTTGTAAGGCTGTGCGTTCGACTGTGCATGTTCTTTAGCATACACATAAAAAACAGACTATACTCTGGGCTTAAAGGGACAGTTCACCCAAAAATGTAAAATCTGTCATAATTTTCTCATCCTCCTGTTGTTTTAATCCTGAATTAATTTCTTTTTTCTGATAAACACACAAAAAAAGATATTTTGATTAATGATGGTAAGCACACAGATGATTGTTACCATTGACTTCCATAGTAGGAAAAACAAATACGATGGAATTCAATGGGTACCATCAACTGTGTGCTTACCATCATTTATCAAAATATCTTCATAATTTATCACAATACTTCCATAATATTTGTTGTTCCTACTATGGAAGTCAATGGTTATAATCAGCTGTGTGGTTGCCATTATTTATCAAAATATCTTCTGTTGTGTTCATCAGAAAAAATAAATTCATACAGGTTTGTAACAACATAAGGAAGAGAAAATAATGATAGAATTTTTGGGTGAACTATCCCTTTAAGGCATCTCTGTTACAATGTAATAATATGTACTTACATGTACATGTACTTACTATAGGGTTAGGGTTGGGTTTAGGGGTTGTTGCATGTAATTAATTTGCTGTTATTGCTATAATAATTACATGTAACGTGTAAAAACAAAGACACTGTAAAATAAAGTGCTGCCAGTGTTTTTTTTAAGGAAAATTGTATTTGTGCATGCAGATAGACCTTCATTTCATGAAGAAGATCCCACCGGGGGCTGAAGCCTCCAATATCCTGGTGGGCGAATTGGAGTTTCTGGAGAAACCTGTGGTGGCTTTCATCCGTCTGTCTCCGGCCGTGCTGCTCAACGGCCTGGCTGAAGTTCCTATCACCACTAGGCAAGAGCAGAGAGACATATTTAGCAAATTATTGTCCATCAGGATTTACCTAATGGTCCTATGTGTTTATGCAGGTTTCTTTTTATCCTGATGGGGCCAATGGGCAAAGGGCCTCAGTACCACGAGATTGGTCGTTCCATAGCCACACTCATGACAGATGAGGTCAGTGCATCGAGTGACACCATGATCATATTGTTGAAAATAAGTGAACAGACTTGTAAGTGTACCTGAACATCTTCCCTTCAGGTGTTCCATGACGTAGCTTATAAAGCGAAGGATCGCACTGACCTCGTGGCAGGAATCGATGAGTTTTTGGACCAGGTGACTGTGCTGCCCCCAGGCGAGTGGGATCCCACCATTAGGATAGAACCTCCCAAAAACGTTCCCTCTCAGGTGACGCTTTAATTCTATGTTGATCTGATACTGGATTACAAAGTACACATTTGCCATCGTTTAGATGAATAAAAATGATGTTGTGTCTTCATCATGCAGGAGAAGAGGAAGGTTCCTCCTCTGGCCAATGGAGGGGCAGATCTGGGGGAAGCTGAGGAGCATGGAGGTCATGGAGGACCAGAGTTACAACGCACAGGGATGTGAGTGATCGTCATTTAAACTCAGTGTATTCCTAAACATACACGCATTGCAAGAACAATTGTCTGTTTTCCAAATAGAGAGGCAGAAAATGCAAATATAAATGTTGATGCTTGCATACACAAATAGACATTCATATAATGCATGCACACTTACAAATAACAAATGACAAGATATTACAATAAAGCAAGAAGTTTTACTGATAAAGATGATTTTGTTTTGATCTTCAGCCTTTTTGGTGGCTTTTTTCGGGACATTAAGCGTAAGGCTCCACACTACTTGTCAGATTACACAGACGCCATCAGCCTGCAGTGTTTGGCCTCTTTCCTGTTTCTGTACTGCGCCTGTATGTCACCTGTCATCACCTTTGGAGGACTGCTGGGAGAAGCTACGGAGGGACGCATAGTAAGAAGACACCAGTATATTACTACAGAAACTTTAATGGATAAGATAAGAAGATAAGAAACTCATATACAGTATATTGTATCCATTCTCTCTCTCATTCTCTCTTAGAGTGCAATAGAGTCTCTGTTTGGAGCTTCAATGACAGGTATTGCATACTCCTTGTTTGCTGGGCAGCCCCTCACTATACTGGGAAGCACGGGGCCGGTCTTGGTTTTTGAGAAAATCCTTTTCAAATTCTGCAAGTAAGGTTCTTTTGATTGATTTGCACAAAGCTTTTATGAGTTTCTTGAATGAAAGTTTCTCAGCCAGATAAATTGGGATTTACTAAGAATTGCACCTGTGAATAACGTTTCTATCACCTAGTTAAAGGACTAGTCCATTTTCTTTAATTTACTCACCACCATGTCATCCAAAATGTTGATGTCTTTCTTTGTTCAGTCAAGAAGAATTTTTTTTTTAAGGAAACATTCCAGGATTGTTTTAAAAAAAGTTTAATGGACTTTAATGGACCCCAACACGTAACAGTTGTAATGCAGTTTAAATTGCAGTTTCAAAGGACTCTAAACGATCCAAAACGAGGCATAAGGGTCTTATCTAGCGAAACGGTTGTCATTTTTGACAAGAAAAATAAAAAATATGCACTTTTAAAACACACCTTCTCGTCTATCTCCGGTCCTGTGGCGCGCCAGCGTGACCTCACATAATTGCGTAATGATGTCGAAAGGTCACGTGTTACATATATGAAACGCACATTTGCGGACCATTTTAAACAATAAACTGACACAAAGACATTTATAAGTATCTTTCGACATACAAGAATGCTGGAACGGTCCTCTTTCTCCACACTTGTAAACACTGGGGCGTAATGCATCACAGAACCGGATATAGACGAGAAGTTGTGGTGTAAAAGTGCCTATTTTTTTTCTTGTCAAAAATGACAATCGTTTTGCTAGATAAGACCCTTATGCATTGTTTGGGATCCTTTAGAGTCCTTTGAAACTCCGTTGAAAAAAACTGTTAGGTGTTGAGTGTTAAGTGTTGGGGTCAATTAAAGTCCATTAAAATGAGAAAAATCCTGGAATGTTTTCCTCAAAAAACATAATTTCTTCTCCACTGAACAAAGAAAGACATCAACATTTTGTATGACATGGTGGTGAGTAAATTATCTGGATTTTTTTAAACAAATGGACTAATATTTTAATGCTAAATGCAAATTGAATGAGGCAGTGGTTACTTTTTTAAAGCCACAATTTATAAAAACCTAATTGGAGAAATCATGAAAATGCCTGGTTTTACTTTTATTTATTTTTTTGTGTCCTCAGAGATTATGGCTTGTCCTACCTCTCCTTACGTGTGTGTATTGGACTGTGGACAGCTTTTTTCTGTCTGCTGCTGGTGGCCACAGACGCCAGCTCACTGGTGTGTTACATCACAAGATTTACAGAGGAAGCCTTTGCTTCCCTCATCTGCATCATCTTTATCTACGAGGCTCTGGAGAAACTCATCCATCTTGGAGAGACTTATCCTATCAACATGCACAGTGACCTTAACCTGCTTACAAATTACTCGTAAGTATTGCCACACGCACAGTGTTTTATAAATGAGGAGATCCCCAAACGTAAGTTTGTCCCCAAAAGTGTCTTTTCTTATTTTCACATCCATACTAGTAAATGAGAAGTAAACATACACTTGTTTATTGTTTATTGAACAACTGACAGTAATATATTACAGCAGTGTATCCAAATATAAACTGTATGAAAAATAAACAAAAAATAACACAACATTAGATAATTTTAAATAACAATAAAGACATTTTTGCATATATTAAATAAAAATATGAAAATTATTACATGCCTTTAGAATCTGACAGACTTTCTGTTTTTTTAGGGTAATATTAGATCAACATAGTGTATTATTTCTTCTTTAAATTTACATTTATGTACGGTAAACATACACTTGCGATGCTTTAAACGCTTTGTGTGTTTTGCAGGTGTGTGTGCAAAATGCCCGACGATCCCAGTAATGCAACACTGCGTTACTGGAAGGATAAAAACATCACTGCTTCTGAGATCGTCTGGTTAGACCTAGATGTCAAGGTAAGCATGACAACATTTGACAAATGTGGTAAAGGTATTCTTTGTATTTCATGCATAAGGATATTAAATATATTTTGTACACTACATGCTAATTTCTTTAGTAAACAGTGTGCTATTTTGTACATTCCCACAGACTTTGTGTGCAAGTTTGTCATTTCTTTGGCTCAGATATGGGTGATTACATTTTTTACAGATAAAGTAAATCCTAGGCTGGTTTACCTCAGCTTATTTTTTGCCTTATATTTAAGCTCCAGCACACACACGCACGCAATCACGTTTTTTTCAAAAAAAGGTTCCCAGCCACCCATCATAATTTTTGATTTTCGTTTTTTATTATGATTAAAACATGCACATAGTTTTTACTGTTTTTGGATCCGTAGATGCTTTAATGTTTTATAAGTTGGGTAAAAGCACAACCTAGTGCATAATAGCAAAAATATGTATTGCGGTAAAGACAGTTGTACATGAGTTAAATTATTTGATGCTGTTTGTCTGTGTTCTTTAGCAGGGGCAGATGTAATTTTTGAATATCTTATTTTATGTTTCAGGACTGCGTAGACAACAGAGGTGAATTCGTTGGAAACGCATGTGGTCATCATGGTCCGTACGTCCCCGATGTTCTGTTCTGGTCTGTCATTCTCTTCTTCTCCACGGTTGCCATGTCCTCTTTCCTCAAAGAATTCAAAACCAGCCGCTACTTCCCCACCAAGGCAAGAAGCTCTGTTTATGTTTAACATTGTCAGGATTTATACACAAGACACGAACCCAAATGCAGACGTAGACGATAAAGGAATTTATTAAACAAAACAGGGTAAACAGAAAAACAAAACCCATGAGGGGGAAAAACTGGACAAGGAAAACACAACACTAAACTAACACTAAACTTAACACAACTAACAATAAACTTTTCCAAAACATTAAACAGACTAAGACTTCACAAGTTACTTACAAGTAAACCAACAGGATAGGCGACAAGACGAACGTGCAAAGAACAGCAAACACAAGGACAATAAATAGGGACAAAGTAAATTACATACCCCTTGAAAATAATCACAAGTAAGGGATCGGGGAAAAAGTGACGAGACCCGGGAAATGCGTGGTCAGAATAAACCAATACTAAAACCACACATTTCCCACATAGAACATATGTACTGTCAGAACCCTGCCATGCTGAACTAGATCTAAATACCAACAAGGATCTGGCAGGATTCTGACAAACATAAGATAAAGTGATACTGATTTACAATCAAAAAATGCTGGATTTTTTAAAGCCATGGTTGGGTCACAAATGAACATCTTCTTATCTGCATTTTGGCCGATGCCGATATTAAGAAAGCTTTATGAATGGCCAATATGAAGCTGATATAACACAAATGTTATTACAGTAAATAAGAGATAAACAGAAAATTGGTGACACTAAAAAAACATTTGTTATGCATAATATATATAATATATACCCTTTTGAAGTACTTAAAACATATTTACAAGACATAATTAATCTGACATCTTACGGTATTGTTTGAATAAGTTTGTTAAACTAGCGTGGTGTCAACGTCATGTTTAATAGTGAATAATGATTGCTTATTTTATTGTCTGTCAGACTTTTGCTTTACATTGAGAGACACGTTGAGGGCCCTATCTTGCACCCAGCGCAATTGACTTTGTCAGTGACGCATGTATCATTCGTATTTTGCACCGGCGCACAGCGGGTTTTTCCCTCCACAGATGCACGTCGGCAAACTAGGGAATGAACTTGCGCTCCCTGGGCGGTTCAGCGCAAAAAAGAGGCGTGTTCCGGCGCAAACCATCCCTGATGCTATTTTGCAGTTTCAAAAAACAATTGCGCCACTGACTAGAAAAAAAAAGTTTAAAGTCAGTGGCGCGTTGTTCATTATGCTATTTTAAGGGCGCATGCTTGACCATAATGTATAGCGTGCACAACGCGCATACACTTTGCATCTAATCTACACAGATGCAACAGTTATTTTTGCAAATCATAAATTGGTACACTTAAAAATATTAATACACGAGATAAGGGGAATCATAGTGGTGAGCATTGTGGTGATAGTTTTTATTTATTGTGTGGCTGCGTTAAAAAATTCTCATGCAAATAACGATTAATATATTTTCATAAGTTTGTTGTGTGGCTGTATTACGTTTATTTTATGTAAATAATAATTAAAATGTTTTCATAAGAAACCTTAATGTATATGAACTTGATTTGTAAGTGTACTTTGGGGTTGGACCTTGCTTGCGTTTCTTGGGTCCGATTTCAAAGCCCCCAAACCCTTTCAGCGGTGAGGGTGGACGCAGCGATGTCCTCTGCTGGCGTCTGTGTAGAGGCAGATCCACCTCCCGTTACACGGCATGCCCGATTTATGCTGGCAAGCTTGGGATTCCCCCGTCTCCTGACATCATTGTAGCGTTTGGCGCAACGATGGGGATGCCAGCTGATGAGACAGTTGTGGCTATTTCCTCTCACGCCTGTTTAACCTACGCTGATTTGGGCGGGTTTCTCCCATCCCCATACAAAACAACTTCTTTGTCTTTGACTGCTCTTACAAGAACGTCGGTCTCCTCGGCTGTAAACCGCTCCTGGCGTACGCCTGGTAAATCCGTCATAATAATAGCAACCCGCAATGGAACTTGCGCCCTTGCGTTTTAAGGGAATGTTGGATAGCGTTCTGATTTGTTTATTTGACGTTACGCCCAAACCACACCTATGAATAATGAACCTACTTCAGACCAACCCCTTATTGATTTGCGCCCGGCGCAAGAGTTATTTCTCACGCCGGGAAAATAGCAACAGCGCCCAAGATCCGCCCACAAACTCACTTGCGCGTTGCACTTCGCCCTTGCGTTTCAGATCGTTAAAATAGGGCCCTGAGTGTCTTTTTTATTACAAACATCAAATTTAAGTAAAATAGAAATTTACTGGCCGATTAAAAAGATTTATCGGCCGATGCGGATAATAAAAAATAAATCCAAATATCGGCAAATATATCGGCCTCTGCAATATATTGTCCTATCTCTAGTTTTAAGTACATTGTTGTTGTGTAAATGTACCCATAGTTTAAACCTTGTTTGTATACAACTCTGTATGTTTCATCCACAGGTGAGAGCGATCATCAGTGATTTTGCTGTTTTTCTCACCATCTTGACCATGGTTTTGATCGACTACGGCCTGGGAATCCCCTCCCCCAAACTACAGGTTCCTAATGAGTTTAAAGTAAGTCTGAGAATGTTATTAAAACATACACTGTATTCTTTTCATGTGTACATTTTTACACAAATGTTGTATATACATCCAGTGCGTGTAGATATTGATCACATGATCTCTTACAGCCAACCAGAGATGACCGTGGCTGGTTCATTAGCCCTCTGGGGCCAAACCCATGGTGGACCATTCTCATATCTTTCATCCCAGCTCTCCTGTGTACCATTCTCATCTTCATGGATCAACAGATCACTGCTGTTATCATTAACAGGAAGGAACACAAGCTGAAGGTACGAGGCCAGATATTATTATAACAACAGTGTTCCTGTGGTCTGCAACAATGTCTTCTTAATACTCTGTGAATGTGTGCATCCACAGAAAGGTTGTGGGTATCATCTGGACCTCTTTGTGGTAGGCGTGATGTTGGGGGTGTGCTCTCTGATGGGTCTGCCATGGTTTGTGGCCGCGACGGTCCTGTCGATCTCTCACGTCAACAGCCTGAAGCTGGAGTCTGAATGCTCCGCCCCTGGAGAACAGCCAAAGTTCTTGGGCATCAGGGAGCAGCGGTTCACTGGTCTCATGATATTCGTTCTCATGGGCTGTTCAGTGTTTATGACCTCCGTACTAAAGGTTAGTGATCTTTGGTTTATAGAGACCAGAGTCTTAGACCAAAAGTCAGTCTTTTTCTCCTACAGAGTTGGACTCCTTATTTATAAAGTGTTCCCTTCAGGAGCATACTTGAGGATCTTATACTTGTTAGCAATAAAAATCTTTCTGTGGCATTTAATCCTTGTTGCTGTTTATTGATTTTGTGTCCTTAGCACATCCCGATGCCTGTGTTGTATGGAGTTTTTCTCTACATGGGGGCGTCTTCTCTCAGGGGCATTCAGGTACTTCATGTTGTGATTATTGTAATGTACCTGTCAGTTACAAAAATGCACACAGTTCATTTATTTAACCATATTCTGTAACCGAATGGTAGCACCAGTGGAGGATTTAGCAAATTGGGGGCCCAAGGCGAAAGGTATGTATGGGGCCCCCCTATCCGATCTTTAAAAGAGAACGATTTTTTTACTCCAAAATGAAGAAGAACACACAAAATGTAGCACTACACATATTTATAGTTTGTCACGATGGAACCCAATAGAGAATAAGTCAATAGGGCAAAAACAGACATGGGCAGTAAATGAGGGAGAAAATTTTTTTTTATCTGATTCTTCACAAAAACTAACAATGCATCAAATCCAATGTTGTTATTCATCTTTCACATGCCCAAGACTGTGATAAAAGGTCAACTAAAATCCAGTCCACAATCACTTTTTATATTGAAAATAAGTGTGTGTGTGTGTTTCCCCAAATCAGTTTTGAGTGAGTTTTTAAAGAAATCGTTGATTCATGCAAAAAATCTGAAACCAAATATTTATCTGATTTTTACAGCAGTTTAATTTAGTGGATGGTTTCATAACGAACATAACAAAAGGGTTGTGAATTTGCCCACATTGTATTGTTGAGTTTTTAAAACATTTTAAAAGCATTTTCCCAAAATATGTGCAAAATAAGGTTTGTCTCCAAAAACAATTCCATTTGCTAAAACACAGAGAAAGTTGTGGCCAAATTAAGACTCAACAGCACCCCACAGTGGATGAAAACATCCCCAACATAACATAAGGGTTAAATTAGTTTTTCTGTAGTATTGTCATTTACATCACCACAAAATAATTTTTATCAGAGTAGGCCAAGGGCTTTTACCAGCAGAACTAGGTGGTTTACTCACCAAAGCCGCATCATCTGTGTCAAAATGGCCATTACTGGACAACTCTTCCACCTCATCTGGGTCAACATCATTGACACTGTCACCGGCCACAGTGGGCGGCAACAACGTGAAGTCCTCTTAAATTTCTTCTTGGTTAACGTTATCTAGCTGCTGCTGCTGCTGCTGTAGAGGCCTGTTCAACACTTTGGACGTTGTTGTTGTTCCTGTCAGTATCCTCAACAACAGTAGTAAAAAATGTGTCACTTTGGCAGCGTTGCCAAGTATTTATCGATGTCTTTTCGCTTTTTTTGCGTTTATTTGAGCCTCTTGAGTAAGATCATTTAATTTTCGCATTTTTATTTGTCTTGATTTGTCTCTGTTTGTGTACTTTTCCAGTCGCCCTGTCACTCCCCTTATGGACTGGTCCATTTCATTGTGAAAGAAGGGGGTGTATGTGTGTAGTGACAGATAAACATAAACTGTAAATTTTAACTACTACTTCAGAGTTTCAACGTATTTCTTAAGAATATTAATACAATTCACCATGTTTTAAAGTGTTCATGATAATAAGGGTATTTATTTTTTAGGTTGATTGGGGTCCCCCACTGTGACCGCTGGTAGGGGGCCCCAAGAAGCCGCTTAGCGCTTACCTATGCCTCTATGTTAAGATCGCCTCTGGCTAGCATAGGGTATTCGAACATTACATATTAAACTCAGACTAAGGTGGTTGAATTTGTCCGGCTTGTATTTTCTTTAAATGTGTGTTGTATGTATTATGAAGTTTTGCTTTGTGTTCTTGTGTTCAGTTTTTTGATCGTCTGAGGCTGTTTGGGATGCCAGCGAAACATCAGCCAGATTTTATATATCTCAGACATGTCCCGCTGAGAAAGGTCCACCTGTTTACCATCATGCAGCTCAGCTGCCTGGTGCTTCTCTGGGTCATTAAAACCTCTAAAGCCGCCATCGTCTTTCCTATGATGGTAAGATGTATGTGGTTGTGATCTCATTGGAATTCGTACATATACTACATACATATTATTAGCTTATTTGTATGAATTTGTGTGATTATTTGAAATAAAAACAGTAGCGATACCCCAAAACCCAACGTCACAGGGACCACCTTGTAAAATACTGTATGTAAAAATTGTCATGAGATTGTGTTGATTCATTTATAAAGTAGCCATGTGTCCCAGCGAGTATATATGCATGAGTTTATTTTACAACATCATTGCATTCTTATGTGACATTTGTGTTATCCCATACAGGTGTTAGCACTGGTTTTCATCCGTAAGCTGTTGGATTTTATCTTCTCTAAGCGAGAGCTCAGTTGGCTTGATGACCTCATGCCCGAGAGCAAGAAGAAAAAATTGGAAGATGCTCAGCAAGAGGTACCACCCCCCCCCCAACATGCTATTGGCTGCGGCCACTATTATCAATATCTGCAGACAGTATTTTTAAGGGAAGTTTAACCAAATTGTGCCTTCTCTTGCTTTAGGAGAATGAGTGTGTTTTGGTGGAGGATGAAGGAATTGTTCAAGTCCCTCTTGAGGAGAATTACAAGTAAGTGGGTGATAAAATTTTCATACAATGTTAGAACATTTCAAGTATATGATCACTCTTAAAATAAAAGTTTTGTCACAGTGATGTCATAGAAGAACCATTTTTGGTTCCACATGATTCCATTCACCAGATTTACCAGAAATGTTGATGTGTTTGTGTTTAAGGGATGATCCATCCACTATCAACCTTTCAGACGAAATGACAAAGACATCTTTTGGAAATGTGTGGAAAAGCCTCACCACAGACAGCACCAAAAAAGATGAAAGCTCAAAAAGGTTTGGATTCCCTTCAGTAATTTCCCTTCACTTTATTTTAGACACACACATGTAAACATAATATTGAAATACAGCACACAATACACAGTATTTTTATGTTACCATGCACATTTTCATTCTTATAAAAATAAGTTTTTAACTTTTTTTAAATGTTCCAGGTTCATAACAAATTATGCTTTATCAACATGCCATTAATAAAAACATACCAATTTAAATCATGTTTTGTAGTTAAAATGTAATTTTTTTTATTTATAATTTAAATTGTAATTATTTTAAGCTGGTATTCAACCTGGAACATTGCTTCATGCCTTACCCACACCTAAGTGTGCAATGATGGCACGTTTTTATCCTTTGGAACATTGAACTAAAAACATACTCAGTTGGAGTTTCATTAACTCTGATCCTATTTCATGAGATCCC
Source organism: Paramisgurnus dabryanus (assembly GCF_030506205.2). NCBI lineage: Eukaryota > Metazoa > Chordata > Actinopteri > Cypriniformes > Cobitidae > Paramisgurnus > Paramisgurnus dabryanus. Next base: position 22,537,005 of record NC_133350.1, on the reverse strand, counting down.
CTCTCCAGTCAAATCCTCAAACATGTTGTTTACTTTCAAATGAAAGTTGAAATATCAGGCTCACGTTATGACTGAATCTTTCATCCCCTGTCACTCATAAGCTCCCTGTCCTAATGTCTCAGAAGCTGATGTCCAAAGGTAAGATGCAACCCAAACTCGCTATGCACAATGACTGTATAGTGCTGTGGTCGCCTGGCCTTCATCTTTTGGTGCTATGATGTTTCCCAAATGTTCCAACTCTACCTTCTCTCCTTTTTTTAAAAAACTTCTTTCAATTTGCGTCTTCCATGTTAGCTTAACAAATACCTTGAGTTTTTTGTACAAAGGGTGTCCTAAACATTGGCATTACACAAAGGATTAAATCAAGCCCTTTGTTCCTATGCATGTTTATGTGTGTTCGTTGAGAATGTTCATTGCATGGAAAGCATGAATTTTGGAAAGCTCAAGCTTGACATGTAAGCACTTACACAGTTATAACTCTATAATACAAATCATGCATGTATTAAGGGCGGTTAATTTAGTTATAAACAATTACATTTGGAAATAAAACAAACAATATATGAAGAGCTCAGATGCAAATGTCACCTCCTTCAAATATAAGATAATGATACTGACCAAATGCTATCGGCATGTGTTAAACATGCATCAAATACTTTTGCATAAAATCTGTTAAAATTCCGGCCTCATGCCATTTGAAAATACCGCTTTGTTGGCAGAATCCAGTAAACTCCACGGCTACTTTTACAGGAAAGTCCTCAAAGTGCACAGAAGACGAATTTGAAATAAGGGTAGATTACATTTAAGTTTGGGTCCCTCCCTTGTGAGTACTTGAACCTGAATATAACACGAATGTGAAAAACACATAAAACGCCCCCTAGTGTGTGATTCAGGTTCTTTATTTTTAAATTTTGAATTCTTACTTTCATTATTTGCAATTTTTCTAGTTGCATCTTTAGTGATTTTGCAACTGTTTACTATGTCTTGTACAAAGAAGTGGATGTTTTGCCAAAAAAAAGAGGTTTTTGCAGTGAAAGATGGTCAAATTTGTAAAAAAACAATTAAATGACTAATGTGACATTTGTGAAATAAAGGCATTTTAATTACTGACCAATAACCTTTTCATTTCCATTGAAGTGAAATTACTGAACCTAAACCTAAGAGCCTGATAAAAACGTTCATTTACATGAAAAAATGTCAGACCCCCTTTGATGGTTTGCATCTGAATTCTTCATATTGACTTATATGTCTTTGCATTTGAATTATCTCAATTTAAAAGCTTTTTTTTAGTAAATATATATGCAATAATTCATGTAATGTCTTATATTCCACATTTCACAAATTAACAGCCCTATGATAATAAATGCTCTATTGCTTTATCTTTTAATAATACATTTAATGCAAAAGATTATAATTTTGCTCCAAGAAATAATGTATACTGCTTGCTGTTTCTAGTCAACTTCACTTGACTGTCTAAATCATTTGGTGTATTGCCGTTGTGATACGAATTTCTTTTTCATATTCAGCAGCTTAACAGTTAAAGGGTCCGTGACACACGAGCCACGTGATGAAGAGAAGGAAACAGATTTGGACAGAGAGACGAGTTTGTGAGTTTACGTTGTTAAAAACTTTCTGTATCGTGCCACACTAAAAGCACCAGTATTTGCTTCTCTTTTGTAGAGTTGTGTGTGCCAGTTTGTGCTAAGGCACCATGTTACATTAAATGTTATGTGTGTGAGTGTGTGTGCTTGCGTGTGTGTTTATGAAATATGTTTGGAGCGTCTGAATATGCGTGAGTATGCAAACCCACAAAGAACAAATGGATTGTGGGATTGTGTGTTTATGAAGCCTACTGTCCAAAGTAGTTTTACCCATTGAAATTGTAAAAGTTATTTGTTTGTTTTAAACCAGGTAGATTGTATTTTGTATGTTATATACTTTTTGGACAGTAGATCCTTTGGGAATTCCTTGTCTTATAGCATAAACATAATGAATTTTTTATTATTATGCATAAATTATAAATATTCATTTGCAGACATAATGTAGGCATATTGTAAAACTTAGTAAGAAGCAATTTTCGGAAAGAGAATGCAAATGTAGTTTTATTAAATTAAACTTATCACATTTAGCTTTTAAAATGTCTGTGTGATTGTCACAATGTTTTCCACATCACTTCATGATATATTGGATGTTAATATATACTACTTATGAGCAGTGACCAATATTTTCTAAAGTACTTTTATGAACAATTTTCTCATTTTGTGAATTTTATTGTAATATTTCACAAAACAAAAAAATTAACGAGCCAGAACTGTGCTTATTGAATCCTTCAACACATTCTCTTGAACTTGATACTGTATGAAACATGTTCACATTCATAATCTCAAATTTGTTTTATTTTATTTAAAAAAAAAATATTACTACCAAGCTTTATCTCATTTTTGCAAAATTGTGTGTAGCATTTGACCATGCAAATAATAGTAAACATATATTTTGTTAAAACTCTGCAAATAATAAACCATGATAATGAGTGATTTAACTGTATAGTGCTGTTTCACAATGTCTCTGAGTTAGGGTATCTGTCTCATTTTCAGGCTTTATCACCCAAACATGATATATACTGCCAATAATACGCAAGTCATGACAGTCAATGCAATAATATTTTTTTCACATGAGGGGCATTAATATGTGCTAACCAGAGACACATTTGACATTTATTAATAACACATGTACATGTAATTATGTATTTTGTCTGTGTATAATGTTACATAAAGTTATTTCATGTGTGGATAGATTTATGTATAGAGTGGGGGAATGTGTTCATGTTTTTGCCATTTAAAATGTTTGTTAACAAAATGACACTCGCTCTTTAAAGACATCTTGTGTACACGTACTGTAAACATTTCTAGATTTTGTTGTTATCATTGTAAAATAAAGTTTCTTCCTGAAATCATCTTGTATTTCAAAGTTATTAATTATTACGAACATGTATCATTAAAACTGTGAACACTTTTATGTAATTAAAAATGAGGTTTGTTTTGTGTACGACTTCATGTTGCGCTGCAAGAACTGACAGACGTATGACGTCAACGTACCGCGAGAGCGATTCGAAGATAGACTTCACTGTATGATTTCTCGAATCGCTCTCGCGGTTCTTTGACGTCATCCGCCTGTCGGTTCTTGCAGACAACAAGCCAATAGTCTTTAGTAAAGACGCAGCCTATGGCTGTATCCCATAATTCACTTCAAAGCTTGATCTGAATAAATTCCCGCGCAAATGATGAGATTATGCTCAATGGTAAGTCGTGTTCATGCAGTTCAAGTGAATTATTAGTATACTTTGTGTAGCGTTTATGTACACTCATAAAGCAAGCTAACGGTGGGCTATGGATTATGGTTTCCAACCATTTGTCAGGTAATTATTAGAAATATTGCTAAAATAAAAAAGAAATTCATGGTGTTTTCTTTTGCTGCTTTCAAACCTAAAGACTGAGGGAAAAAGTCAAATGTATTCGCTAAATGTGCAATGTATTTCTAAAGAGCCCTTACGTAGGCCATCATTTCAACACCCGTTTAGTCCTAATTCATTCAAATTGTTAAGACAAAGCCATTACAGACGATGACAGAATTGTTTAGCTTATGGTTGACGGTATGAAATAATATGTAGGAATTAATAGATGACGCTTTTGTTAAACAATCACATTCTACCATATCCTAATCCAGCAGGGGGCGCTGTAGTACAGTATTTATAGTACAGTATTATAAAGCGCAGCTCTAGCTTCCTGTAGTAGACGTACAGCTCCATCTGGCGGTGAATATTTAGGACAATATTTAGTATAGCATTTTTATTTCCGCAAACATTTTTGCAGCTCTTGTTACTCTGTTTAGGGAAACCTATTCTATTAAATAGATTAATAACAGGAATACATAATGTATCATTGTAGTAACAAAAAATGTTCACTCGATGCTATCCTTAATAATTTGGTAATTGTTGTATATTTAATACGTTTGCATTAGATGGCAGGGGCGCAGATGGCATCCTATCACTGAGCGTTTCCAAGGAGATGATCTGCCTCCCAAGGGCAATGTCGTCAAGTAAGATGATAACAGCACAGCCCGTCAGCTGACATTAAACTGTGGAGACAAGATCCTCGGCGGAGCGCCAGATCACTCATACTGACACAGTCTTAGCATTTATAAACACATGTATATAATTAATACTTTAAATAATAATTAATAAATAAATACATATAAAGAAGTGTATACTCTATGAATAAAAGTGTGTATTTAATTATTTTTAAATATTTGTAGAATTTAAGTAAGGCTTGATTTATTTAACATATTTAATATTTTTTTAATATCTGATGTAAGGTAATAAATAAATAAATTACACAATATATATATATATAGTGTAATATAGTGACTTAAGTATCTATCTTACAATAAATACTGCTAAATTAAAATCTAATAATAAATTAAATAATAATTTGAATGTTTTTACACATATTTTCTACAAAGTTTGTTTTGGTGCTATACAATATTGATTTATATACACAATCAAATTTAGAATTTTAACTTGAATTTAAAATAAATAAATTACATAAACAATTAAACAAAAAATACAACTAAATTAATACATTTAAATCTAATACTAATATTACGGTTAACATTTTTTAAGAGGTTTGTCCTTGGTGCTATTTGATAATTAAACACAGGCTAAATGTATAAATGGCTCCATTCCACTCAATCCATTGTTCCAGGTTTTGTGATAAAGGAGCTCCACATCTCTCGGTAGGCAGGTATCCTCCCTCGGATTCTCTTCCTGGTGCCTGACACAGTCTTTAGGATAGAAGCCATAGAGCCGTGGTAAAGTCCAACCAGCATCAGCTAGACAGGGATTCACAATGAATGATTAACATCACAAAAGACTGCACACTGTAGGATAAAAGAGCCAGACTTCATTTGCCGGTTGGATCTCCTCTCTCTCTCTCTTGTCTTTCATCTGAGGTCTCCATCAGGAGTTGGGAGTGGCCGCTGTCTTTGTAATAGAGGAGTGGGGAAGCCCTCGGCTGAGCTGTGGAAGAGAGGAGAGGGAAGAGGACCACTGTTCACACCCTGAGATGCTCTGCAGGCTGGAGGAGGAAGAGGAAATGTCTCTTTTGGAGCTTCAGCAGAGGGTGGACTGTATCATCACCCATGTTGGTAAGTGGATCATTCAGTATGGCTGAGGATGATGGGGGCTATGGACTGGGAGGGGGGCGTAAAGGGGGTGTGTGACTGCTCTTGTAGAGATTTCGCCTGCTAGCGACTATGACTGGTGGAGGATATGAGTTCAGTGATTGTGGGGAAACATTGAGGTGTGAGCTCAGGTTTGTTGACACTGACAGTAAAATGTAAAGGATTTTATGAATACTAAAGTGCTTTATTTTACCTCTGAATGTTATGGATATGGGGGTTTCAGAGCAAAAATGTATACAGATTTTTAAGGTTGTTGTGAGATGTGATGTGTTTGCACAACATTTTGAAACTTAATAGCACTCAAGTGACAATGTCTTAATTTATTTATTATAACAATAAAAAAAATAAAAATTTAGCACATGGCACAATTCACTGCATCAGATTCGTCACATTTTAGGTGCTTCCCCGGGCATCAAAGTGAAGTAGGTTATTGTGCCATGCTGCTATTACCTCTATCCTGCATAAGAGGCACCACTTACGCCTCTGCTGCAGGCCTCTGGGGACGTCAGCCACGTTACCATGGAAACTGAGACGGGCCAGCTCGCCATATTGATTCATGACAGTCCATGCTTTAACCACACACTCGCTGCTTCCTAAGTTTATTCCTGATTTTGACAGTATCCATCCTTTATCCATTCTCTAAACCAACACAGATAAAGCTCATTTTTAACAATGATTAAACCGTTTGTTTCTAGTTCACTGCTCTGGCCTGCACTTTGGCTTTTGTGCAAACGTCCAAACCCTGCATAAAGTGAAGTTTATTGGTAGTTCTGCTTTCATACTTGCTACTGATTCTGGCTTGTTTATTCAGAGAGGAACAGGAAATGTATTACTGGCATCTTCACAGGGCCATTATCCTATAGCTGAGTGAGTCACAGATGTTATCATCCGGCCCTGTAATAGTAACATGACTAAACACTGAGAGGTTCTGCTTTTTGATTGGTCAACTGTGACATCATTCTTCTGTACATTTCAAAGCTGAGTGATGTATTGCACATTATATGTAGAGCTCATGAATATTTAATAGGATAGCTGGGCAGTCAAGTGTTTTATAAAATAACAACAATAACATCTAAGCTTGACTGAATTTATATTATTTATATTATAATATGGCAAATGTAGAACCAGGTTGATTGTGGAAAAGATGTTTATGAAATGCGAGCAGATGTTCTAACAGCATCACAAATTATAATTTTACATTACATTATAAACACTATAATTTGGTGTAAAGTAAATAAACCTTTTTTACAAGACTCTCAAAGATGTTTTAGCTATACAAGTAGTGCAGTGATCTTTTACACGAGTTTTACCCTAGAGGCCATTCATACTCTTTTGCTGTGTAAAATAAAAAAAATACATTATTCAGTCATCCCAAACTAATCAGGATAAAAGGATTAACACGAACAAGCCAAATACTGGGCACCGACACATGAATAACACACAAACAGTCCATCACACACATGTACACAGAGGATTTCTTGCAAATCAGCTGAAAAATGCATTAATATCTGTTACTGGAACAGTATTAATTTTACAAAACCTAGTTATTACAAAATGTTTACCGTAATATAAACTTACTTAAAACATGTACATACAGTATACTGTATGTAGACACAGGAGGAGGTCTGCTTTGTAGTACATCCAAGAAAACAATGTGATCGCTCATTGTCATTGTTTCAGACTGCATTGGGAAGATGTCAAAAAAATTCTCAAATCCTGGAAATGGGCTTCGTTCCAAGATACAAGCAATGTGAAAGTATCTCAAAGACTCACAAAAAAAAACATCAGCAGTGAGTGGTGACACGACACAGCGAATCCAAAAAGGTGAACAATGGGAAGGTCATAGTACTTCCTTCCCTTCCTCCACAACCCCCCCAAATCCTCCCTTCCCGCCCCATCTGCTTTTGTGGGCTTCTCTTTCTATCTCATCATAGGTTTTCCCTTTGAAGCCACCATTTTGCACTTATGTCAATCAATATTCTCTAAACACACTGTCTAGACCTGCTAAAACCAATGCAGGTTTAACCTTTGACATGACCTTACCCACTCAATATTAAAATTAAACATATACATATTTGGCAGACACTTTACTATTACAATACCTTTATTTCTTTTCAGTATCAAACCTATGACTTTTTGTACTGCTAACGCAAACCTTATATTGAGTGTATTATATTCATTACACTCAAGCAGAAATACACTTTATGTAGGATGATTTTATGTAAATCACTATAAATAATGTTTGCTGGGTTTTTATAGGCAGGTTCACCTATTCACAATTTTGGTATTTCATATGTTGTAAGTAACCCAGACTGAGTTTGAGATTTACTTTGTTTTTGTTTTTCCCGTCTGCGTGGAAGAGCTCACACAATTACACTGTTATCTCAGCTAATGGAGGCCATTAGATTGAACCTTCTGACACGCTCTCACAATAAAACATGATCTCTCTTTGCACTTAGTGTCCTGTCATCTGTCTCACAGACACCTGCTCGGCAGGAGGCTGATTTAAAGAGATAGACAGCGAGGTAGAGAAAGAAAGAGAGACATTAAAATATGGACATTGGTGTAAGATGCATGACAAAAATACCACACTGTGAGATCCTCTAAAAATAATCACATTACAACAACAGATGCTGTGTCGTTATCACCCTAGCGTGAAGCGTATAATCTAATGTCACAGGTGCACACTTGCTTTATTAAAACTCATATAATATTACTGTGGATTGGTCCATTTGGTTGGCTGCTAGGGTTGGTATGTTGATGGTCAGGTAGATTTATTGTAGTTAGGAGGGTGTTGCTAGGGCATTGTGGTGTTTTATAAAGAGCCCCTATTTTCCATTTGATGATTTTACATTTGTTTTGGTGTGTAAGTGTATGTTAGTAGATGTTAATGATCTGCAACATGCGCATGTGAGTAAGACTATGGGCTTTAAGACCCTGGGGAATGCCTAGGAGGAGTGACGTAATGCTGCATTCAGACCACCGGCGGTAGAGGCGTCAAACGTGAGTGATTTCAATGTTAAGTCAATGTGAAGACACGTTGACGTGCAGTCTTGTGGCACGAATGAGGTGTTTAGCGTGGCGCTGTAGATGCGATTCCGCTTCATGCACGCGTCTAGTTTGCGCGGAAGGCGCAAATTGAGCATTGCCACAGGAAACGCGCAAGTTGAAAAATTTGAACTTTGGCGGAAATACGCGGCGTGTTAACCAATCAGGAGCTTGCTCTAGTAGTGACATGACTGCAGAAAGAATTTCCGCGTGAATGTCTCCATGACTAGAATTTCACGCGCGGCTTTCACACGCAAATGAAGCAAGTAAACTCAAAATGTTCAAGCGGCAAACTAGACGCGGTAGACACAAATTTGAAGCCTCAAATGCGGCTGGTGTGAACCCACGGTAAGAGGGAACTTGCGCATTAATGAAATATCTTGAAATAAAACAACAGAAGACTAAATCACGATAACAAAATCAGTCTTCTGATGCAATTTACGTTATTTACAGCAATAATCTGACATTAAATCAATTTAAACAGATTAAAGGTGCAGTTTGTAATTTTTTGTAGAATCTCTTGACAGAAATGCAAAATAATATACAAAACTATATCATTACGGGTGCATAAAGACTTTTTTTATAATAAACCATTATGTTTTTATTACCTTAGAATGAGACTTTTTATCAACATACATCGAGGGTCCCTTACGTGGAAGTCGACATTTTGTGCCGCCATGTTTCTACAGAAGCCCGTAATGGACAAACTTTTTTTACTAAGTTGTCTCCAACGATGACATGTTTTTTTTCCGGTGGTGGCTACCAAAGCTTCTCTATGCGTTTCAAAAGTGAGGGGTGAGCAGTGGACTGAGCCGTTGGTTGCAATTCGCAACCTCACCACTAGATGACTCTGAAATTTACACACTGCACCTTTAAAAAGTACTCCACCTCCACGAGACATCATCAGCTATGTTGCTGAACCAACATAGTTCAAACGATGAATGTGCAACAAAGTTACTATGTTTTCGGGAACAAGGTAGTGGTTGTTTCTCCAACTATGCATCGTACTATGGTGGTTCAGCAGCGAGTTACGTCGTTGTTTGGGAAACGCACCCCTGTGTAGTAAATGTAGCTCCATCTGAATGTAGGTAATGGCGATTTACTACTTATCAAGGAACTGGCTTTACTTAAAATGCGAACGACAATTGCATGCGATTTATCATCTTTTATTTTTACCCAGCAGGCAAAAATCTTAGATATCTAAAAGCAAACTGCAAAATTTGGAGATTAGTTGTGCCAAAGTTTAATACTTGTTTAAAAGTCAAGAATGTTCTTAGACCTACGTATATGTATACGCATACTGTATATGCATGCTTGCATCTGTGTCAGTAGATTACAAATAGTGCTTACTTTTACAAGCACAAGTGTTTCCAGCCACAGGAATGTCTGATTTTATAGAGCTTCTGTTGGGTCCACTATGGAACATTAACTACAATCTTATTTTCCATAAACCCTTGGCTCATGCAACCATGAAATCACTGTATAAATATTCTTCTTGTTTAAAGGCGATACTCATTAGGCTCTCAGTTCAACATTACATTTCCTTTCCACTGGTGACGTGCCTGAAAAAAGTTCAGACCTCAGGTTAAGATTTAAAACTCAGTGGCACATGATGCAGTCTCATGTGTGAGTTTTTGTGGGGAGGGGTCTATGTGCGTGTGTCTGAGACGCTGAACTCTGTTTTGGGGTGGAGAGGGAAAAGGAGTCGTGTGTTTGTGAGAGGTTCTTCCTGATGTTCTCTATTCGCCGAACGCTGCACAGGGATGAATGTCTCAAAGGGTGCGAGAAAGGAACAGGAAACTACCCTTGATTCTGGAATTCTCAGAGGATATTTGTGGAAATTATGTCAATGTATTATCCATGTACCAGAGGCAAAGGCTCCTCTAATATCAACCTTTTAGAAACTCAGAAGTAGGAGACAACCTGCAAGAAAGAGACGTTACAAGGGGAAAGTAGAGAATTTGTGGGTCGCGGTGGCTCCTGGGACCATCGGCACAATGGGCTCAGTTATGTGTAAGTCATTTTTTAAAAGCATTTGTGCCTGAGGCAGGACTGTGTTAGCTATGATTTTATGTTGCTATTGCCTTGTCTTTATAAATATAGAGACATTTTTTGAAGAAGCTATAGCTGTGTTCACTATGACTGAGTAGTATGAGTAGTTTCTTTGAAATAAAGGATTATGGGTTTGGTAATGCTTAAGATGAATAGAAATGTGACACAAAAATGTGCCAGTATTAATCCTGTTGAGCAGTTTTGCTCAGTCTGACCCTGCTGGGCAACTTTTGTTTGTGGTACAGGGATTACACTGAGGGGATGTGAAGACTCACTGGGCAAAAACACACACCCATACGCTGGTTTTACTACTGTATCATAACAAGGACTTTTCACGAACATTTACATTTATGCATTTGGCAGATGCTTTTATCCAAAGTCACTTACAGTGCATTACAAGTTATGCATTTTGTATCAGTATGTGTGTTCCTTGGGTTCAAACCAATTACCTTTTGTGCTTTTAATGCAATGTTGTACCATTGAGCTATACAGGAACATATAATATCTGTTGTTTTACTACTGAAAATTCTTTTTTTGGCATTTGCATAGCAGGAACTGTTTGCTTTACTTAACCTGTTCTCAGAAGTAAACCTGCCTGTTTTATAGTGCCTTATAACCCCTATCCCCAAAAATACAGGGGTTCAAGCAGATCATACTGACAGTGTCATGAGATAGTAAGGGCCACCCAAATTGTTCACGTTTGTGCATTTGTGTAAACAATTTTAAACATTTCACCTTCTCAAATTTTGCAAGCCTGTACACTGAACTACAAGTATGCTGCAGGTATTCGCTTGGGGAAGTATGAACATAATGATGGGAAGGGGAATTTATAGAAAAGATTCATAAATAATGTTTCTTTATTATGGCTATACAGTAGACTATTGTATGTCTGCTTTTATTGTGTGTGTGTGTGTGTGTGTGTGTGTGTGTGTGTGTGTGTGTGTGTCTTTGTTACTGTAGGTTAAAGTGCCAGTCAAATGGAATTTCTAAACTTCCTTATATTGTTAAGGAGTCCCCAACAACAGGTTTTAATGCATGCAATGTCAAAAAACACTGTCATTTTCTCAAAATATAAATGTAATATTACTCCATTTCTCAGAGATCCCCAAACCATTAGTATGAAGTCTTTCAACAAATCAGTCTAAACCCACCTTTCAGTATCCTACTCTGCTCTGATTGGTCAATGGACACAGTCTCCCCACAGTCCAACAATAGTGCAACATGCATTGATCTAGTGCTATCATGACTTACTGAGAAGACATTAGTGACATCAATACACATCATTCATCGTAAATACAAGCAATAAAAACGACGACAGACACTAACATTTTACACTCATTTAAGCAAGTATGTAAGCTAACCGGGCCATAGCAAATCTGTAAACAGTAGTGCAACATGCGTTTGCCGCTTGCTAACGTAACTCACTAACAGTATATTTAGAGTTTAAACACTGACATCAATACACATATTTCATTAATACAAGCAATAAAAAAGACGACAGACACTAACATTTTAAATTCATTTAAGCAAGTATGTAAGCTAACCGGGCCATAGCAAAACCGTAAACTGAAACATGCGTTGCTAGTGCAGCTTATTGATAAGACATTACAGTAAACTAGACATTTTAGAACACTCAGGGGAAAATAAACACATAATGTAATAATCATACTTACAGGTTGTGGCTAGGAGATGCATGTTGTTCCAAATAAAGTGGGTACTGAACCATCTTTCATTGCCAAACGTTTAGTAGATCCCTCCTTGAAAAAGTAATTTTAACCACTGATTCATCCTTTGGTAGTGAAAACAACACAAAATTGCCTTTACAGCTGAAAACACAGTGTCTTCTCGAGATGATGTTTACACACTAACTAGCTAAAGTGTCTGTGGGCATCAGAGTATTTGTTTCTCGAGGGCAAGACTGTAGGCGGAGATTATGCAAAGTTTTCGTATCTACGTAGATTGAGACATGCAGAAGATTCGAACTATATGACATCTCGTTTCAGTAATTCAGAGTCGACTCCCTATTTAAGAAGCCAATAACTAATTAATCGTGCACTTTTTTGTTTAACTACTTTGCACATTGTTTACATTGATGGACAGTTACATGATACATTGCAATACATGTCATTTTTGATTTTGGATCTGTCTGGCACTTTAAAGCGATACTCCAGTCAAATATCAAAATTACCCAATGATTTACTCACCATCAAGCAAACTGAGATACATATGTCCATTATCTTTCAGATGAACACATTTGGAGTTATTTTAGTAAATTTCCTTGCTTTTCCAAGCTTATAATGGAAGAAAACAGGGATCTGGGAACAACATCTGACTTTGAAGGCCAAAAAAGTGCACCCATCCTTCACTGAAGTCACCAAGGGGTTAATGAAGGTCTATTGCAGGTAATTGATGCGAAAACTATAATAACTAGCTTCCAGTAAAGACGCCATATTGAACTCATGAGAGTCACTGCACATCGTATCCATGGCAACATTGTAAATCGTGTGAGTCCAAGATGGCATCGTTACCGGTAGCTAGTAAATACAGTTAGTTATAAAAGCAAGGACACTTACTAAAATAACTCCAAATGTGTATATCTGAAAGATTATGGACATATGTATCTCAGATGCTTGAGGGTGAGTAAATCATGTTTTTTTTTATATTTGGCTTTAATGTTGTATAGTGCCAACTCTGAGGGGGAGAATAACCTCAGGTGGAGGTGTGTGTACTGTAAGTATATCCACCGCAGGAGAAGAGATCCTAATGCAGAATCAACACCAATTCTGGTCCATCCTTGCTTTTCTATGACCTGACAATTCACACTGCTTACGGGGAACCACGCACACATCTCATCCTGGGAGCTGAGGCAGGTTCAGCAAATGCAGGGTTATTTTGGGTTTTTGCTGCGGTATGGATGGATCTCTAAGGTATCACACCATCCCGTCTCGCTGCTCGGGATGTGGACGCTACTCGCTGGCAACTTCCTTTTCTCTGGTCCGCATCTCTGTTGGGGAAATGGAGTCCTACTATCAGTTCTTGAGAGTCTGTCTGGAAACAGATTTAGCTACTAGGAGAAGTATGCCTTCCTAAAAACCAGCCTTCCTCTTTTACTCTTTGCATGGGATGCTTTACTGCTGATGTGGTTATGAATAAATTATTATAGAAGTGGTGCAGTGAGATCGAGAGAGGAGATGTGTTGCAGTTGGTTGTTGAAAGTGTGTAATTCTGTGAGTGTGTGCATAGGGAGCAGTGTTAACAGACAGTCTCTTTTAAAGAGGATTACATTTCAGATAGGCGGCTTCAATCATCACTGAATAATTTGTGGTGGAAACAGAAATGTTTGAGTAAAAATGTAAAATATTCCTGTGAATGACCTGGTAGTTATTGGGGTTTTTTGTGCAACTAAACAGGCTTGAAAGAGGAACTGTAAATGATCCACTAAGCACTTTTTTGGTCAGTTTAATGTGATTTCATGACTCATTGATAATCTTCCTACTTTTGAGATGTGCATTTTTTAAAAAGTTTCTCTGCATTTTTTCATCTCCGAACACAGAAAAAATATTATTGCTCAGAGGTTGCCATGTTCTCATGTTTTAGTACAGTATGATCTTTGTCGTAGATTCTCCTAAAATGTATTACAGTACAAGAAATAATTACATAATGTCGACATAAGATGCAGGTTTAAAATAGCTTGGATAATTGGGCATTTAAGGAATTTGATGACTGATTTTGAACTGAGAGAAATCATGTCGAGATCCCCTCTGAAAAGCCTTTTTCTTTGGGGCTCCCCTGACATCTAGCATAATATTTATATATTTGAGGTTTGGGGAGCTTATATTGTAAATATTATAGATATTAATATTTTACATAAGAGATCATGTAAACATATGATAAAAAAAACTTTAACAAATATTTTTTTATAAAAATGGTCAGTGGAACATTGTATACATCTTTTCTTAACCTCGAAGCATATCAAATATGTGAAGATTAACACACACTGTAGAAAATTCCTTGTCGCACTTACATTTTTAAGTTTAATTAACTTGAATTTAAAATTAATTTAAAAACTTTCTTGACTAGTACATTGTAAAAAACCCAGCATGAAGTAGGGATGGGTATCGATTCAGATGTTCCAGATCGATTCGATTTCGATTCTCGATTAAATTTTAGTTTCCGATTCTCGGGTCGGTTTTCATACTTAATTCTGGATTCAACTCAATGAATTTAGATTTAATACAAATACGATATTGATAAAAAATAACAGTGAACATAAGTTTACAAGTGGAAATTATTAAAAATTAAAAGCCACAACACTATCGTTGTCATCTTGCTTGCGAAATCTAAAATGCTTCCATACCTCTTACTTTTTATGTGAAGGTGGCATCAACGTCGATGAAGCACCTAATACCGCCATTTTAAGCACTGAATGAAAGAATGACGGGCTCGCCTCTTGCTCCTTGGCAATATCGCGCAAGGCAAAAAATAGGGTGACATCTAGTGAAGAAGACTAGTAATTTGATTAACGTTAATCTTACGTTCAATGTTTGCAGAAAAATAATGAAATAAAAAAAAAATAGATTCCGCTCTTTGAGGACCGATTTTGAATCGACCACGTTTAAAAAAAACGATTAATCGAAAAAAATTTCGAGGGCGCATGATGCGAAGCTTGTCACAACATGTATTTAGCCCAACATGTGTGTGGCATGTCATGTCATGTCAAAATATGGGTTTGTTGCGTCATGTGAACCATGTGCATGCGTCTTGTCAAAATAAGTGCCTGCTGCATATGTGTCTAAAGGGTTTATGATAAAATTGACAGTGTTATTTCGTGAACATTAGCGTCTCTTTTATCATAAACCATTTCGACGCGTGTGCAGCAGGCACGTATTTTGACAAGACACATGATGCACTTGGTACACATGATGCATCGAACAAATATTTTGAATTTGCAGCCCTCAGAAGAGAAGTCACCAGACGCCACTGAGGTTGACATAAGTTAAAAAAAGTTACAATTGTTTAACTTAAAGTAAACACAAAATATATGTTGACTTGACAAAAATGCTGCATTTTTTACAGTGTGTTTTACTTTAAATTATTAATATATATATGAATTTAAATTAAATAATTAAATAATATTATTAAATAGTATATGAAGTTATTTCAACTTTATTTTTATAATTTATGGCAACTCCTCATTTGTCAAGAAAGTTGAAATTTGAAGTGGCATGCACTGAAGTTAAACCAACTTGGTTTTGCAAGTCAATTCAACCTACTATTTTAAGTTTTGACTTGTGATAAGTTGACATAACTTATACAAACAAGTTGAAATTGTTTAACTTCATTTATTATATGTTGATCTGATATAATTTACACTGTGGGCCTTTCTCTAGGGAGATCTGGCACTACTGAGAGGAAACTGCAAATGTTTCCATTTAATCTCTGTGTTATTAAAGTAAAACAATAAATATTTTTCTTTCCTATGGGTAGTCAACTTTACCATTAACAGAACAATATACTGCATCCATTTAAAGATTTATGAGCTATTGTACAGATGCTTTACATCCTGTCAGAGGTGTAAATTTTCCATTTCCGTTTATGTGCCGCTGAGTGTGTTTTAATATTGCAGAAACATGAGGTACTAGGTTAAACGTTTCATGTACTCAGGAATGTTGGTAATACACAACCTCACATATTTTAGATTCAATCTGACATAGTATATGACAAACACAAACACATTATCATGTATGATCAAAGACAACCAGGCTCCCGTGAGAGTCTTTAACAGCATGCCAACATAACCAACTCCACCTGTCTAGAGCCGACCCAAACAGCTTTACATAGCCCCCATCTGGACAGCACACTCAAACACATATTTTTGTCTGTGGGTCTTGTGGATGTGGTTATTTATACCAAACAGTTCAGTTTCCTCAAAGCTGTCCATTCATTCAGTAATTACGAAACATCTCTGTTGTTGATCACTGACGCTTGCCTGCTTGTTTTGCGATATGGGGTCTTGGTTCTTTCAGTTGAGGGGACTAAGATATTAACAGTATCATAAGACAATGGGCTTGGTTGTGGAATGATTCAGGATCCTGTCTGGCATTCGGATTTGCGTCCATATTTGGTAGCTTCCTTTTCCTCATGCATATGATTTGAAAGGGGGTAGGCTGCAATCTGAATTTACATTGCAACCTTTTGTGCTGGTAGCACAATGGTGTACCAACTGATCCAGAGGAAAACCAATTTTCTCTATTCTGTTGGATCGCACTACAGCATGCTACTGTATGCTGTTAGTAGGATTTTGGACTGAATTGGCCAGCTCATTCTTAAAAATCCTCTGTTACCTAGCAGCATTAATGTATAGAATGATAACCCTAAAGACCCTATAGAGCAACAATGAGTACATCAGCCTGATCTAATTTGCACTGTAAAAAGTGAAAGTTGGATTAACTTAAAAACAGTAACTTTAATTTTCTCACTTTAAGGTCCCGTTATTCCTGTTTTTTTCGAAGCTATGATGGTGTTTACGGTGTGCAATATATAACATGTGTTCATGATACTTATCTCTATGACGCTGTTTTCACTGTCCTTGTTCTATGAAGTCCCTCCGTCAGAAATACGTAACGAGTTCAGATTGTGTGGCTAGTACAGTATGTTGTGATTCGACGACAGCAGCTTAGCACATGTTGTCCGGAAAGGTCACACCAGATTGAGGAAGCTGTCCTCAGCAAAGGCCAAACAAAGGGGATTTGACTTCTGGATAGAAATAACAGCGTCTCGATGGCATGGCGACAAAAACACTCTACTAAGGTCACGCCCTTTATTTGGCATATTGCTGTGGGCGGAGCTTAGTCAAAAATTCAGAATATCGTCGTTATCTTACTAGAAAGTTTAGGGCTCTTCAAACCAGCCATTCTCTGTAGACCTTAGAAAGTGATTTCTGTTAAAGAAAATATATCGCTTGGCATTGAACGTTAGCTTTTTTGTTTTGCAGGTATTATTTATGCAGCAATATTACACACTTACTAAAGTTCGAAAAACCGCACCCTTTAAAGGGCAGGGTATACTTTTTTCTGCGTTCGGCTCGCATGCAAACGGGTGATTTTCATGTAATCCAGACTTAAAAGGTGTCTAGTATTAGATTTTTTTTAAAAACCAGTGAAGCCATTTTTTTGCACATACAGTATAAGATTAAGGTCTGAACTTACTACACTCTTAGAACGAATGTGTTAAAAACAACACATTAGTGTTGATTCTGGGACAACACACTAACTGCGTTGTCCCAGAATTCACCCATCTCTGTGTTATTATTGAAACAACACATTTTGTGTTACTTTTAACACAACATGTGTTATATTTTAACACAAAATCAACACAAAATTACACACTATGTGTTAAAATTACACATCTTGGGCCCTATCTTGCACCCAGCGCAATTGACTTTGTCAGTGACGCATGTATCATTCGTATTTTGCGCCGGCGCACAGCGGGGTTTTTCCCTCCACAGATGCACGTCAGCAAACTAGGGAATGAACTTGCGCTCCCTGGGCGGTTCAGCGCAAAAAGGAGGCGTGTTGCGGCGCAAACCATCTCTTATGCTATTTTGCAGTTTCAAAAAACAATTGCGCTACTAACCAAAAAAAACTAGTCTAAAGTCAGTGGCGCGTTGCGCGTGGTTCATTATGCTATTTTAAGGGCGCATGCTTGACCATAATGTATAGCGTGCACAACGCGCATACACTTAGCTTATCTAATCTACACAGATGCAACAGTTATTTTTGCAAATCATAAATTGTTACACTTAAAAATATTAATACACGAGATAAGGGGAATCATAGTGGTGAGCATTGTGGTGATAGTTTTTATTTATTCTCATGCAAATAACGATTAAAATATTTTCATAACTTTGTTGTGTGGCTGTATTACGTTTATTTTATGTAAATAATAGTTAAAATGTTTTCATAAGAAACCTTAATGTATATGAACTTGATTTGTAAGAGTACTTTGGGGTTGGACCTTGCTTGCGTTTCTTGGGTCCGATTTCAAAGCCCCCAAACCCTTTCAGCGGTGAGGGTGGACGCAGCGATGTCCTCTGCTGGCGTCAAGTCCTGAGGCAGATCCACCTCCCGTTACACGGCGTGCCCGATTTATGCTGGCAAGCGTGGGATTCCCCCGTACAAGGACGTCGGTCTCCTCGGCTGTGAACCGCTCCTGGCGTGCGCCTGGTAAATCCGTCATAATAATAGCAACCCGCCATGGAACTTGCGCCCTTGCGTTTAAAGGGAATGTTGGCTAGCGTTCTGATTGGTTTATTTGACGTTACGCCCAAACCACACCTATGAATAATGAACCTACTTCAGACCAACCCCTTATTGATTTGCGCCCGGCGCAAGAGTTATTTCTCACGCCGGGAAAACAGCAACAGCGCCCAAGATCCGCCCACAAACTCACTTGCGCGTTGCGCTTCGCACTTGCGTTTCAGATCGTTAAAATAGAGCCCCTTGTGTTATAAGCTTACCACACAATGATGTGTAAAAAATTAACACATCCTTTCTAAGAGTGTATAACCATTATTTTTAGAGGATTTAAAAAATATTTCCTATAGAATTATTAAAATTTTTTAGATTATCATTATAAAACATTATCATAACCGAAACATGATATTGCATTAAATATATGCATTTAGAACTCATCTTTTTCGGTAATGAGAACTAAAAAGTTGTCTAGGAAATTTCAAATTTTATCTGGAGAGAAAAAATAAGAACTGCTTACCTGGCAGCAATCTTGAGTGTCACAGTCAATTATGTCCCTTCCAACAATTTTTTAAAAAAATGTTAGTTCCAATGAGTGAAAATTGTTGCGGAGGATGAGAAAATTGGTCTTGGACACATTTATATTCTGTATTATTTTCTCTACATTTACCAATGATCACCAAATACCACATGTTTCTTTACTGTAAATGTTTATAGTATAACATGCACTGAAGCTTTTTATTTTTTTAATTTTTTTATTATAAATATTTAAAACATTTTTAAAAAATTTAATTATCAAAGAACCCAAATCAAGTCATGGACACGTTGCGGTAATTAAAATTTTCGCCTTAAATGTGGAAAAAACAACAAAATTGGTTTGTATGATGTCATTTGAAATCATGTGCAATGCTCCACCGCTTTCTGTTCTTGGAAGAAGTGAAAATAAAAGATGAAACAACAATGATGTGTGTGCAAATGCTGTCTATTGCCTTTGTGTATTTGTTGGTAGTGGATTGTCCTTTTTCAATATTTTCACGCGTATGCACTGTTGTGTGCGTACTGTCTGCGCGATCTCAAATTTTGGGCAGCACGCTGATGGTGCACAATGACTCCCGCGGACCCTCCAGATGACGAAAATGACATCATGCAGACGACACGCGTACGTGGAAGGCCCTAGTATACCTTCGGCTTAAGTGTTACATTTAAGTCAACAAAACAAATTATTTTAAGTGTTACCAATTGAAGTAATTTGTTTAAGTAGACCCAAATTTCACTTTTTACAGTGTGGCTATTTTGTATAAAAAATCGTAAGTTTGTCATAAAAAAAAAACAAGAAGACAGGGGGCGAAAGCAAATTGCACAAAAACGTACATGGGTGTGGTCGTACGAATGGCCACCTCATAAAATGTGCAAAAATTGCATTGGTACCATTTAGTGGATGAGGACAATTAAGTAGATGTCCTGTGGATGCCACCTGAAAGGTTTACAATGTATGACAGGCTGTACTGAAGCTATTATGTTGATAGTCACTGTGTGTGTCCATCGATTATTGGTACATCCCATAGTGTGCACTGTAAGCGATGTTCAGTAGGCAGCCACTTTGAGCTTCCCTAAAGTACATGATTAAGCTACATGTTGGATTTGTTTACATTATATTATGCAACATTGCCCACAGTCTGACCTTATCCCCTGAAGCATAGTGTATAATGCTATTAGATTAACCTACACAGCATAGCTAAGAAGGCTTGATCTGTACCACTCTAGATGGATTTCATGAGAAAAATTTGAGTTTGTATTGAAATCATTGAAAGTGGCAGGATCTTGGTAAATCTGGGGACAATGACACTGTCTCCCATTGAAGAGCCCAGATGCAAAACCATCAAAATGTGTCTGAGATAATGCTTTTATCAGACTCAGGATTTTGACAACAAAACGGTATTTTTTTAATGACCTGAGGCCCGGATTAAGCAGATTTGAAGCAAAAGTATTTGATGAATGCATAGTACGTGACAAGAGCATTCGGTAAATATTATTATATTAACTATATTAACAAATTACTGTAACTATAGGCAGTGCCGGGTTAAGCCTTTGTGAGGCCCTGGGCTCACGCTGGTTTGGGGCCCCCCCAATATACACTGAAAAAAATAAAGGCTGGATTTACTAAGTGCCCCACTGCGTAAATTTTTTTAGTAAAACTTACTAAAAAAAGGGATGCAAAAACGATGCACTGTCTATATTTTTTAGTAAATCCAGTGTTTTTTTACAGCGTATGTACAACATTAAATGGCTAAAATCAGTGGCGGTTCTACACGGAGGCCAAGGGTGGCCCATGCCTCTGTAGACATGTCCCTGGCCACCCCTGTGGCCACCCCGTGACGACCAAATAAAAAAGTATAAATTCATTTTGATTTTACACGCGAGCGCCAAAAGCGGAACTAATGCGACGCAACCTTCCACACAGGCAAATTAGAGCGGCGCACCCAACCACTGTAGATCGCTGCGGGTGCGGCGAGTGTCTCAATTCATCTCCCGATGTTGTGAATGTGTATGCAGGTTTGGGCACTGGTAAGGACTCTAGCTGACTTGACATTGGGACACTGTTCACTTGTTCTCCTGTGACGTGGCTGCTTAAGCACGTTGTGATCATTCACAGCTGTTACTCATCAACAACCGGCAAAACCAACATCTCGCTAACTTTTTAAAGTTTACACATTGTAAAAAGCGCTGTAATGATGCTCTAACATTATATACGTGCATAAATTGGAGGAATATAATTAAATGTTACATATACAAATGTTTACAATTTAAAATAAATATCATTTTAAATACTGATTAGATTGTGGTCCCTAACTGTCTAGCAATGTGTGTTTAAATGTAAACTAAAACAAACGTTTGTCTTTATAAAAGTTTACATTTCATAAAGTTTATTGAGTAGGCTTGCATGATTTTGGGTGGGAGTCTTTAGAAAAGAGCAAAGCTCCCCTTTTGCACCTGCACTCACTCTTGTATTAAATAAATATTTATATGATTGTAAAGTAAAATAAAGTTTACGGGGCAGTTTCCCAGAAAGGGATTAGACTAGTCCTAGACTAAAAAACTTGCAATGCCATATCTTAAAATACATCAGTGCCCTTTGTTTTGCTTCAAAATGCACACAAGTAATGTATTTAGTAAGGCATGTTTGTTAAAACTAGTTATATTTAAACTAAGGCCTAGTCCTGTATTAAACTAATTCCTGTAACCAACCCTATAATCTTTAAATATAATTTCTTGCCATTTTTTATGTGCCCCTCTGGTAAAACACTGGCCCCTCCTTGGCCCCCCTAGTGAAATTTGTCTAGAACCGCCACTGCTAAAATTATTTAAATAAATTAAACAATATTATCAAATAGTTTTACAATCAGAAATAGCCCAGAAAATAACATTTATTTAATAAAACTTACATCAAAAAGTGCTTCTTTCTGCTCTTCTTTAAAGAGAATTCTTCAATTAAATCATTTAAATCAAGTTGACGCAAAAGTAGGCTGAAATTATTTAAATAAAATAAACAATATTATCAAGTAATAATTTTACAATCAGAAACAGGCCAGAAAATAACATTTATTAAATGCAACTCACAACTAAAAGTGCTTCTGTCTGTTCTTCTTTAAATATAATTCCTCAATTAAATTATTAAAATCAAGTTGACGCAAAAGTAGGCTGAAATTATTTAAATAAATTAAACAATATTATCAAGTAATAATTTTACAATCAGAAACAGGCCAGAAAATAACATTTATTAAATGCAACTCACAACTAAAAGTGCTTCTGTCTGTTCTTCTTTAAATATAATTCCTCATTTAAATTATTAAAATCAAGTTGATGCAAAAGTAGTAGAGCCCAGAATTCTCAGCCCGAGTCCGAACTTTTTAATTCTCCCCATTAGGAATCTGTTTCCGCAGATATAGTTACTGCATCGCGTATGTTTGTGAGTAGAAGTATGTGCTGTCTGCAGTGAGGTTTTTATGAGAGCAGCACAAACTTTTTAATAGTCTATTTAATATGTAAAACTTGAATTTGAAATAAAACTTACTGCGGAGAAGTTAATGAGATCTCTATCGTCTCTTGCTACGTGACGCGACAATTATTTATTATTTCAAATCCGTTTACAAGATAAATATATATACATTGTGTTGTTAAACTGATGAAATTATCTTGCTATATACGCTACATTCATTATGAGAAGCCTTTTCTTTTTACTGTTACTCTGTAGACAGTAATATATGTGTATTATATAAAACTCTATGGTCGTGAAAGCACATTATCCATTATCTGTTGGTTCATGTTGGTCTAGTTTAATTCAGGGTAATCCTTTAATAAAATGTATAATATAGTTATAAAATATTTTATTTTTTGTAATATTCACAGCGCAGATTCTCTCGGATCGTTTTAAAACGTTTTAAATCATTCTGCAAAATTCCGCATAGATTTTGCAAAAGAAATCCGCAGAAATAGCAAAAAATAACTGCTTACACAGCTTGTACAGCTGTACTCTTGCAGCAATTAAAGCAGTTCAGTTTTTTTAAAATGGCAAAATAGTTATATTTCTTTTTTATTTACATTTTAGAGCAGTTTTTGTTTGTTAAAGTTTTTATGATAAACAAGTGGTTAGCGGCCGACAGCAAGTTGACGACATGATGAATTGAGCCTCTCAAATCACTTCACTTGCCTATAATAACATCTATTTAAATAAATATTTTCAGCATATCACAATGTTAGTTTAAACGTTTATTATCAACACACACTATTTTTAAAAAGCGAAGGCAGGTTGCTCTGCTGCTCGCAGTAGCAACGGGTGCAGAAATAAAAAAAATAAAAAGGGCTATACAAAACGAAACGAAATAAACATGAAACAGAATAAACATGCATGTTGCCTTATCTTACAACTTCGCTTTTGCATATACATTTTTTTAATGTAAGGACTTACCACAGAAGATGGCTATTCATGTATCCATCCAACAGTTAAACTAAGAAAAAAGTCGATCCATACACAAACAAGAAATAAAGACACAGCCTTCTTACACGAAATTAATACAGGGAGAAGTCTTTAATAGATTATGTCTTGGATGCTGTCTGCATATATTATGTACAGTATCCAAGGTTTAATCTAGTACTCCATTTATAATTTTTCCTGGTGCGCTGAAGGTCCTGCTGTTAAATAAGCACAGCATTGTAAATGTGTGGCTGTGCGTAGCGGACTCATGCGATAGGTTAAACGTCTTCCTATGTTTGTTTTGCAATCATCAATGTCTGTCAAAAGGTTCTTTTAATTAATTGAAAATATAAAAAGATGAAGAAGCCTAAATAAGCCCGAGGTCCGGCCCGCGTATCTGCTGTTACGTTAAAATTGGCTCGGGCTGAAATGCAGGGCTCTAAAAAGTAGGCTAAAATTATTTAAACAAATTAAACAATATTATCAAGTAATGATTTTACAATCAGAACAGCACAGAAGATAACATTTATTAAGCAACTAAAAGTGCTTCTTTCTCTTCTTTAAAGAGAATTCCTCGACTAAATCATCAAAATCACGTTAAATCATATTATGGCGGATCGTTTTACTTTCATTGTTTCACGAGATTCCCTGCCTATTTAGTCATAATAATTAACAGTAAACGAACTTGGCTTGCTGTTTTTGAAGGCAGCTCGAGCCTCGACCTTAGGTCGGGTGCGGAGGCTCTTAAAGGACAAAATATCCCATAAGCTATTACGTAGCTATTATACAATTTTTTTTCAGAACATTCTTGCGACCCAGTGGTTGGGGGCCTCTGCTCTAGGTAGCACTTACGCAGAATTACGTCAATCAAAATGTTTTTAAAAACTCAAAATAAAAATTGTCTCGGAGGCCCCCTAGTGTTCGGGGCCCTGGGCTGCAGCCCATGTTGCCCATTAGGATAACGCGGCCTTGACTATAGGTGCTCTCTTCATCAAACTAAACGTTGTTTTTTTGACAGATATAATTTTTTAAAAGTATGTAATATCTTGTCAAAAGTTAAACTACAAAACAGGTAAGCCGTTTCTTAAAATTTCAGTGATGACACGAAAAATATCTTCACCAAACCTATATTTATCCCTGACACGACTGTCTCTCTTGTTATTTAAATTTATGGTTCATGTTCACTTTTAAATGAATAGAAATTCCTGAAATAAATGATGTAAGAATCATCAAGTGTTTCTGTACCTAAAGTGAAAACAGGGATGATTAAAGTCAAAGTAAGCAAGCAGGTATATCTGGGTAAAATAATAAAGCGTATCTATAAAATCATTAATTTCAGTATTTTTCTTGTTATACATTTTAAGAAATTGTATATAAAGCTTAGTTTTTATCATTTACAGTAACAATACAAATTATATGTCATTTGTCATTTTTCGGTCATGACTGCTTTACGCACTAAATCTAAAAATTAAATAAAATCGCTGAATTGCAGCCAGGGTTTCCCAGAGGATCACATATGTTGTGTATTTTTGTGTGATGTTTGTAGATCATGGGTTTAAAATGTTATGAGCAATAATTTAATGATTGTTTATACACAATGTCTTTCATTTTTACTTAACAAAGATAAAAATGCATCGTTAGTTTTGGTCACTTTATCAGAAAGTTGTTCTTGTGTGCTGCTTGTGAAAGATAATAAAAGTTAACCATTTGTTTACTGCCTTGTCTGGCCCCCTTCCAACCCATACAGACACACATAGGTGATTTGACTATCAGTCGACAATAGTCGAGGACAACCCTAGAAACAAATGAGATAATAAAGATATCTCACTTTTATTATATCTTTCCTGTAGGCTGGTAACCAGATACTTTCATGTGGCTTGCAGGCTTTAGTGTCGACTCAGTGCAAACTGGCCTAAACAATTGAGACATTATTGTCCTGATTGTCATAATAAACAAAACAAATGCTTATATAGTATTGGGTGTGTTCATCTCATTATATGATTTCAATATTCCATTGAAAGCCACTGTTTTGTAAACTGGTGTACAATGGGGAGGAAAGGCACCTAATAGCCACACAATGGCTGAGATCAAACCACTGATGTTTGGGGAAATGCTTCTTTTTGTACATAAACAGAGTAGTTTTTTTCAGACAGTTCATGTTCGGTAACCCAGCTGGATTCAGTGTTGTGGGGTCAGCAATGCTCATTTGTCCGTATGCTTTGTCACATGGAATAGATCACACTTTAAACAAGTCTTTCATCTACTGTATTCTAAAAAAAGCACCTTTCCCCGCAGTCAGATGCACTTCCCACCAATTAAATGCTTTAAACCCCCTTACAACATGGGCTGGCTTTACCGTATCTCTTTCTGATCCTAAACCTTTAAAAGCAGACCTGCAGCATCAGCAGTGCTCGGCCTTACACTGCAGCTGTGGAGAAAAGTCTTAAACTCAAGAAATAGTCCTGTGGCTGGAAAAGCTGAGCATAGACATACAGAGGCTTTCCACAAATATGCATCTGTCTTTATGTGTTTATGCACAGCTGGTGAGTGATCTGACACATTATGGTTAAAAATAAACTTTTATTTTGGCAAACAATGCATCTGGATTGAAACCAAATCTGGTAATAGTCTGGTAGTAAGTAAAGGATTTATTTTATTTTTGTTAGGTTGACATCCCGAGTAAAGCCTCTCACTGTTTTTGTTGTGTCCTGCATCGGGTTGACTGGTCTTGGGTTTGTTTTTGTGATTGATGCAAGTTCCCATACTCTTCTGAATCTGGTTGATGAATAGTTTATTCTGTAAAGCTTTGTGAATTTGAGATTGTAGGGTCCTTTGAAATCCGTTGTGTGTTTTTTCCCAAATTCCATTAAATTTTTGGTCAAATTCCGTGTTTTCCGTTTAAATTTTTATGGATTTTGGTTTTATTGGTTAAATTAAATTTCAGTTATCAAAAAGCATATCTTATCAACTGAAAAGATTAAACAAATACAATTTAACAACAATTTATTGAATGTTTTATTTATTTAATTACATATAGTACGATGTATTTTGTCTGTCACAGTAACCGTCACATTTTTTTTTCTTTTAATTATAAGACTATACTCATCTTTTTTTTTTACCTTTTAGGCATCTGTATTCAAATGTAAATATATTACTGTAAATATATTGTAAATATATAAAATTGTCTGTCAACAATCTATGATTTAACATTAGCAAAATACAAATAAAACACTGCACAGTCCTCTCTGTATGAATTATATGTGCAGCTGCAAAAGTTGTTTAAGAGTTTAAGAGTGATTTTCATTTTCGGTGTGTAATGAACTTTTTTGACAAAGAAAGCAGCAGGCTACTGTCACTTTAAGACCCAAGACAGCTTTAAGATAGCACAATTCATGTATATTGATAAACATCCAGTTGTCTATGTTCACTTAAACAAGAAAACAAACTGAGTTTAGTTATCATGTGTGTGTTGACTGCCGGTGGCGATGCTTCTGTGTGCACGCTTCGGATGTGAGCCCTTGTGTCTAAGGAACATAAACGTATGGAGCCAGAATGATCTCAATAATAATTCACGCAAAAAACACAATGCACACACGCATAGCCAAATTCACACGCATGAACCATAATTCACGTGCACAAAATATTTATACACATATTCACAAAAAACAATTCACATGCACAAAATAAAAATACATTTTAATAAAATACATTTCACAAACAAAAACACAATTCACAAATGTACAACTGTGTCCGAAAAGTTTTGAATGTTTAAAATTCAGGAGTTTATCGTTACTGTGAATGTGCGAATCGTCTTTGTCGTGTGAATTGCTTTGGATACGTGTGTGTGTGTGTGTGTTTTTTTAGACTTTCCTGGCAGCGAGCTTCTCCAACATGGGTCACTCATACTCTTTAGCCAATCAGATGCGAGCTCACCATTCAACAAATCATAACCCGCAAAGAGCACAGGACTACAGGATCTCAGCTTTGCAAACCTTTTGCACAATCTGGCTTTTATATATAAATATATTTCGTGCATGCGAATTATGTTTCATGTGTGTGAATTTGGCTACGCATGTGTGCATCATCGTTTTTTGCGTGAATTATTATTGAGATCATCCTGGCTCCATATATACGAGCTATACACGCTGATAAATAATAGATGTGAAGAGCGCTGCGTTCTGTGTACATGTGCGCGAGCAAGGTGGACATGGGAAGAAATTAAACTGTACCTTTAGTCTGCTGTGTCCCGGGCTTTGACGAAACCTACTTGCGCTTTAATGATGCAACGCTTGTCGTGCTTCCAATTTAACACAGTCTCACCCCATGTCGTCAATATTTGACGACACTTGACCATTCGTCAATATGTGACGCGGAGGGTATACCTTTCGCGTCATTTTTTGACGAACTGGGGACTTCAATACTATTACGTCCGTTGCATTCTCTTCTCCTATTTTCTTACCATTTTCGCGTCGGTTTAGGGTTAGATTACGCAAAATTAAACAGTGTACGCGAAATTAAACAGTGTACGCGAAATTAAACAGTTGTCACCTGGCGTTGGGGTTAGAAACAGTTGTCACCTGGCGTTGGGGTTAGAGTTAGGTTTGGGTAGGGATGTCATTATGTAAATCTAACCCTAAACCGACGCGAAATTGGTAAGAAAATAGGAGAAGAGAATGCAACGGACGTAATAGTATTGAAGTCCCCAGTTCGTCAAAAAATGACGCGAAAGGTATACCCTCCGCGTCACATATTGACGAATGGTCAAGTGTCGTCAAATATTGACGACATGGGGTGAGACTGGGTTGTCCAATTCATGACGAGATAGGACGTACCTTTCTTTATATCCAACATTACACAAAAGGAAAAGTTTCTGCACATTTCTGTCATTTGCTGATTAAATAAACAAAAGACTAGCATTTGATAATGAGTTTTAATGTTTTTTTTTTTTTTACAAAATTCGCCGAATTGCGTGATAGTCCTCGTTGTACAGTAAATTCAATTTTTATGCTTGGATTCCGTGATTCCGTCCATGTTTTTCGCATTTGTGCGAACTCAAACTGCGTTGAAACTTTTGAGATGTTTTTAAGAACTCATGTACTCTATAATCTGCAAATGCACTGACTTGAAGCTGCTTGTGTTTGTTTTGAAAATGTCAAGTGATGCAACTCTGCAAACTTTCAAAAGTGTGCCAATCCATTAGGAACAGCTGTTACTGATAGTGAGTCCAGTCCATCTGTCACAATTTTCCAGACTTTTGTATAAGTTGAATTATATAAGTCCTGCACCAATAACAGCCTATGATTATCTTACTGTATAGCTGTCCCTGTATATTAATTTGTGACAATGAAGGTTATTGCACTTCCAAATGGCACACTTCACCTTAAGTTAAAGCAGTGGTTGTCTATCCGTTGGTCGTGAGATGATGCCAGGGGACCCCAGTTTTATGACATTATATGAAATACATTAATTTATCATAAATTCTTTGTAATTAAGCATCTGGCTACTTACCAACAGCACTACATCGTATAAGCCAATGTGTTTTGTTAATTCAAATTTTAAGTTTGAAATTGTTTTATATCATGAATTTTCTATGTGGGGGGGAAGAGGGGATGCACACACTGAAAGTTTGAAAACCACTGAGGTCAAGGTGATCAAGGTGTATTTGTTCTGACTATGGGAAATGTTACCAAAAGCAGCCCTGCTTCATAAAATCTTGTGGGTCAGAATAGGATTTGTGGTATAGTCTGGGAATTGGCCTGCTCCAGGAAAGGCAGTGGATTACTGCAGGAATCTGAAATAAACAATGTCTGTGTATGTAGCAGCTGTTTTTTGTGCCCTGGTGTTAAATCTTTTTGCGTACCAGACAATGATCAGCTAAACAAAAAATGAAAACGTCTCAGGTTACATCTGTAACCCTGGATCACTGAGAAGGGAATGAGACGCTGCGTCTCCCTGTCATACTCCCTGCATCCCTGTATGTACTTGCTTCTGAACCTTTTTGCTGGTAAACTAAGTTTGCTTAATTGGGATGCCCTATTATACTCTTGGTCTGCGCGGCATCTCACTCATTACCTCATTATTAGTTTATTTGGCATGTGCTTCAGATCAATCATGCCGAGGCTTTCCCCAAAGAGATGCTACATTATGGTAGTGATGTTAAATTTGAAGCGAGGCTTCGGAGCTTGTGTCGAGCAAAAGTGGGCGTGCCAGATGAAGCATCGATTCGAAGCTTGTGTTGTTAACTTAGAAATCACGTGACCAGTGACAAACGAAGCTTCACTTTCTGCTCAGTCACGTGCGCGCTTCGTTTTGCGTGTCAGAACGTTCAAACCCCAGAGGGTTTTTTGCAGTTATTTGCATTATTCACATTTTAGTCGCACATAATACTGAATAGATAGTATTGAATGTACATATACTTGTGCGTGTGAACATTATTCAATAAAATACAGTATTGAATCATATGAATATTAACTCTTATTAATTAATTCTGAAATATTTGCCACACTTGAATGAGTAAATAAATTTATTATATTGACCATTATTCACACACATGTTGTCTAAGCTTTATTTGTACACATAATATTAATATTCATCTGAATTTCATCAGCTTGTTGCTTCACTGACAGAGCTTCTTCCAGAAGCGACTGCTATATGTTTTATTAACCAAAAGATGGCGCTGTTTTCGACACCCACGTTGAGGCATCGAATCATGGTTCGAAACAGTAACGGAAGTATCGGTGCTTGATTCGATGCTTCATTTCCCCATCACTACATTATGGTACAGTACAGTATTGTTTAACATAAGCCGTTTTCACACACAGATTATGGAAAATACACAAAAAATGTGTGCAGGGATCATTTGATTTTGGTTCATTCAGACTGCCAATTATTTTGTATTGTGTTTGCAATCATGCACTTGGTTTTGCACTTAAGTTTTCTTATTATCTGCGATTTAAATCATTTTTTTTCTGAATCGATTATAAACTAGCGCATGAAGTGCTGTTCTATTATGCTTGCGATCGATCGGTGTTTACTTACTTTGCTATAATAATAACAGTACATTGCAAGGTCATTAAAATACTCATTACTTATGTACAGCACAGAACAGAGTATTGATGCACATTTGGTGTTACATTTCGGTTTAATTAAAAATCATTTTATTAAAAAGTGGTTCAAATTAATTATAACCAGGGCTCAAGCAGATATATTGAAGAACTCTCTGTTCGATTGTTGTAAGAACGCAAGCATATTTATGAATAATCCGCAGTCAGCAAATGTACAAAGTACAAGGTAAGCAGTACACAAGTACATTGAAAAAAGAGGAAGGACTTTAGTGTTTCTCAAGTTGTTGGGAGCGGTCCAGTACGTTCTGGTCTTTTTTCTGAAGGAGTCCCGGCTTCTTATTTTAACTTACCTACACTTCACAGCCAGCTGATAACATCTGGCTTTCACATGATCCTTTGACGCACATTGTTCTCTTCCTTCACAACACACCCCGTGCAGAAGGATGTTGTTCAAATAAATCATTGTTTGGAACATGACGCTTGGTGGGTCTGTGGGTTTTGGCAAGCCGGTTGTCAAATATTTTGATAATGGATATTTACTTGTAATCGAACTCCATGTAGTGAAACCTATCGTGCATCCTAAATATATATATTTGAAGCCCTCTCACAAGACTATTTATCAAGAGGCACTCTTTTGTGTACGTGTACAGAGAAGGTTTTGTTCATCCACAGACTTTACTGAGCTTCAGGGTGACCCTCAGTAGATCACCAGAGAATAGTGGCGCTCGAGCCGTTATTTTGTAAAGTCAAGAGCATAAAGGAAAGGCTTGTTTGAAGGAGCGCTTCCTCATCGAATGGATACAAACCAGAAGTTGTGCTGATGCCTAAAGGTCGTCTCTAAGGAAGCAGCTGTACAGGGGAAACTCCTTCCAGAATGAACGGTCAGAGAGGTTGAGCCTCTGATGTCATGTGTGGATCATATTATCCATCAATCTTCCTTAGTGATGGACACACTGTTTGCCTGAGGCAAAAATGCAAATGAAAGTGCCCCAAATATGCAAACGGCAAAACTTTTGTGTAATATTTTACATATATAAAAAATATTTTGTTGAATGTGTAACAAATTCAGTTCATGCTTGTTGCATAAGCATCATCCCTCTCTTTTTCTTTCCTCACAGATGAGATTATGCAGCAGGAGATCCGGCCATTACTGGCTGTTGACATAATTGAACAACTTCACAGGCAGTTTGCTCTTCTATCAGGTGAGAAATGAACATCAATTATTCGTTTACGCTGTGATAAATAAGCTTTATAGCTTTAAGTTACCTCATTTCCTGGTCATTAATTATTGGTAATGTATTGAACTTTGACCTTTTCTTGTTTGGGATGATGTCATTACTCACAAATCACATCTATCATCCCAGCTGACAGGAAAAGCGTTAGCATCATGATACAGTTAGTGGCTTAAAGGGTGGCTTAGTGGGAAGCACTGTTGCCTCACAGTAAGATGGTCCCAGGTTTGAATCTTGGCTGGGTTGGGAGATCTTTCTGTGTGAAGTTTACATGTTCTTCCTGTGTAAGCGTGGGTTTACATGTAGGTTAGGTGAATTGGAGATGGCAAAGCGTCCTTTCTCAACTTGAGCGTAGATTGACTTGTTTGTAAACTAAACAGTTCTCAGCATGAATATAGCCATTTAACACTTTTGCAATGTCAGGCCAAAAGACGCTATTATCAGTCCCACAGTGGAAAATTAAACCATGTGTCTGCGGGGTTAAATTGCTGTCATTTCACCATCTAACTATAGGCCAGGGTCCATATTAAAGCTTTTTAGGAACCTTTTTGAAAGCTTTTAATTAAGTTTATAAAATCTACGTAGCAGTGCTAGTTTAAGTGCGATTCTGAGCAAAAAAAAGACAAAAACTTGTACACTCTTAGAAAGGATGTGTTAATTTTTTACAGATCTTTTAAGCTTTTAACACATTATGTGTCATTGTGTGTTGATTTTGTGTTAAAATTAGTGCTGGGAAAAGATTAATCGCGATTAATCACATACAAAATAAAAGTACATTTTTGCATATTATATGTGTGTGCTGTGTGTACTTATGTATATGTAAACACACTCACATACATATATACATTTCAGAACATTTTTATTTGTATATAATTTTGTATGTAATTATTTTCATGTAAATGTTTCTTAAATACATACATTAATGTGTGTGTATTTATATATACATAATAATTACACAAAGCACACATTCATATATTATGCTAAAAATCACTTTTATTTTGTATGCAATTAATCGCGATTAATCTTTTCCCAGCAGTAGTTAAAATATAACACAAGTTGTGTTAAAAATAATGATAATAATGATATATTCCATCAAGGTGTTTGGTTTTTATTTATTTATCTTTAATTTTTTATTGTTTTTATAGATTTTTTACATTTATGTATAAATACATCTTACAACCAACAAGCCAAAACATAAAAGGGACCAACAAAGATTGGATAAATAATAAGATAGTGATTTTAATAGTGACAATAAGTCATAATAGAAAGTAAAACCATAGAAAAAATATTACATTTAAAATAATAATTGATGAATAAAAACACATAAAACAAAACAAAAAGGGGGTAAAAAATAAATAAAAAGGGTAAATAAAATTTTCAGTATTCAATACGTATTACAATTCATATTACAATGTTTTACAGTCTATGCATGGGTTAGGCTCTCCTGATTTTGCCAAGTGGTTGTTGTCCTCAGGGCAACATTATGTTGACTCTGGGACAACATTTCAATCAACCAATCAGATTTCAGAAATAAGTTTACAGTTTGTTTTAAGTTTAAGCTTACAACCAGGATTAGTTGTTTCTAGACCATTGTTTTTCACTTATCATGTCCCTCTGATTTTAGGGTTTGGTTATGGTTGGGGTTTGGGGTGGGTTTAGGTTTTATTTAGAAAAATGTTGTCCTTGGGTCAACACAATATGTTGCCCTGAGGACATCTCTCACTTGGCAAAATCAGTTCGAGCGCATGGGTTACCACCTTTAAACATTAAATTCTTCCATTGTAAGAAATGGTCCAAAAGGACTCCATATCTCCTCAAAAGTTTATATTTATGTTTTAGAATGTAATATACTTCTTTAGTTGACATGGTTGATGCTATTTCTTTAAGTCAGTGTCTTATGTCAGGATCATTAACACATTTAGCTTGTAATAAGCACATATCCAAAAAACGATACATCTTTCCAGAATTGCTGTATATAGTTGCACTCCCAAATACAAAGGTGTAGCATTGTTACACCTTTGACACAGGGCAAGAATAGTACTGTTCAATTTATGCAAAATTACTGGAGTTACATAGGTTTGCATTAGCCATTTATATTACAAAAATTTCAATCGTGCACTCATTGATTGAATCTGGGTTTCGTTAGATGCCTCCTTCCAATCACTTATTTCAGTGTCCTCATTAACATCCTTTCTCCAAGCCTGTCATTTTGTATCCACCAGTTATTGTGAACCCAAGTTCACTATGCCATATAGCACATAAATAAATACTCTTATTTACTTTATTTCATTTACTTTTGGGCTATAGCTGTCTAATACATTTTCACTGACAGCCCAAAATTTGCCTTGTTTTAGCCTAGATGTCTGGGCTACGTTTGGACGGCTATTGGACATCTTTTAAATTGCTTGCAGGGATGTTCGTATTTTTGTTTTAAAGTTCTTGACTCACTCCATGTTGGATTTGAAGCGTTATCAGTTACATTTTTTAACCACTAGGCTACGCCACTGTCATGCTTAATATGTCACAGATGAAAATTACAAAGATTGTTTACAAAGGCAACCGAACTGCTATTAACACCTGTGATAGCTGTCTGCATCAACATCCTTGATATGCACAGGAACTTAAATTGATATTTCAAATCACAAGAATTTACATAAAGAAAACATGTTAGGAAACGTGAACATACTGAACTGATGTAAATGGGTGGGAAGACATCAAACATCATCATCCGAACACTCGCTTCTTGGAGAGCATTTTCATTCCTTTCCATCCCAGTCAGATCTCCTGAGGCCTGACCCAGCTCTCTCCCCATCTCCTCGTCTGCCAGGAAACCTGCACCAGCCATCAGAACTGCAACCGTTACATAATGTTACGTTGAAAAACAATCCCTACTTCAGAAATCTATTCAGCTGGATCCTCTTGTCCTGAGTGATGCTTTTTAAGCGAGCAGCATGGTGCAGTCCATTAGGCCTCTGTAAATCGCAGATTCCAGCATTCATTACAACCAATAAGCCGTTGCTATTTTTATATGCGTATTATCCCACATTCACGGATGATTGAAACAAACTGTAAAACTTAACAGTAATAGAATCAACAATCAGTTTTCTACACTAGTAAGTAAGAATAAAAGTAGTCAAAAATCAGATTTCATTTTAGTTTATTTGTATTTTCAGTTTGGTGCCATGCACAAAGATGATAAAGTTGAACATGCAAATTAAAAAAATAGGAAACATTAAGGTTAAGACGTAGATGTGCCAGTGAGGACATGATGTGCATGGTTCCCACAGGTCCTTGAAATCCTTAAAAGTTTGTGAATCTGGGGGGAAAATTCAAGGCCCTGGGAAGTTTTTGAAAATATCCATACATAGATACAGGTCATTAAAAGTGCTTTAATCTATTTTATGCAAGAAGTTTTCTGGAAAAAAATCCATATTATTCCCTGTGTAGTGTAGGATAATATCATAAAATTCTAGACTTTTTAAGCACACATGCTAAAGTGTTCGCTTTAAATGCTTAAAGGAGTAGTCCACTTTAAAGATGGGGCCCATTGACTTACCATAGTATTTTTTTGACCTACTATGAAAAGTCAATGGACCCCATCTATAAAGTGGACTACTCCTTTAAATCTTCTGTATGCGAATGTTGATTCATACCAAAATGCTTTTTTGCATAGTTGTGTTTGACACATGAAAACATTTCGGGTTATGTTTGTAACTGTTGTTCCCTGAGAAAGGAACGAGATGCTGCGTCTCCCTTGCCATACTTTTGCGTCCATGTAACGCCATCTTTGGCAATATTTCAGATAGTGATATACTTCTGCACCCTGTCTTTGTCGTTAAGCCTCACCATTGGTTGAAATTATTATAAACATTCAGACGTACTTACCTCAAAAGGGAACTGTAACAATGTTTCTTAAAAGGTAACACAATGTAACCTTGCTCTCACTTGAAATGTGTCCCCACATTTAGTCCTTGAGTTTGAGGGTATTGGACCTGGAAAGTCCTTGAAAGGTCTTTGAATTTGAAGTTAACTAGGTGTGGGAACCCTGATGTGGTTTGAGACAAAAACGAAAACACTGACACTCTTTCTGTTGTTTCTAGAGACTTGAATTAAATTATCAAATGAGAAGTTGTAAAGTTAAAAAATGAATTAGCGTGTGACCTCAAAATACAGCAGACAAATAGATCTTTCTTCTAGATTCCCTTTAGGAATGAGAAAACTGCATGACAAGAATTTAGAAAAGATGAAGATAAAAGGCGGACAGAGATAGTAAAGGACATCTTGATTAAAATGAACCATTGTCAAATAGTTGACAGCTTTATATCATATACTCTGCTATTAAATAAATGTTTACAGTACAAGGTCAGATGCAAAAGCCACTAATCACCAGTCAAAAATGAGATAATGATACTAACTGAATGCTCTTGGCATGTATTATACATTCATCGCAGTCATTCAGAAATACTGCTTTGTTGGCAGAACCAGCTAAACGCTGCGTCCATGATCTCTGAAAGCCAATGTTGACATTTGAAATCACCTAAAAAACATGCCCCTACTCAAATAGAATCTGGACCACACAGATGCAACCCAGGCAATGATTTCGGTAAGTAGACACGCATCTTACTGCTGACTACTGGCTACAAGTTGGTTTTGATAGTCGGCCTGACTCCCTTTTCCAAAGTGTTTTTCAGAAATGACGCACCCCGCCTTTAAGGTGGGCACATTTGTTAAATAGCAATGAAATGACTAATGTGACATTTGATAAAATAAGGCATTTCAATGACTAAATAATAACCTTTTCATTGCCAATAAAGTGTGAAACTAAACATAAGATAAGAGCCTGATAAAAAAATCCTCATTTCCTCAAACCCGATGACACTGAGACTAACAGACCCAGTTCCTGTTGCATTGAAGCTCTTCAAACCATTAATCTACTGGCCTCCCATCATTCTGATGCCCAGACGATGTCTGACCAGTGACCACCGAAAACTTCCCTTCATTTCTAAATTTTAAATTCTTAATAAATCTTAATGTACACTCAAAATAGTGCAAAATAGCACTAAAAGTGGTTCACTGGCTCGTAATCATAGGGGATCTGTTTTAAGTGCTATATAGCACCCGTGTAGAACCCTATTGTGCTATATAGAACCATATGTGTATGTGTGTGTATGATTCTGTGTGAGGGCATGATTTGAGGAATGGTATGAAAGTATTTGTAATATATGTACCAGGAGTAGCACTTTAAATTTCATTGTAACAACATTTGTAATGTTTTTATGATGACAATAAATGATGATGATGATGATATGGTGCTATAGTGGTGCTATATTACCACTGTACCGTTCCTTATAGGTGCTATATAGCACTAAAAATGGTTCCCCTATGATTACGAGCTTTCAGTGTTATTTAGCACCAACCACTTCCTTTAACTTTTATTTTAAATTATTAAAACTTTTAATTCACATAGATTTTCATAATATAGAACTCAATTTATAGTATAGGATCAGCTATGTCTGGCTCTCAAGTACTTTTCCCCACAGGGTTTTCTCCTTGGAGTTTTTTTCAAAACCTTGGGAGTCAGCTGACATTAGCTTAACTTAGAATTATGTTACATAATGCTCACTATTACGAATTACTAGTACTTGTACGAATTTCTAGTACTTTGCCACTTTGTTGTCCTATGATTTTAGTGTTTTCTCTTGTTTTTATTAATGTAAAATTGCTTTGGAACAATTAAACAATTGTGAAAAACGCTTTAAAAATGAACTGAATTAAAAACATGTCAGACGAATTTTATATGAATTAAATAGTGTAAATTAATACCGTACAGTCATTTTGAAAATTGCTTTGTGTGTTTTTTAAACAAACTAAATAAAAAAACAGAACTTGAATTGTTTTAACTACAGTTTGGTTTCATTAAAGCTCCTATTATAGCAGATTATATTATTAATAATAATTTTAAAACAGTATGTAGTCAAAAAGTGTAGTTTATTATTGACAGAGCTCCCGGTGACCGGACTTACTGGAGATCTCTGATTCTTTGTGGCCCTCTTGTGGTTAAAAGCAGTTATCGTTCTTATCTTTGTAAACTTAAGAAATGTAAGGAATTTCTTTTGTCTCTTAATGCTGATATTTCTTTTCAGTAGCTCATCTAGCAGATGTTGAAAAACCGGTAACATAAAATAGGTCGCAGGTGTGAACCCATACTGTAAATTCACTGTATTGTCTTAAAACATTTGTAAGGAATAATTGATGACGTGCCATTGAATTATTCTAAACGTTTCTGTCATGTGATCTGGGGTGCAAGACTTCACACTGCTATAGTTTGCAAAATGACAAATTAAATAGCAGCCTTAAAGAAATAGTTCACCTAAAAACAAAACAAATATATATATATAATATAAAAGTATGTCATAATTCATAATGTATGCACTCTCATGTTATTCAAAAACTATATGACTTTCTTTTTTTTCTGTGGAAATAATCCAGAACACATTTAAAATAAATAAATAATCTAGACTTTATATTTAATGTTAATCTAATGAAAGTGATCAGGGAGTGGGGCTATCAAGTAGTTCAATAGCAGTTAATAAAAAAGATTGTTGTTTGAAAAGCTACATGAGCTTTGTTTATGTGGCTGTGGGATTACAAACAAAACAGGGCTCTTTTTATAAAAATCCATTACACATCATGTTTCCACAGGAGGACGAGGAAAAGATGGATCACCTATCATTACCTTCCCAGAGTTTTCAACCTTTAACGAAGTTTCAGATGAGGACTTTGTTAACGTTGTCACATACCTGACCAGCATACCAAGGTAAAACCTCACGTATTCTTCTTCTTATCTTTAAAATCATAGAGAATAACATGCAAAATATTTAGCAAAGGCAGCAGTAAGTGTGATCAACGTCCTTGATTGCCTTTACGACAGCTTTTGTAGTTTCAATGTCACGTGAGATCAGTTTTACAGATTGGCTTTATCATGGCCTGACCTTCACATTCCTAAATGCTTCTGTATTTCTTAATTTTCCTCCTTAGCATGGATGCAGCTAGCATTGGTTTTGTCATAATCCTGGACCGCCGGAAAGA
Source organism: Paramisgurnus dabryanus (assembly GCF_030506205.2). Classification (NCBI taxonomy): domain Eukaryota; kingdom Metazoa; phylum Chordata; class Actinopteri; order Cypriniformes; family Cobitidae; genus Paramisgurnus; species Paramisgurnus dabryanus. The sequence continues at coordinate 22,498,061 of NC_133350.1, read as the reverse complement.
CAAGTGGAATTCAGCAATAGCTTCTCTGACTCGAATAGCGGTTTGTATTGGGTTGATGATGTTTAAAGATTGATGATGACGCACTTGTTTTGAGTTGCTTTTAAATGTGTCAAACCACAAAGTACCCGTGAAACCAACCGCTGCGTGTTAGTGAGAAAAATGCATATCTGAAAATGAGAGACAAAAGTAAGGAGAACTTAAAGGAACAGTTCCTTTGTTCACAATTGAGGCATTGTTCACTCATCTGAATTTAAGGCCAACATTTACTAAAATATATCAAATCTGACAGTAATCACCGCTGTCAAACTCCAATAGGAGTTCAGTATGTGCTTATGTTGAATGCATATTTGTGGAGTTATCATTTATAATATGTTTATATTAAAGCAACACCAAAGAGTTTTTTTTACCTTAAAATAACGCTTCCAAAAAAGTTTCAGTGGTTCATCCACTCAAAACAGGGTGAATGGCACTTTCACATTCGCTTTGCAGCCCTCTATCGGCCAAAACCGCACTAAAGAAGTTTCCAACCGTCGGGTAGTGGTCCTGTAGTCCGAGTGAATACTACAAAAACTTGCTTTACGGCAGACCTACAATCCAATCAGAGCCAGCTATGCCTCAGTATTTATGACAGTGGGTAATGGACAATTACGCTTCTAACCTGTAGGGGGAGCAAAGAGCCAAAAGTCTTTGGTGTTGCTTTAAGAATTACTGATAAATTCAAAATATGTAAAAATTAGCCATTTATTTTATTATGCAGTTTCAAGTTTTAAAGATCAATTGAAGAATACTAAACAAAATATAATTCAGTGCCAATTATTTAAAATGATAAGCAGGTTGCAAAAGTTACAAAGTCGTACCTGGCAATAGACATAGGAAAGCTCTGACTACAGAATCCTTTCATGATTGCAGCAATATACACAAAGAGTTGTGTGCTTGCATGAGTCTTTTGCCAAGCCACATTATATACACATGAGACAAAGACTCACAATATCATTGGTTGGTCAGGAGCACCAAATGGAACTGTTAACAATCTGTGATCTAGATCTCCTCTGGAGGACACACCTTTAGCCGGAGTGCAGATTAGGCCTTAGGTTTGATACCAAACATAAAGATGAAACCTTAGTATCACTTTATACTTGATACTTTTAGTGATCTAAACCAAGAGGAAGTATGGTACAGGGAGAAGGAATTTTTTGGAAAAGTAGAGGTTAAATCCTGGTTATCAGCGCCACCTGGGGTTTTTATTGATTTACGGGTTTCTCCACAAGCAAACCCAATGGTGACCACTTGACCAGCTACCTTACAAGACTTCGTTCACACTGCAAACATTTATGCTCAATTCTGATTTTTTGCTTAGATCCGATTTTTTGTTGGACTGTTCACATCACGTGGCTAAAACCAGACAGCTGTTTGTGGTCCTGAACTGCATCGCATGCGCAAAAGAACAATATTACTACGTCACGCACAGCATGCGGTAATTCATGTATACTCTTATGCAGGGTTCACACCAGACGTGGTAGAGCCTTCAAGCGCGAGTGATTTACATGTTAAGTCAATGCAAAGACGCGTTTCGGCATCCTGTGGCGCGGTATGCGCAGTGCGGCTGGCGCGTTCAGCTTGAATCGAGTGTTGCCGCGGGAAACACGCGAGTTGAAAAATCTGAACTTCAGCGGATTTCCGCGCCGCATTAACCAATCAGGACCTTGCTGTAGTAGTGATGTGATTACAGGAAGCGAGCCGAGTGGCGGAGTCGCAGCGGAGTTGCAGCAGCCCCTTCTTATGACGAAAATTTCCTTGAATGACTAGAATTTCACGCGCGGCTTGAAATGAAGTGAGTGAACTCAAATGTTCAAGCATCCAACTACGCCTCTACCGTGGCTGGTGGGAATGCACCATTATGCTGCGTTCAGACCAGCCACGGTAGAGGCGTCAAGCGCGAGTGATTTAAATGTTAGGTCAATGTGAGGACGCGTTGATGCACATCTAGAGGTCTTGCGGCGCGAATGAGGTGTTTAGTGCATCGCGGTAGACGTGATTCCACCTCATTCGCGCGGGAATGACACAAATTGATCGTTGCCCCGGCAAACGTGGGAGTTGAAAAATTTGAACTTTGGTGGATTTCCACGCCATGTTAACCAATCAAGGGACCTTGCTCTAGTAGTGACGTGATTACAGATGGCGAGCGGAGTCGCAGAAGCCCCTCCCATGACGCGAATTTCCCAGTGAATGTCTTAATGACTAGAATTTCATGCGCGAATGAAGCGAGTAAACTCAATATATTCAAGCGGCAACCTAGACGCAGTACACGAGATTTTGACGCCTCAAACGCGGGAAACACGAGAGTTGAAAAATCTGAACTTCAGGGGATTTTCGCGCCACGTTTACCAATCAGGACCTTGCTGTAGTAGTGATGTGATTGCAGCAGAGTTGCAGCAGCCCCTTCTTATGACGAAAATTAAAACAACACATTAGTGTTGATTCTGGGACTATAAACTATAAATGCACCCCGTTCTGTGTTATGATTGACACAACACATTTTGAGTTACTTTTAACACAACTTGTGTTATATTTTAACACAAAATCTACACAAAATTACACATAATGTGTTAAAATTACACATGTGTTAAAAGCTTAACGCACAAAGATGTGTAAAAAATTAACACATTCTTTCTTAGAGTGTATAAGGCGATGTGCAACAGAAGCTTAATATTTAATGTCTTGAATGTTTTTAAGTGGTTTTACAAATCACTTAATGACCACCAAAATGACTGTTGGTGCATTTTTCCGCAATTGTGACGCATATCAATCTAGAATGACGTAAAAGTCGCATGAATTCAGACATGCTTGTTCAGACTGATGTCGCATTGCGAAACATCTGACCTGTATCTGATCAAATATTATATTGACAAATTCTTGTTCAAGTAACTTTATCACCCTTTATTACTTAATTACCCTGGAGAACATTTCGAAGTTTCCAAGTGCACAACAACCAGACATTTAGTTGTAGTCATTGGTGACCAGCTGACCTTTGCAGATCACATCGCAAGGTCATACAGATTTGCATTATGCAACATCAGGAAAATCTGGCCCTACCTTAGCTTAGTGCACAACTCTTTGTCACGGCACATGTCATTTCTAGACTGCACTTTTTGCTAGTCTTTTAAGGGCATTCATTTAACCATCATTGTTGCTTGCTGGTGAAATGATCTTCAAAAACTGTCCTATTAGCTGCAAACCCACATAATATAAAAAAAAAATTAAAAACACATGCTTTATTAACAATTGACAGGAACATGTTGAGTTATCACCCAAAACTTTCTTTTGAAATGTGTAACTTTGCACTTTTGATATTATTATCTACTAAAGATAGGTCACTTATTTTTCCTCTTTTTGTAATCTGCTTTGGACAGAAGTGTTTTCTATACTTAAATGTAAATGTAATTTGTCCTGTATTACAGTAGCCCAATTTTACAGAAAGATTTGCTCAAACATGTCTACCAGGGTTGCTGCTGGTCAAATGGGTGCCCTATGCGGACTTTTACGGTGGTGCCCCCTTTAGTTAAAAACAACAACAAAATCACACACAATTATAGTATGTGTGAGAATATAACTTTATTAAAATGCTGTTATAATTTTTAATTGTATTTTAACAGCAACACAAACTACATTTATACAAATATGCAATTATATATTATAGCCTATATTTCTGCATCTGTACCTGTGTAGCTAATGGACTTTGCTTAGTCTAATATGACAAAACTAATCTTACATGTCAATATAAATCCAAGCAATTTACCAAGAATTACTAAATGTCTTTCTTGTAAGTAAATTAAAAGTCAGCTTTAAGAAAACGGCAGATTTCTACTAACAAAAGCAAAAGATGGTATGTATGGTTATGATGCAATGGAAGGCGCGTCATCTGCTTACTCACCGCGAAAATGCTGTATATAACGTCATATAGTTTGTATGTATGTTGCTGTGATTCATGTTAATACAGAATGAAACTTTTTATTTTCTGAGCAACCCCGGGGGAGTTGGAGCCCTACGCAAACTGTGTACTCTGTGTATAGACCTTTTGCGAGTAGACGTCACAGTTACGTCACTGCAAGCTGTGCGTGCAATGTGGTGGCAGAAAAACAGTGTAAATGAATTATACACGAGTGAAACTAGCAAGATAACTCACTAGAAAATGTCTTGTTGTGCTGCTGAGTGTCAGAATAGGAATGCCATAAAAGATGGCCTTCATTTTTATAAAACAGCGTCATCGAAGACACCGTTTGATAGATAAACATACGTGTTTATGGTTGCAATAAGCCCTTAAACGAACAGACTGGAATGATGAAATCATCTGAAAATCTTTTAATAATTAAAATATAAAATAATTAGAATTCTGTCGAAGTCTGATCCCACTATTGCATTTCCATTACATTAAGTTTATAATATATTTAGAAAGATTAAAGATTTGAATGGATTATACTGAAAAAGCAATAATATCACAATTTATTAAATATTTCATAATTTTTCCGTTTCTATTATTTACAGTGTGTTTACGGAATTTATAGTAGAATGCATGATAGTATTGATTTTATATGTACTTTAGCGATTCATACTGTAAAAATAATTGATTTACCAATAAAGAACAATACATATACATTACAGTACATACATGCACATACATCAGTAGCCAAGCCATTTAAACTTTAAATTTATCTAAAAAATAAACGTAACGTGATGAAAATGCTATAAGAAACATTACACTTAAGGGAAACAGAGAAACAGACTTTGACCGAACACCGGATTCAGAAAAATCACGGTTTAACGCTAAAACACTTCACACCGCTACTGCAGAGCTGTCATTTTCTGCCACAATTTGGGCTCCGCCCACAAAAAACATCATCTTTGTTTGCAAACATGCAAATGGTCTATAGGGAACGATTTCTACTTTTGTAATTTTACAAAATAAAAGGCATATACATTTGAAAACGGCATAAGGGTAAATGAAAATGACAGTTTACAAGATCTATATTCTGATTTTATAAAGTTTTAAAGAAGATAGGAAAGGTTTTTTTACTGTCCGAAAAAGGTACAAAAGACGTCATCAGGGCAGGACCCTTTTTCACCTTTGTACCTAAAAAGTCCATATTAGTACATCAAAGCAGCATATCTGTAACTATTAAAGGGTACCGCCCAGTGACAACTTTTGCACCATATTTTACTGACAGTGTGTGGTTTCACACATAAATGTTTTAAGTTAACACCATAGAAATGTATGTAAATCATAGTAATAAAATCTGTTTCTAACGTCCTTTCAATGTCACTGTTTGAGCGAATATATAAATATCTCTTTTTTTATGTATTCTTGTTTTTATGTCCAAAAGAGGTCCTTCCCAGGAAACCTGCAGCTCGTGTTGGTTCTGAAACCATCGCGTTTCTTCCAGAGGACCTTCGCCGACTTCAGTTTACGGTTACATCGAGATGATTTTAAATTAAAGGTACCGGTAAGCATGATTTCGCCCACTCTGAGTCTTCAGCACGCCCGTGCATCCTGTGCATACTGCCGAAAACATCTGTAACAGTGATCACTCATTCACTAAATTGTTGACACATACCCTGTCGCCCTATTGCATTATGCATGTCCGAAAGGGTGTTAACTTACAGATTGTGTGTGCCGATGATCTCGTCTGCTTTGTGTTTTTACACCACTGAAGTAAACACAGGGCACACTGCTACAAAGACATCAGTGAGTTTTGCATTGTGGAGAGTGTACAGTATGCTAATGACTGTTGTTGCTTGTATTGTAAGTCATGGTGGTGAAATTGCAATGTATTCAGTGGCACAAATGCAAACAAACACACACACACACACACACACACACACACACACGCACACGCACACACATACATCTTTTGCATGCAATGTTCATCTGCACGTGACATTGAGGATTTAGCGTGTAGGGGTTAAGAGACAGATCCATAACATTTCTGTGAAAGGCATGTTTGTGTGTCAGGGTTTTTGTGGTTTAAAAAAAAAAAAAATGGTGTGTAGATGGGTTGTGGTTGTGTCTATACACCTACACAGTTTAAACAGACCCAGATAAAAACATGAAGACACCGGTTGTCTTTACATCACTTTTTTAACAAGTAACATAAGAAACTCTGTGACTTTAGATTTGATCTGTACGATTAAAGTTATGGAAAAGCCTAAATAATCCAAAACATATTTAATTAGAAATGCATACATTATGGGTAATTTCATCTTTTTCTCCCTTGTAGATTGTTATGCTAAATTCCTTGTCAGACTTGCATGGCTACATTGACAAAGGCCAGCTGACCTGTGATCTGGGGGGATCATTGGACTATTGCCACAGTCAATGGATTCACCATCGCACAGTGAGAAAGACCCTTACAATGTTATTTAGTTATTTATTTTAATAAGTGAACCCGATAATTCACCCAAAAATTGCCTCATGTAAGTTTGAACCCCCATTGTCTTTCTTTGTTTCTCAGAACCCAAATGCAGAAGTGTTTTTCAGTAAACGTTATCTGTATCTGTATCATGAGTAAATATCTTAGGGACTCTAAAAATATATGACACAAGTCGAGAGAAGTTATTTATGTAACATCTTTACGTCATTTTGAAGCTTTAGAGGTTTTCTTGTTACCATGGGACCATCCACTTTCAACAACACTTTTATTTTTAATCTGTCACTGTGTCTAAAATCGTCCGCATCTTGTTCCATACCATATATAGTAGTAGGCAAAAATCGGTAGGCAAAGTGAGCAGTCTGTCCGAATTCATAGTATTGGAAAAATAGAATGTGAAAAGTTCCCATATAACCTAAATTTTAAAGTGTTCATCCCGTGTTATAAAGGAGTCCCTGAACGAAAAAAAAAGAAAAAGAGAGAGATATCGTTGAATCATATTATAAAATTTCAGAAAGCAGTAACATGGCTCTATACACATACTGTACAAATACATAAGGAAAACAACTTGTTTTCCAACTTGTGCTTGTTTAACATCCAAGTTAACATCTCACTTGTTGTCATCACCATGAACATTAAAGAAATAACTAGATGGCACATTGGCTTATGGATTGTGGGTCAGAGTGCCACCATATTAGTAGTGGCAACTTCTCTATTTATCTCATAGCAACTGGAGGTAAAAATGCCTCCCCTCGCGTGCAGTTTAACCATCACACACGTCAAAACAAGTCTCGGGAAATTACCTTTCACAAGTAAGATGAAAGAGTTGTTTTTTGATAGACAGTTGGCAACTGGAGGCAGACTATTAATAGCTAGAGATATCGATGTTTAGCTATGAATGTTGATACTTAATGAGAATGCAATGTTTACATGTTTATTTATGTTTTTATATATTATTTTATATATATATATATATATTACATATTAGAGTTATATTAAACTGTCAGTCTTACTGTAGTTCGCTGTTTATCTAACTTAGTGATGTAATGAAGGTTTCCTAAAGAGAAAGAAGAGAAGGGTTTTCCTCAAATAAATCCTCAAATAATCCTTATAGTCTATTGTTAATTGTTGTTTTATATGTTATAGTGTATGTATGCTATATTTTTGTGCTATAAAAACTAATGCAGACTGTCACTCTTTGATTTGGATTTGCTGATTTTAAAAAGCACAAGAAAACCAAATACTTGGGGTCAACAATACAAAAAGCGATATTTACAATGCAAAGAATTTATTTTATTTCATGTACATTAAGTTATATTACATTAGGGATGCCTCCGCAAGCCTTAAGTCTTAACAATCGACATTCTGTGCAACTGTACACTAAAAATTAATGTACTCCACACAGTTATCGGTTGAGAAATGTAAAAGTTGTGGTGTTTTAAATCTAAAAAAGGCGCCCAATTCAGCTCCCCAATTTAGTCTCATTTGTTTGCTGGCAACTCTTGCCACTTTCAATATGGCACGCACTGACCCATCACAGCAGCTGACCAAATAAGCCAATGAGTGGTCTAGTTATTTCTATGTCTATGGTTATGATGACCTATTTCATGTGAAGTATAAACATGGCAAATGTAGTTTGTCCGAATTTTATTCATACTACCCAAATTTTTACTATATAACTATATAGAACGTAGTGTTTTAAAGGGGACATATCATGAAAATCTGACTTTTTCCATGTTTAAGTGCTATAATAGGGTTCCCAGTTCTTTTATCAACCTCAAAAATGTGAAAAAGATCAACCCAGTAACTTAGCTTTGGTAAACCATTCTCTGCAAGCATGTGAAAAAATAGCTCATTGAAATTTTGCTCCCCTTGTGATGTCAGCAGGGGATAATACCGCCCCTTAATCTGCACTATCCAACCACGGCACTGCCATTTAGTGCAGAGATTAAAATGTGGTTTATGTTTGGATTTTCATAAGAACATTGAAAGACAATTGGAGATTCAACTACATGAGGGAAAATAAAATGATAATGTTTTAATTTTTTGGTTAAACCATCCCTTTATTTTTCTGATCTTCTAACGAAGTAAAGTTACTATACATTTTAATGTTACAATATCAATGCAAATGTTTGTGATTTCTGTGTTTATCTTTTATATTATATTATATTGTGCTTAATTATATAATTACTTGGGAAATTTTTTTTTTCAAACCATGACCAATGGTAAATATTATGACAGTCACAGTCAAAATCATTTATTGTCATATGTTGTGTAAATCTACTCAAATAGGAGACAGAGCCTTTCAATATTTTTTCTTCTATCAAAAAGGTCATACAAACATGCAGACAAAGATCAACTACCCTCTTATTCCTGATACACCCCTGCTGCCACTTCTATATTTACTCACCAATACGATGCAGTTTTACCATCTATGGATAAACATACTTGTTGATCAAGGAACTTAAACCCCCTTATGTTAAAAGAAAAGAACATCTCATTACATTCTTTTCCGCTAAGCGACCCACATTGCCTTCCTGTGTTACTTTTTCTATTTCACAGCTTTTACAAACAATCATCACAGACAGAGAAAGCAAACAACACACATAAATGCTAAAATGCACACTATTCAATAGTTAAAGTTAATATAAAATTTTCCATTGCACGTAGGACAATTTCTTAAGGTTTGCTTTGGTTTTGGGATGAAATGTTCCATGTTATACATTATAAACATACATATTATTGAGATTGGTCTGAATGTTGTGCCCGTAGGCTGTTGAGAATTTCGCATTAACGGTAAAGAACACAGCACAGATGCTGCAGCAGTTTGGAAGTGACCTGGCAGAAACTGAACTTCCCAACGATGTGCAGTGCACCAAAGATTTACTCGTCACCCACACCCAAAAACATGATAAACTCAAGGTACAGTCATGTATGAAACATTGATGTGGTTTTGCTTAGCAAGATTCGTAGTACACTTGTTTCGACCCAAGGTTGGGTCATATATGGACGGTTTAAGGTCTAGCGTTTTACCCAACCATAGGTTGAAACAACTCATTTATTGTTGGATAGATGTGTTATTGCAACTTGCTTTATATAACTGATATAACTAAGGCCTAGTACTGTTTTAATCTAAACCTTGCCTGGGAAACTGTCCCTTAATGATTTAAATTGAATAGATTTTCCTCTTTTTATTGCTTAAGCCAAGGCAAATAATATTTTTTTGTTTAAAAACTGATTAAAGCTAAAACAGATAACTTACTTCATTGTCTGTGGGAAGTTCACACAATGATTTCATATCATTGGATTCAAACACTGTATGTCATGCAAAACCTTTGCTTTACCACATGCAAAACATTTTCATTTATTTATTCGCAGGATGAACTTCAATTGGCTGTAAAACAAGGACATACCCTGCTATCTTGTATCAAAGACCAAGCCAACAAAACTGAGAACCATGTACTAAACCCAGATGAGATAGAGAATCAAACAACCGTCGAGAGGTGTGCAACATACAAATACAAAATTATTTTATAGACCACTTATTTTGTTCCCAGGTGTAAAACATTTTAAAGGGAAATCACTATTAGTATAAGCGGAGGCCGAGCAAATCATTTCATGAAAGATTAGGACAGACACATTTTTATATCAAAATATGTAAACTAAATGGGGAAAATATGATAGGGTGTGTTTTGATTTTAATATGATAAGTCTATTTCCCTTTATTTGCATGCTCTGCAAACTGGGTTCAAATTTGCGTCCACTTATGGATTCGGCAGATGCTTTGATCTGTTTATACAGTGCATGCACTACACCACATGTTTAGTTCCTATTACAGACCTGTTGTTATTTTTTAAAGACAAGAGTCATCTCACCTTTCTCATTTTGCATGTACACAGTGACACATCAACCCACTATCACGAAATTACGTACCTATAGTCACGTACATTTGTGAGTCTTAAGCTTGACACTGACACGGGATTCCGCCTTTTTGCGTGAACATGTCACACAATTCTGTTTACGTGTCACTGTCACATATTTGTTCCTTAACTGTTTTGTCCTATTGTCTTACCATTGTCGCTTCGGTTTAGGATTAGATTTACATAAAATGACATCCTTACCCAAACCCAACTCTAACCCCAACGCCATGCTTTAAAAATCATAAAATATTAAAAAATAAATAATGAAAACCAATACTTAAAGTGACATCCTAATGCAAACACCAAATCTAACCCTAAACTGAAGCGTCAATGGTTTGAAAATAGGACAAAACTGTGTCAGTGTCACGCTTAAGACTCACAAATTTTACGTGACTATAGGAACATCATTTCATGATACAGGGTTGGACACATAGGCTACTAAAAGTGTTTGTTTGCTCTTTCTTCTCAGGTTGTTAGCACAGCTCGATGAGACCGAGAATGCATTTGAACAGTTCTGGTCCAAGCATCACTTGAAGTTAGAGCAGTGCTTACAGCTACGTCACTTCGAGCAGGACTTCAAAGAGGTACAGTGTATTGGATGTAACACAAATGAAAGCCTATGACCTCTACAGTATGTGCTTATACTGTATATCGCAAGTTTAAAGAGCCCCTATCTTACATTTCATGATTTTACTTTTCATTTGGTGTAGGGATGTTAACAATTAATCGATCTTTGATTAATTGTCAATAAGAATTAAATTAATAAAACTTAACGATTGTCGAAAAAACAAGCACGTGTGCGCGGCGCCTGCACAAAGCACATACAGCCGTGAAAACAAGTTTTAGAAGTTAAACTAGCCATGATCACAATGATGCTCGATGCAAAACACATACCTCGGCTTTTTAACATCATGCGAGATGAGGCTGGCTGCTAACGCAACGAAATGGCATCCAGAGTGGATCTGATAGGGTCCGATACAGAAAATACAAATACAGTTTACTTCAGGGAAGCCTGAAGAGAGAATTTATATTTAGGGATAAATTCTGGCAAGAAACTAAAATGTAAACTGTAAATGACTATCATTACACTCAGAACTCCCGCAACATTGATCATCATTATTGATTGGCTGAGCCGCTACACGCTAAACACTGTTGCGGGTTTTCTAATGAGGTTGAAATCTTCATAATATAAGTATCTTTGCTGAAAGTACGCTGCAGATCTAAGATGAAGTGACAACGGGACAAGTGCCGTTCTTGTGCTTCTTGAATAGCCTATAATTACAACAAACGGTATATAAACGACTTGGAAAGTGAGGTGAATAACTAGAAAAATAAAACTGGATAATAATGAAACTTTTATTTTGTCATGGACGCACGGACTTTCATGCGACTTTTAGAGTGCCCATATGAGGCGGAGTTTACATCAAAACACTAACTACATTGCCTTCATTTTATTACTATATATTTTATTTTGCACGAGGAAGCTTGCGTTTTTTCCCACACTTTTGTCATTGGCTAGTTTAGCCTATGCCAGTGGTGCCCAAACTTTTTCAGCGTGCGGCCCCCCTTGTGTACAGTGCATTTTTTTGCGGCCCCCCGAAAGAAAATTTATGACACAAACTGTTTTAAAATGTAATATTTGAATTAAACAAAACATATAAAAATATACCTAGTAGTGCTGTTGGTTAGTTGGCTTATTATATTTTATGTTAAATTACACAGAATTCATGATAAATGAATGTATTTTATACTGGGGCCCCCCTGGCACCATCTCGCAGCCCCCCTGAGGGCCCCGGCCCCCAGTTTGAAAACCACTGGCCTATGCCACTGCAGTAAAGGTTTATTGCACCATTGCAACGATTATTAGATTAATTGATCGTTAATTTAAATGATCTTCGAATATGGGAAATTGCATAAATTGACATCCCTAATTTGGTGTGTAAGTGTGTGTTAATAAATGTTAACGATCTGCAAAGTTACAAATCCCGAAGTCTATGATTATGCAAATTATCGTCTCCAACTAAAATCTCTTTACTTGGCCTACAATGAATGGAAGGATTAGGCAACAGTTTACTTCCGAACCGAGTTGACATGGACATGATGCACATTATCATAACTCCACCCACTTCTGGCTCACAGCCTGTAGGTAGTCTATATTTTCCTATTTAAAGAATTTACTTCTGACTAAACCATGAATCAAACACGAGTTTTGAACTGTGTAGAGTAGTGGTTCTTTGTCGTTTCTACGATCACAAATAGAGGTCGACCGATTTATCGGCCGGCCAATTAATTGGCCGATTTTTGGCATATTTAAAAAAAATCGGCTTTGGCCGATTTTGCTGCAAAATTAGGCCTATTAATATGCAGGCGCATCTGCGGGCACCTAAGCGTTGTTGTAGAACTCGTGACGCTGCCTCTCTCTGCAAGCAGATCGCTCCCGTCCCATGTGTGTGCAGCCATGCCTTGTTCACAAACAGCTTTAGTAAACGATGGCGGGATCGCGCGAATTAAGCAGCCAGTACAACAGCGCGACAGGCTTATGTCGGGCCAAAGATTAGGCTCCTTTCAAGTGATTAATGAGTGATGATGAGTTTTGTTTGCGTGACAGAGAGAGCAGAGCCGCGCGCGCACGCTTTCTGTCTTTAAACTGTCTCCCTGCTTTTATTACTCAAAACAAAACTGACTCGATGGCGAAAGGTCGGAAGACCAAATCATATCCACCGAGGAAATGTTTTTCGTGTTGTTACAGTGACACTTTGTTTACAGTTTTGCGCTGCTCAGCCTGGATTAGAACACAGCGCGTCCGATTTGCGAACTGACTCCTTTGAACGATTCGTTTGAATGAACGGTTGAAACAACAGATCTGTCCCAACACTAAACTCACAAAACGTCACTGTCAGCACAATCAGTCACTTATAGGGCCTCAGAAATGAGAATCTAAATGTGTTTAGACAGATTTGCCCTAAATAACAGTCTCAACTAAAAACATAGACTTTACTATGTTAACTTTATGATGAATAAATAATTTATCAGGTCTACCAAATAAGGATTTTATCCTACAAAGCAATAAAAGCCATGGTAAAAACGGATCAAAGATGATGACAGCAGTGTCAGGTATTATCTGTGTCTGATAAATGCATGGTGCAGAAGAGGTTGTAAAACTCTTCAGAAAGACCAGTCATAATTTTTTTAAATACTTTGACTTAAATAGTGACATTTTTACATTAAAAATATCTGCTAATGATGAGAACATTTTGATTATTATGTACATATAGAAAATCGGCCAAACATATCGGCCATCGGCTGCCCTGATTTCTAAATATCGGCATCGGCCAGAGAAAAAGCCATATCGGTCGACCTCTAATCACAAATGCAGACATGGTTTTATGTTTTAGTATCCTTACCGTATCAATCTGCTACATTCTGCTCTAGCCACACTGGCAAAGTTAAAGGTCACGTTCTTCCTGATACCATTTTTATAATTTTAGTTAGTGTGTAATGTTGCTATAATAGCATAAATAATATCTGTAAAATGATAAATCTCAAAGTTCACTGCCAGGCGATATATTTTCTTTAAAAGTCCCCTTTTAAAGCCTACAGCGAACATCCCGTTTGGACTATAGCCCTATAAGAGTTTTTAACTAAGCTCCGGCCACATGAATACGTCAGTCGCCAGTTAAGCTCAAATGGCTCTGCTAAGCTAAGCTGCTGTCGAATCACAACACACTAAACTACAATCAGAACTTGTAACGTATTTCTAAAGGTGTCACTTCATAGGACAAGGAAGACATCAACCCGTATTTAGGGAAAAGTAAATTGTGAATGATGAGAATAAAATCTCAGAATGATGAGAAATCGACATGTTTGAGAAAGGTGAGGCATAGAGGAGCAACAATAATGTACAGTATGTGAAAAATAATGTGTTTTTTAATCCATAAACCATGTGATCACATTGCATTACACCAAATATACAAAATAATGTTCATTTTAGCAATGTAATATAGGGGCTCTAAATACTGTATGTCAGTTGCTTGGTCAAACAGCTTGAAACTGAAATCTTTTGCATTTTTTTTTATATATCAGGTGAAGGTTTCTCTGGACAGTCTGATGGAGGCCTTACTAGGCCTGTCTGACAGTGCGGACTGCGTGCCTCGATTTGAAAACCTACTAGGAGATCTTAAAACCTTGGAGGACAAAGCTCAGGTCACAACACAACTACATTATCTATTGGTTCGCTCTGTGAATTTGGTTACTACTGGGGCACCCCGGTACTTCAGATCAAAACACTGTGTAATAGTTAACATTCAAATTATATTTATGCATTTGGCAGACACTTTGAATAAAAAGCTTGCACTACCTTCATGAGCAATGACCTTGGCATTTTTAGCACAATGCTTTAAGTAAAATATTGGTGACCCTGCCTATGAAATACGAAACTGAAAGTTTTATTATCCAATTATGGAGCATCAAAGTTTGATTGATTTCACATTGATTTCAATCTTTGACATGATCTCTCAATCAGTATTAAAGATCTCAAGGTAATCGCATAATGTTCTTTACATTATGTAGGATGTCAAGACAGTAAATAACAAAACATGAATATAGCTGGGTTCTCACAGGCAGTGTCACATGAATATATTAAGTGAAAGTATGCCATACTTTGATGAGCCAATAAGAACACAGTAACATCTCAAACCTAGCGTTTATCATTTAACAGCACTGCACTGCAGTTAAGCACTAATAAAAATCAATCCAATGCCATGTTTAGTAATATCTTGATATGTATTGTGCTATAGACGGTTTCATCTGATGCACGTGATACACGTCTGGATCCGAACCTTACTTCCGGTTTCGTTTTGACTAGTTGCTAAACTGATCTCTTGAACAAATGCCTCTTCGAAAATAACACATGTTTTGGTTTCCTAGGTAATCTATGTGTTGTTTTTTTGCTTGTTATATAAATAAACTACGTTTAAAGTACTTTGTTGTTATGTATTATTAGCGGAGTTTACCGGAAGTTACGTGCGGACCGCGACAGCCGCTTGTTTATGTTATTATTGCTGAAACCGTCTATACAGGAGTGCTTAGAAAAAGCCCAGCTTCACGCCCAGCATGGCGACCAGCTAATCCAAAGCAACCACTACGCCGTGGACTCCATCCGTCCCAAGTGCGTCGAACTCCGTCGGATCTGCGATGACTTTAGCAATGAGGCCAAAAAGAAGCGGGACATTTTGACCAAATCACTTGAAATCCATAAACGAATCGACGAGGTAAGTGAAATATTTCCAGCCATGTATCCAGCGGTGAATATTGCACAAAATGCACTGCAGACAATAACTTACATCGTGTGTATTGATGCTGATGTATCGACAGGTGAACCTCTGGTGTGAGACTGGGATGTATCTGCTGGCCTCTCAGCCTGTTGACAGGTGTCAAACACAAGAAGGTGCAGAGGCAGCGCTGCGGGACATCGAGAGGTACCGGGAAACAGCAAAAGAGCAGCGACTGAGTCACCTTAAAGACCTCAGCAATCAATACGAAATTATCCTGTCAGATCTGGTCAAGGTAATTCCGATGTTTGTGAGGATCTGTGAAACCTTAGACATAAAAATGCTTTTGTTTTGTATTTTTCAGATTTTGTTGCATTACATAGTTTATTTTTTGCATAAGAATTTGGTTAGTTTTTTATATGGTTTCCAACTTGCGCTTAAATTAGCAATTTGAATAGAATCTGAAATATTTTAATGTGCTTCTTTGTGTTACAAATTTCCAAAATCTTCAAGGTTCGAAATTGTTGTTCATTTACTGTATCAACTTCCCATAATGTTTTATACCACTCTCTATTGTTGTAATATGCAGAACAAAGTTCAAAAAGTTCTGAAAACATTAGATGACGTTCAAGAAATGTTTGAGAAACGACATGCCAGTCTAAAGAAGATGTCTGCTAAACAAACAAGGCCTGTGCAACCTGTTGCACCCAGACCAGAGTCTTCACCAAAACGTCATTTACACCGAACACCACAAGCCACCGGCCCTGGTGAGTTCTGCTCAAACCAGACATGTGTTCCAGAAATGCATGCATTTCACTACCACTAGTGGTTAGTGGTATTTGTGTGAAGTACTCCTGGTCAACTTTCCCAGGTTAACCTTGTTTCTGGCATCTTGACATGCTAACTAAAGCTAACATTTACTGATATTTAAGCTAATCAGGTCAACATTCATTTGCAACATTGCAGTGAAGATCTTGTATTCTTCATTATTTTATTTTATTCTGCTTTAAAACCTACAGCATCAAATCGCAAAGGTACAGATAACTCCAGCACAAATAAGCAAAGCAGTGATGCAGAACTGGCGAAACGGAAAAATATCCGCAAAGCCAAAGGTGGCATCAAGGTAAATCATGTCATCAGTCACATATTACAAAAGTAAAAAATGTTAAAACCCAAATGCTACGTGTATAAAATATATTAGACGTATCTAAGACACACCTTAAAGGATTAGTCCATTTTCTTAAAAAAAAAATCCAGATAATTTACTCACCACCATGTCATCCAAAATGTTGATGTCTTTCTTTGTTCAGTCAAGAAGAAATTATGTTTTTTAAAGAAAACATTCCAGGATTTTTCTCATTTTAATGGACTTTAACAGAGCCCAACAGTTAATACGTAACTCAACACTTAACAGTTTTTTTTCAACGGAGTTTCAAAAGACTCTAAACGATCCCAAACGCGGCATAAGGGTCTTATCTAGCAAAACGATTGTCATTTTTTTACAAGAAAAATAAAAAAATATGCACTTTTAAATCACAACTTCTCGTCTATCTCCGGTCCTGAAAAGCACCAGCGCGACCAATGGTCCGCAAATTGCGTTTCATATATGTAACACGTGACCTTTCAACATCACTACGCATTTGCGTGAGGTCGCGCTGGCGCTGTTCAGGACCGGAGATAAACGAGAAGTTGTGGTTTAAAAGTGCATATTTTTTATTTTTCTTGTCAAAAATGACAATCGTTTTGCTAAATAAGACCCTTGTGCGTTTTGAGTTAAGTATTAAGTGTTGTTTTCTATTAAAGTCCATTAAAATGAGAAAAATCCTGGAATGTTTTCCTCAAAAAACATAATTTCGTCTCGACTGAACAAAGAAAGACATCAACATTTTAGATGACATGGTGGTGAGTAAATTATCTGGATTTTTTTGTAAGAAAATGGACTAATCCTTAAAAAAATGAATGTTTCTACAGTATATTATATGAATATGAAATATGAAATTTATATTAATTGGCATTAATTTTTAAAGAAAGATAAGACGAACACTGTAATTCATGACACCATTTGTGTAAAGATGTTGGCAAACATTTCTGATAAAAGATAGCAGAAGGAAGTTTACTCAGTGTGTGAGAAAAGCTCTAGCACAATTGGTTTGCATTTGCAAATGCAACTTGGTTTGAGATCTTGTATCTAATGCAGTGACATTAAAACATTAAAGTGTGCTTAAAAGTGTCTGGGGCAACTGTGCATACACCCATACATACGCCCCTACATTTCTCTATAGGTGCCTCAAGCTGTTTTGTGGTTTCTTACAGATTGAGGTCATGCATGAAGAAAGTCAGGGAGGTTCAAGTCATGTTCTACTGAATAATGAAACAGAAGAGACCCTCTCAAACAGACGCAGGTAAAAACAAACAACATACATGTTGTCTTTCGAAGTAAGAGGCTCACTCTATAGTATAAAGGGTTAAATAACAAAAAGCAAATGTGACCCTGTCTGTAAGAACAAATTAAATTTGAGCATCAAAGTTTGATTTTAAAACCATTTATTTCACTATAATTTCAGTCTTTAACATGATCTTACTTAGTCAATATACCAAGGTTATATTTTCACATAATGTACATTCTAAGAAAGGATGTGTTAATTTTAACACATTGTTTTGTGTTAAACATCTTAACACATTATGTGTTACTTTTACACATATGCATTAGATGTGTTGGCCATAACTAAAAACAAGATGTGTTAATTTAACAGATTCATTTTAAGATTGTAGGATGGTTTTATGTAGTAAATCATTCAAATTTGACTTTAGCCCGGTTTTTACAGGCAGGGTCACAAATAAGATGTTTGAAAAGCACATAAATATTTTTAATAGGGGCGATATTTATTAAATATGAGCATTTTTATTTCTAACCAAGTTTGTGTTCTAACTACTTAATTTGTCCTAATAATCACAAAAGCTTATAATTTTTCATAATCTTTCCTTTTGAAGTGTTACTTCATCAACAAAGTGTTTAATCATGCACTAAATCACCTAACTACAATGATTTTTTCTATGCTACACACCTCTCAGCTTTTTGTCACATGAAGTATTGACTTCTTTGTAAACATCTAATGTTCATAAAAAGCTACTCTTACTGTACATACAGCAGTATAGCTTTGTGAAATGCAAAACAAAAGGTGCCATTGTTCACACCAAACTGGTCAACAATCCTTTTTTATTAAATGCCACAAGTGGTTTAAAGCTTTGTTCCTTCATACCTTCATGACAGGTTTTGCTCTATTAATGTTTAAAAACAAGGTCATAATTCATATTATAGTTATTTTTCTGTTCTGTGTTATCTTCAGGATTTGTTTTACACCTTATAAGACATGTAGATGTGCCCATTTCTGTTTTGCACAGTACTACAGTAATTGTCAGTACAGTACATTATTTTAATCGGATTAAATTATCTGAAGTAAAATTCAAGATTTTAGTCATTCCCATTATTTTTAAAGGTGATTCTCAGTGCGTTCTCATTGTTTCAGTATTTAGACAAGTTTTGAAATAAAAAATACATTTTAGTTTATTTTAAATTTCATATTTAAAAAATGATCAATGTTAAAAACTTCATAAAAATATAAAAACCTATTAAGTGTAATTTCATAAAGTTCCCCAAACTTCTTCATTTAAATTCTAGCTTTTTTGCTAAATTTGCCATTCATTTATTAGCTATATAAAAGACATCAAGTCAGAAACCCTGTTCTAAAACACATTGTCTAATGTCACACTGAATGATTGTGGCACAGGATATCATATTTCCTAATAAATCAGTAAGGTTACACAATGATGGTGAATTACATGGAAACTGGCATGGAAAATGTAATTAAATTTGTTTGTATATGAAGAGTTTGGTTCCAAAACGCAATAAATGCCATTTAAAAAAAAATAGTTACTGCCAAAATCAGTATTGTATCAGGTCAGTATTTAAAAGTAAATTCTTAATTTTACGCAAAATCTAATATCCGCCGTGTTATTCTGTCATCTTTTCTCCCTTTTTTCCCAAAACGCAATAAACGCCAGTCCTCCTTTTCTACAGAATGCAATAAATCCGCTTATTAAAATTACAGCGCACCATTCCACGCAATGTAAACAAACAATGGCGGCGCGTTGAGTACACAGAGTCCTAGTTTTCCTCATCTAATTTGTACTTCGTGATCAACAAACAAACAAAAGCAAAATAATACTTTAATAGCATTGATAGACCTGTGATGGTTTTTTGTGACGGGAAAGAAACGTAAGCCATCAACATCTAATAATTTACGCGGGAGGCACTCGGGAGACGATCGCTTGTTCTCCAGACAGCATCTAGCTTCTCTCGTGCTAACACATTGACCCCAGGGGATCTATGAAAACTCTTCCATAATTTTACTCAAAGTCAACAAGAATCATAGCTGATCGCTGTGAAAAATGTTAAGCGACGACGTCAAGTATAACCGCGCAGCCATGACAGTGTTCCTAATATGACAAAGTAAGTGTTTTGATTAATGCCATTAATGTTTTTTTATCAGTGTGTACAACTAGTCAACTAAATGAATATTAAAAGGCAAAGATGAATGCACATTTATACATTGATTGAATAGATTTATAGAATTTTGAAAAAAAAAAAACTTGGATTTACTGCATTTTGTGGAAAAAATAATCCTTTTTTATAATAAATCTTTGAAAATCAAGTTATGGATTTGAATTTTTAATGTTATTATAACCTAAAGATTCTATATGAAAGTTTGTAACAGAAAACTGTGGTTTTCATCTTGTCACTTTCTTGGTATAGAAAACACGTTTGTACCGAAATTTGTCAAAATGGATTTATTGCGTTTTGGAACCAAACTCTTCATATATAGTTGCGGTCAGAATTATTGGAACCCTGTGAAATATTTACAAAGAAGCCTGTGAATATAAATTTACATTGGTAATCATTTTGTTGTTATTTCATCCCCCCAAAACATCACAAACAAAATTATTATCAGCAAAATATATTTGAAGTAATTCCCATTCACCCTAAAAAGATAAATCAAACAGCACAAACATCAGCACAGCTTGTTTGCAAGATTTTAAAGGAAATATCTTCTGTTCTTATTTAAAACAAACTTTAGCATATTCAGTTGTCAGACACAACTGAAACTTTAAACTGCATCAGGTCCTATGGTCAAATGAAACAAAAATAGCTTTTTGGCAGCAACCTCACTAGAAGGGTTCGGTGCAAACAAAGATAAAAATGTAGGCTACCACAGTTAAATATACTGATGGATCTTTAATGTTGTGGGTCTATATGTTTCTCCTGGAGATCCTAGATCTTGTTCAGACATGTATTCTATTAAATATCAACAAACAAAAAAAATCAAAACCTGACTGCCTCTGCTAAAAGATCTTATAATGGGTCTTGTTTGGACCTAAAAAAACCATAAAAATCAACATAAAAGGGGTCATGGGCAGGCCCAGACGGAATCCACGCCCACAGATTTCCACGAAAAACTCATCGGAATTCCGCAG